>NC_080797.1:12180000-12480000 GCF_028018385.1 Neofelis nebulosa
TTTCCATTATAGTGAACTCTCTCTCGTCTGATCTTTAACTATGGGCATTTAAAAAAAAATTTTTTTTAATGTTTATTTATTTTTGAGAGAAGAGAGAGAGTGTGAGCAGCTGAGGGGCAGAGAGAGAAGGAGATACACAATCAGAAGCAGGTTCCAGGCTCCAGGCTCCAAGCTGTCAGCACAGAGCCCCATGTGGGGCCCGAACTCACACACTGTGAGTGAGATCATGACCTGAGCAAAGTTGGACACTTAACAAACTGAGCCACCCAGACGCCCCTAACTATGGGCATTTTTTAAGTCTTCTGTTATTTACAGAGAATTATTGTTTTACTCTGATGCTTTTATGGAAGTGTTCATGGAAAGGACTTTGACAAATAAAGATTTCTAATAGCTTTACGACCATAAAAATGAACTGCGGAAGAATTTCCAAACTAATGAAAAAAACTGGGTTCAAGCAGAATGAGAATTACATAGGACTGAATGAACTGAGGATGATTATAATTTTACATGACCTTTTGTTTGAAACGCTGCTAGTTCCTTAATGTTTTGCTCTTTCAGATCTAGGGAAACCTTTTCACTCAAGGGATCTATGACCTACAGCAATTTGGTAGGGCATACCTTTATGGTTAAAACAGTTACTTTTTCTCTCTACCTGATCCCTCCAGAATTCGTAAACTCTTGAGTATTCTTTTCATGGCAATATATTTAGTTATTTGTAGAAGTTCAATAAAAATCTGTTCTCCCTAGAAGAGGACACAACTGGAAACACTGGCTTTATTACCAAGGCTCTGACTGGAATGTTTCATTTTGGAGATATGCACAGACTGAGATCTGACCAGACAGCTTTAAGGAGCTGCTTGGAAAAATCGGGCTGGTACCTTGCTATAGGGTTCCCAGCAGCCTTCCAGGTGCTGGTGACTTCCTGACAGGCCTATGAACCTCAGGACATTTGGAGGGAACTTTGAGAAGAGAGAAATTCACCCAAACTATAGGTACTGCAGGTAAAATCTAATGGTGAGTGCTTGGCTTGGCTTCCTGGCCTCAGAGAAGAGATCAAAGTTCCAGCAAAGCTGTCTTAAAAACAGCTTATATGGTTAATTGCTATTTTTGCTGTACTTATAAAATCAGGCCAAGTTTAATGTAAACCAAGTAATTTTACTGTGACTATCTTTTAAAAAATGGGAATAACTATAGAGAGAAAAACTTTGCATCTTCGTAGGTATGAGATTCTAGTCTGTTAATTGTCTTTGAGGTTTGTTTGGCTCCATACCTGTACACAACTTGGTCTGTCTAGTTTTTGCAATATCTGGCTATGACTCTAAACTAACATTTCCAATTTTCTCTCCTCCTTCTGATTTGGAATCACTAAGAACAAAGACTGCCTTTAAGGGTCCTCCTCACTCCCCAGATGGCAACCAAACTTTAGAGAACTGAACCTTGGGTCTACATCTCCTAATTAAAAAGGGCCCCACAGCAGCTGGAGACCTCAAAATCAAACTAAGAAGAAAAGTAGCTGATATCAAAAGACTGCTGCTACCCAAGATGCTGTATCAAGACTTCATTCTTTAAACATGAAATGAAATTCTTTCTTCTTCTCTTTCCTTTACTCTGGCACTGGTCTGGAAAGAATGCCATCATCCATATCTGTCAGGCCATTACTAAGGGAGGGGGTGGGACCTTTTGGATTGCCAGATTTATCATAAACAAAGAGCTCTTATCTGTCCATTGATACTAGAGATCTCCTGGTCCTCCCCATGACCAATTTCTCTTCTAGTCCCAACTGACCCCCTGAACTTAGGAGTCACTTACAGAATCTGACTTTTACATCCAGAACATCTAGTGCCCTGTTTTCACCTTTGTACAATTATAATTGTACTCGCCCAATAGATACAAATTCCTAAGCAAATCACAGTACATTTGCATTCTGGTGTTCTTGTGATTATCTAAGTCAGATCTGTTCCCCATTACAAAAAGATCTCACTAGCAGTACCCATCTTTGGAAGGCCAAGATTGTTCTTGGTAATAGGATATCCCTTGATTATTTTTCAGCTAAATAAGAAAATGTCTGTGCTGTGGTCAATGCCACTTACCGCACCTGGATTAATACTTCTGGGGGAGTTGACACCTGGCTACATTAAATCACTGAAAAAGCAACTTCACTTAAAAAAGTGATTCCTGGGGCGCCTGGGTGGCTCAGTCAGTGAAGTGTTCGATTTCGGCTCAGGTCATGATCTCGCGGCTTGTGAGTTCGAGCCCGGTGTTGGGCTCTGCGCTGACAGCTCGGAGCCTGGAGCCTGCTTCTGATTCTGTGCCTCCCTCTCTCTCTGCCTCTCCCCCGCTCATGCTCGGTCTCCTTCTGTCTCAGAAATAAACATTAAAAATTTTTTTTTAAATAAGAGGAGGAGACTGCTTTAAAAAAAAAAAAGAAAGAAAAAAAGTCAACAGATCCAGAATAAAGTCACCTGTGCTAAATCCAAGTCACCAAATAGTGGTTAATCCCTAACTTAATTACAGTTTCAACCTCTCCCAGGCAAGGAATCTTAAACCAGTAAATTTGGAATTACCTAGTCAGCACTAGTGAGTTATCTACCTGATAAGACCCCTGCTGTCCCTCAAAGGAAGGTGACCTTGCCCAAAACAATGCACTCTTTGCTATTATTAACTTCCTTGTTCCACCCTCTTCTGCCCATAAAAGCCTCTCTCTTCTACCTATAAAAAGTTTTTCATTTTGTACAGCTCTTCAGAGCTCCTTTCTATTTGACAGACGAGATGCTGTGTGATTCATGAATTGTTGGATAAAGTCGATAAGACCTCTAAAGCTTACTCAGTTGAATTCTGTTTTTTACAACCGTGACATGCCACCAGACCAAGGCCTGCCCTCTCAGGGACACCCAGGCAAGTGCCCCAAGGTCACCCCACAGGAAGGGTTTTTACTTTCATTCTGGACTAGTGGCAGAGTCAAGGGGAGCAAGTGAAGGGCCTCTGAGCCCCAAAGATAAAAATCTAAGGGAGACTAATATCTAACTCTAGAAGGAAAAAGAGGAAATGGGCTCAAATCCTGAGACCCCGCCAAGAGACTCAAGAAGGGTTACCAGTAAAAATGGATCTCTTAGGGTTTCTTCATCCCAGAAGCTTAAGACCAAGGGCAGAATTCTCGGGTCCTCTGGGCTCTCCGCCCCTCTCTGTGCTCACACACAAAGCAGGAGCTCTGGGGCCCTAAACCTCTGCAGAACCTTCTCCAGGAACACAGCTTGCTCCCAGGCCAACCTGCCAGAACCAGCAGCACAGGCAGCAGGCAGCAGGGGTTGAGGGAAGGCGGCAAGAGAGGGTGTGCGCAGCGAGCGCAGGCAGCGCGGGCAGCGGCAGGAGCTCCTGGGAGCCACAGGAAGCTCTTGCAAGCGCTCAGCCTGCTTGGGTGGATGGGGCCCCAGGCGCCACCACCCTGGAGGTTCCAGGCCCACGCACAGACCCAGGTACCACCACTTGCAGAAGGGGAGCCCCTCCAACTGACCCCGGGGCCTAGAGAGCCCTGGGAAGGCCGCATGGAACGGCGCCCCACCGAGTCACCTGCGGCTCACGAGCCACCGGCCTGCCAGGGCTGCAGAGAGAGGAGTCAGATGAGGAAAGGAGAGTGGCACTTGACGCGGCCTCTCCACACAGAGGGGGTTTCTGGTGAGGTCAGCCATGGCTTATTTTGCAAGGTGAGTGAGACAACTGGTTCACTTGAGGTACTGCAGGTGTGGCAGGAAACGTCCCCCTGGACTGGCTGACAGAGAGGAGGCACCTGCACCCGTGCCCCGCCTGATCTCTCCAGGTTCCCGGCCCAGGTGAAGGGCAGGACCACAAAAGACCTGGTCCTGGTGTCAGTCACCAAGAGTTTAACAAGGGCCATGGCCTCCCCCATGCGTGTCTGGCAGTGACTCACCATCCAAGAAAAATCTGAAAAGCTCTGGAGCAAATCTGAAGAGCCATCTGAGCGGCCCATAAAGGATTGCTTCAGGGCCTTGGCCTGTCAGGTGACCACCCCCCACTGTGCCCCCCCAACCTGGCTCCCGGGCCAGCCTGGCTCAGCTGTGGCCGACGTCCTGCCAATATGGGGTTCTGCTCTATTCAACCAGGACGCAGGGATCCGATCAAGCACAGGGTGAGCCAGAGTGCAGGCCTAGCAAAGTGACAGCAGCCAGTCAGATGTCATTAGGGTAAGAAAGTGACAATACAATGTGAGGACGCAGAGCGGGTGGGCTCCAGGGGTGCCAACACCAGGTGGAAACCCATCTCCATGGTGGCAAGGAGCATGCAGAGAGGAAAGCCCCAGAGATGCCATCTACCCCAGGCTACTAGACAAGAACAAGTTCAAAGCCAAGCAGGTGTGCTGAACGTTAATTCTTCGGTCTGCCGCTGAACCAGGGCAGCCACTCGGGAGCCTCCAGGATCCACAGCCTGCCTGCCGGCCAGTGCAAGCCTCCTCTGCTCTGGCCCACAGGCCTCCTAGTCTCTGGCAAGCCCTCTCAACTTATCTATTTACTTAACTGCTTTAAGGGCAGCCGTTGTCCCATCCTGGGTCACATCATGGGAGCAGGGTCTTTCCAGTTAAGGGCCCGGTGGGGATGTGCAGCCTAGCTCTGTTACACCAGGCTGTTCCTGTGAGGAGTCACCTGCTTCTGAGGCCCCATCTCTGTGTGTGACCCAGGCACCTCTTGGGGTTGCTAATCAAACAAGAAGACAGCCAGGGCTTGAAGGCCGCCTCCCAGGCATCAGGTCAGCTTCCTTCTCCCTCTGCCTAGGAATCAGGCACATCTGCTTTCTTCTTAAGACCAACAACTCTGGGCATCTCCTCCTTATTCTGGAGGTGGACCCACAAGTGCACAGGTCCCTCCCACCTGGGGCTTTGGGAGAGCAGGTGGGTATTAAGAAAAGGGAGCAGGAGAGAAAGGCACCCTGCTCACAGCTGGCCCCTCGAGGAGAGGAGCTCATCGCCACCCTGGCCTGTCTCTTCAGCATGCCGACTCTGAGCTTTAGTTAGGCTTCGTCAGGGTGGGGAGGACATTCTGGCAATGCTTTGGGAATTTAAGTCTGAACCTCTTTTTTCGGAAAGAGGTTTCATTCAGGAACCTAATGAAAATTTCGGATTTTCTTTTCCAGAAAAATGTACATATGGACTCTCCAATCATTTAGGGGGGTTCGTGGACCTCCAGCAGTTCACCCCCGGACCCGGGTGAGACCCCTGTTGTCAAGGCTCTGTTTACAGACTCAGGGATGAAGGTCCTACTGGAAGGGGGCACTCCAGTGCCGTGATCCGGGTCAGGGCCTCAGAGATGGAACCAAGCTCTTTCCACAGCTCTCTGGGAAGCACAGGGCCGGTGGAACAAGAGAAAAGGAGGACAGAGCCCTCCTCTCTTCATACCACAGTTGAGTTCCATGCCTCTGTCCCAGGCCCTGTCCCAGTTCTCATCTCTAAACCCTGTCTCTCCCAGGAAGCTGTGGTTCTGTGAGCCTCCCCATGTCATGTTTCAGCCAAGCTCGGATGAAGAGCGATGCTGTTGGACGCTCGGTAACCTCACAGGCTACCTCAGCTTCCCTGTGACTTCCCGTGGCTGCCCGTCCCACCTCCTTCGGTGCCCTCCACCCGTGCCAGGAGCGTAAGGGCAAGGGGAGCCAGCCCCTACACTTCTGGGCTCTCCCTGCCTCCACAGGCACCTCAGAGAACAGAAATGGACCAGGAAAGAACAGATGCAGCCACATAAGGCCCAGCGGCCCTTAACGTATCAGTGCCAGGAGGCACTCACAGGAAGCAGCTGGCCTCTGGCCCAGATCTCTGGGTGTCCAGAGAGGGATCCTACATTTCTGGCTACCGGGGGCTGAGTTCTGTGATCAGAGCCCAGGCTCAAAAAGGGAAGGCTCCCCACACACTCTGAACAGAAAGGGAGAACAAGTGTGCTTTGGGAACGTGTGCATGCATGTGTGAGGTGAGGAGAGGAAATGTGTGCATGAGAGTATGTGTGAGGAGACACATCAAAAGCATGTAAAAGAACACAGGAGTGTGTGTGTGTGTGTGTGTGTGTGTGTGTGTGAGAGAGAGAGAGAGAGAGAGAGAGAGAGAGAGAGAGAGAGAGAGAAGAGAGAGAGACAGAGAGAGAGAGACTGTATAAAGGAGGGGCGCGTGTCTGTGCACATGTAGCCCTCTAATCCCCTCCTTACCTCCGCTCGTTGCCAAACAGACGGGCCACCTCTTCCCTGCCAGGGCTCCGGGCCCGAGTCCTACGCTCCAGCCGCCTTCTCTCCACTTGGAAGGCTTCTCGGTGGCTGATCCTGACGGCCTTAGGGACGTCGGCCAGGGCGGCATACTGCCTGCTGGCTTTAAAGGCAAAGGTGCGCCCCAGTCTCTCTGCTCCCCGCCCCCCAGCGCTGCTGGAGTCCGTGTGGGCGGGGGGCCGGCTGGCCACGTCCAGGGAGCCACGGGAGCTGCCGCAGACAATTCGGCCGGGGGGTCGAGAACCTGGGGAAGGAAGGGGATGACCAAGCTCCTGGGAGGGCGGTCCGGGGCCACTATACCTGTTGTTGGGGGTGCTGGGGCTGGGAGGGGAGAGCGGCGGGGGCAGCTGCTGCTCCTCGGCCTTCAAGTCCTGCTTGGTCTTCTCCAGGGAGAAGTAGCCGCTCTCTACCCGGACTTTGCGGCCACAGTCCATGCGGTCGCTGCTCATGGCGCTCTCCTCTGGAAGAGACAAGGGAGGCGGGAGACACACTTAGCCTGCTGCCATCTTTGGTTTCTGGGAATTTTTTTTTTTTTTTCAACGTTTTTTATTTATTTTTGGGACAGAGAGAGACAGAGCATGAACGGGGGAGGGGCAGAGAGAGAGGGAGACACAGACTCGGAAACAGGCTCCAGGCTCCGAGCCATCAGCCCAGAGCCCGACGCGGGGCTCGAACTCACGGACCGCGAGATCGTGACCTGGCTGAAGTCGGACGCTTAACCGACTGCGCCACCCAGGCGCCCTTCTGGGAACTTTTTAAAGTCCCATATGGCTCGCCCTACTGCAGAACCTTGGGACAGGAATGAAATACCCTTCCCACACAAGTCCCTCATCCATCTCTCTCCTAACCTGGCTGCCCCTGTTAGACTGCCTGGGGGTCCCTGAGCTTCCAGTCGGAGGGCTTCTTGGGGGAGCAGGATCCCTCGCCCCCGAGAGAGGTCCCACCAACAACCGCTTCTTAGCAAGCATCAAGGAGGAAACCAATGGCCAAGTAGCCGTTTGGCCTTTTAGCACATCTGGGGACAGCAGAGGCAGGGGACTTCTGCAGGAACGAGGGGAATGGATGGGTGCTACCCATGAAGAGCTGAGGCAAAATGTATTTTGGCCCGAATGAACTGGGTCAGTCCTAACTGTCTTGTCTTTAATGAGCTGGACAAAATATAAATGGGAGAGGCCAGCCTATGTCACACGGAGCCCTCGAGGGCCCAGGCCAGGGAGGCAAACGGTGCCTCCCTGCCTCTGCTCCGGTAATTCCAAAGCGCTAAGTGAAGGGAGCACAGCAAAGCCTCCGGAGCACCCTCTTCCCTACTGTGTGCGCCCAGGGGCTGGGCAGGATGGGACAGCGAGAAGGACGAGGCTGCCCTAATGAGTGCTGCTCTCAGGACACGCTGGGCTGCCAGGGTCAACTAGGCCATGAACACAATGCAGCCACTGTGACAGGAAGGCCTCCTGGTACACAGACCTCGTTCCGGAGCAGTTTGATTCTCACAACACCCACCTGGGGCTGACGGAGCAGGTGCTGTCTTCCTCCTTTACAGATGGGACCGAAGAGCTAGAGGGGCGAGGCCAAGGCCGGCGTCCAGGAATCCCAGGCCCACCCAGGCCAGGCCCCTGCCGACGGCTGATGGACACGGAAGGTGAAAGAGCCTGAGGCCCAGGGCTTAGGACTGGGCTGCACCGGTCCCTGAGTTCCCAGCACCGGCTCTGTGGGGATGGACGCCTGTTGCAGAGCTGTGAGGTCGGGCCCCAGGATTCCCACTCACCGTCTTTGCTCTCCAGCCCAGGTTCCCTCAGTGTGCTGGCAGCGGGAGGCTGGCTCTGGCTGGGACTCTGAGCTGGACTCAGGCTGCTCCCGTCGGGCTGGTCCTTGGCCCTCATTTCTTCCTGCCAGAGTGTAGACTTGGTGGTGGGGACCTTCTCAGCACTGGGGATGCTGCTGCTGCTGCTGCTGCTGCTGCTGGTGACAGCCATCTTGGCCGGCCCTGGTTCCTGGGGGAGAGAGCAGCGTCTGTGCAGCCACAGCACACAGCCTGAGCTGCTGCGCAGGTCCTGGCTGCCCGGCCGCCTGGCCACAGGGGACACTAAGGTCAACCGCACTGTGTCAGTGTCCCGGAATCCCTGGAAGGGGAGGCTCAGAACAGAGATATCTTGGTCAGGTGAAAGCTCCATCTGGACAGCACCGTGGCCGTTTCCCCTCGACAGCCCCAGTCAGTGCGCCCAGAGTGCCTGGTCTGACTGGCCTCAGGCCAGATTTGGTAAATACACGGAGCAGAGGCTTAGGGTTTCTGCCTGGACCTCCGACAGCAAACACACGCCAGTGTTCCCTGCCCACAAAACCACAGAGCCCAGAGCAGCGGACCAGGCACTAAAAGTGAGATGACAAGTGGCTGGCTCAGAGTCTGTCATTCCTAGACTTGTAGGTGCTTAGGACACGAGTCACAAAAGATGGGGTGGGGTGAGGGAAGAACACACCATTGAGATGGCCACTGGGAAAATGCAAAGCATGTGTCCACACAACACCCATGCCGGGGCCAGCCCTTGCCCACCCCCCCTCCCCCACCCCCCGCCGCCGCCTTCTGGTTCTAGAAAGCTCAAACAGGACATCTGGGACACTGTGTGAAGGAAGAGTCATCAGATACAAACAAAACATCCAAGTACATGCATGCCCTCCCACCCCGCCACGAGCCCATATGGGAGCAGTGTCCACCCCACGTCTCCCCAGATCGAAACTGGTGCTGCTCTGTGGGAGAAGCATTCACATGGGAGGTACTTAGCCAAATACAGAAAGTCCGTTTCCAGAGCAGGCGCAGAACTGTGACTCAACCTCAAATCCAGGGCCTGGACAAGGGCCCGGCTGGGATCTCTAGCTGCCCTACAGCACCAGCTCACCCGGGCTTGGCCCAGGGTCCTAGGTGCCAGCTACAGAGGGCACTGCTAGCAAGACGGCTTTGCTCTCAAAAGCGAGACATGTCTCAGCTGTCTTCCCAAAAACATGGGGATTATGCGCGAATGCCCACCTTCCACTCCCGTCCTGGCGGCCAAGTCTCAGTTTTAGAAACCTACCTTAACCCAACTCTCGAGGTGGGGCCCTTGGCGAGGATTACAGATGACACAGGTGATGTGTCTGTGCGTGCGTGGGGTTTTAACCGCCGGGATTAACCGCTGGGTTATCTGCCACTGAGCACGGACCATGTGCTGGGCTCTGGTACATCACTGTACCATCCAGTCCTCACCAACACACCTCACAGGGGAGGCTGCCCGGGCTGAGAGGAGACGGCATGCTCATGCTCGCATGGCCAGTAAGGGGCAGAGTGGGGCTTCAAGCCTTTTCCATCACCAGTCATCCCACCGGGGGGGGGGGGGGGGGGGGGGGCGGGAAGAGTATGCTTTGGATGGGCATCCTAGAGGGCCCACTGAGAAGCCCAGGCACCAGGTATCTCAATGTGAAAAAACAGGCATTTTACCAGGTCCAAAGTCTTCCTTGGCTTTGCAAGAATTCCGGAGCCTCAAGGGATGGGATAAAGATAAGAAGGCTCTTCCCACAGACCCAGGACGCGCCTGACTGCCCAACAGAGCTATCACCAGACCTGGCTGAAGATTCCCTGCAGCTCTTACCCACCTTGAAAGAACTGGACTTCTTGTAAGAAAATGGCAATGGATGGGGCGCCTGGGTGGCGCAGTCGGTTAAGCGTCCGACTTCAGCCAGGTCACGATCTCGCGGTCCGTGAGTTTGAGCCCCGCGTCAGGCTTTGGGCTGATGGCTCGGAGCCTGGAGCCTGTTTCTGATTCTGTGTCTCCCTCTCTCTGCCCCTCCCCCGTTCATGTTCTGTCTGTCTCTCTCTGTCCCAAAAATAAATAAAAACCGTTGGGAAAAAAAAAAAATTTAAAAAAAAAAAAAAAAAAAAGAAAATGGCAATGGTTTCTGACAGTTTCCTGAGGGCTCCAAAAGAACCAGGCTCTAATGATCTAAGGAGCGCCAGCCCCAGGGCCACCTGTCCTTCCAGTCAGCCCACCGCCCTCAATCCATGAGCCCCAGCAACGCATCCCTCAAGCAGAATTCACTCCAGGTCCCCCTGCCGTGGCCCCTTCTGGCGACTGAGCCTTCTGTTCAAAGGCCAGAGGCGGGCATGCTCTGGTGGGCTCAGGGTGGAGCTGGGACTCCTCCTAGAGAACTGGGTGGGGTGGGGTGGGGTGGGGTGGGGTGACGTGAAGATGGTCGGTGAATCCGTCCCCTCTGCGGAAGACCAGCTGCACAAGGGTACGGAGAGGTTGCCAGAAAGGGCCCAAGAGGAATAGGCGGCAGCTGTGCTTGTGAGGGAAGTGGCCTCAGCCCCATGCTGTGGGTGAAGTGCGCATGGCATATGCACACCCCTCTCTGATGCCTGTGGCTCCAGCACGGAGCAGGTGGGCTGCCACGGATTCCCAAGAGGCCGAGGAAATTCTAGGCTTGAGATCCAAGGGTCCATGACAGGGAGCTTGGGAAACAAATGCATGTCCCAGCACCTCGTGGCTACACACCCACCTTCTGGCCCTGGGCCTCCCAATCTGTGAGGGCTGGTCACATCTGCAGATCCCTCCCCATGCTCCCCACTTCTGGAAAACACCTCGCAGAGAGTGAGGGCCCTGAGTGGCGGCCAAGGTCCACAGGCAGTTCTTTTTCTCTCCTCTGGAGGCTCTGCTTTCTCTTCCCTCTCTGCCAAGCCTTATCGAATCGGTGGAGACAGAGGGACAGTCTGGCAGCAGGAGCAAAGCCACGCTGGCTTCCAGGAGAGGGGGCTGGGTGGGTGATAACAGGAAAGCCTGATCTCTGGGTAAAGTTGCTGCTCTTCTCCAAAGCGGATGTGTGGCGGCTGTGGGGCACTGCCTCTGCTCCCCACACTTGTCGCCGTTGTGGTGGAGAGGGTGCTGGGGGTCACAAGGACACAGACCACAGGTGCCTGTGGAAGAGGAAGGAGGCAGAGGTGCCAGGTTTCCTACGTGCTAGTCCCTGCATGGTCGGGGCTATCAGCGTTTCACTGCTGTAACGAGGTCTGTGCTGTTCATCTGGCAGCTCACAAAGGGCTTTGAAAGGTAGGGAGGAAAGAGAAAGGCAGGCCCCGGGCCGCTGTCGCCTCCACATGCTAGCTAAGCAGGTACCCTCTCCAGAGGAGGTTTCACAGAAAGCCTGCCTTTCTACTTCCTGGGCACAGGAATGGAGCGGGGATCCAATGAAAAGAAGGATGTGACCTGGAGCAGCCACCCAAGTAGAGAACAAGACACCCCAGAAGAAGTGGCAATCCACAACACACGTGTGGGCCTGAGAAGAACCAGTGTACTGGACCAGTAGGGACATTCCTCCGGGCATGTCTCTGGTCACACTGAGAGGGGTCTGTTGTTTTACAGGTCTCTCAAGAAAGGCGGAGAAGCAAGGGCCAAGAGCCTGGCGGGCGGGGGCATGGGAGAAACCAGCATTCCAGAGCTCCACCTGATGAATCAAGCCTCCCGGCCCACACACTGGCAGGGGGAACACGCGGCCCCTGGCCCCAGACCTGGGATTTGGGGAGAGGGCGGTAAGATCTCCGTCCTTCCTGTCCTAGTCATACCTGGCATGGATCATTATTCCTTCTCTCTAGGCATCTCGGTATCAGGAAAAGTCTTTCCTCTTGGAGGGAACTGTGGCTGAGTAAAGCAGCAGCTCCCTGAACCTGTATCTCAGGCCTCAGGCTTTGGAGGCTCTGGCCAGGGCCAGCCCGACTCCCTGCTGCTCTAGGCTCTGCTGGGACCCATGTGCCCAGTCTAGAGGCTGTCTGCTCCCCCCTGTAGCTTGATCTTCATCCTCCCTCAGGGCCTGGCATGGGTCTCTCTCTGATACTCTCAGGAAACCACTTGGTGAGTGTACTCTCCATGGCCCCAAGTCTTAACTGCTTGAGACATCCTTCTTACAGTGGGCCCCTGTGGGCTCTCCTCCTGAGTTTCTGGAGGGCACGGCACAGCACAGCGGCAATTCCAGATCCCCACTGGTTTTACGTGAAACTCTCCCAGGCCACAGAGAAAGAGGCCAGATATGGGGTCCTGAGTTCCTGCCTCGATGGGGGGCCCACAAGGCTTTAGGCTTCCCTCCCTGTTCCATTCAGGGAAACAAAACACCTTCAGCATCAGGCTGTGGAGGGAAGGCCTGTCCAGAGATCCCCAACTCTCCTCTGGAGAGACCCCACATCACCTCATGAGACTGATTCACAAGAAGATGGGCCCCAGACGAAAGTTTACAGCTTCCAGAAACCAATGGAATCAAATGTGATGCTCTTGGGAACAAGGGGCAGAAAGAAGAGTCCCTGCCAGGCTGGCTTCGGCTGGGGCTCAGGAAGGGGTGAGCAGAGCAGGCTGGGACACCCATGCTCTAAGAGACTCTCAGGGAAGTGGGTGATCTCCCCACCCTGTGATCGCGTGGCTCCTGCTACCAACGGAAAAGGTGAAGCTCGGCCATGGCTAGCAGTATCTAGAGGGAGGGGACAGCCGGGGAGCAGGGACACAACCAAACTCCCCGGTCTGGGCTGAACGTGTCTATTGCAAATGTCGTTGCCTTATTTGGAGGTCGGAGCTTTGCTCTAGCGATGTTTCCAAGACATCACTATAGAAACGCAGAGTAACCCTAAACGCTATTATTCTGCCTGGGATTTTTTCTCTCAAACCAGGCAGCTTTGGGGGATTTGTGTGTGTATCTGCTGTTCCCTAGTAGGAAGCCCCACTTTCAGTCTCCAGGAATGACTTCAACTGCATTTTGCTGACTTCTTGCCAGGCATACTACCTTCAGAGGATGCTGGCCTGAGACACCTTGGGGAGCGTGGACAGACAGCAGACAACAACCATTGGCTGAGAGCAGGCCCAGGGCCGCACTCCATCAGGGCCTGTGCGAGGAAGCCCAAGGTGGGTGTGTAGAGGGCGAGGGACCCAGGCCAGCACACACCTACCAGTCCTGCCCAGGCTGACCTCTGCCACTCACTGAAGCAGAGAGTATCCAGTAAGGACTACAGAGCCCCCAGTGGGTAGCCAGGTTCTGTCACGGGCTGGCTCCCTGTCAGACTCTGTGGGCCTTGCAAGATCCCAAGGGAACCCGATCCCCATTCTGCTCACTCTTAGGGTTGCTGTGAGGCTGGATCAGGCAGGGCAAGGCACTCGGTAACCGTGAAGTCTGGAGCAGAGAGGAGGAGCATTCGCTGAACGCCCATCAGGCGCTCAGCGCTTCCCTTCACACCCACAAAAATCCTATTACCAGATCTCAAAGGGCCTGTTCTGCGAATCAGTTCACTGAGGCTCAGGAAGGTTAATTCGCTCCGTCAGGGCCCCGGGAGTGTGAGGAGCATGGCAGGGAGGTGCACAGCCCTTCTGGGTGCCCTGTGCCCCTGCAGAGGTGGAAGAGAGTGGCCTTTGGGAAAGTACTAGACCTGGTGGGACTATGCAAGCTACCTCCTGCTCTGGTCACATGGGAGGTAGGACAGGGGCCCACGAGTCAAGGTCGTACCAAGTTCTTTCCATTTATGGTCAAAGTTCAGAGCAGGAACAGAGCCCTGAGAGCCCCTCACTCGGCCAGGACACTCCCTGTCTGGCCTTCCTTCCCAGCCTGCTGTCTGTAGGATCATCCCCGTGTGTCAAGTAGAGCTGAACTGAGTCCCTTCCTCAACCGTGGTGCGCGAGGACATGCGTGTGCAGCAAGCAGCCTTCCAAGCATGCTGTGTGCTCCCTAGCAGATGGCAGGACAGCCAGGGAAGGGACACGTGCTGTAATACTGCTGCTCAGCACGGGCCCACTCACTGGAAACCGCCTGGGGCAGCCCCAGAGTGTACACGAAGGCCACCCTGGCCCATGGAGGGTCCTGCCCTGTGGCTTGGAGAGGAGCGTACCGATTGCGGCCCACAGACCACTGGAGGGAAGGAGAGGACACGCAGGGCTGGTGACCATCTCAGCCCCATCTGGATCCTTTTCCTCAGCCCTAGTTTTAGGCCAGGTCCTTCCGGGGAGCTCGCACTTCATCCCAGCTCTACTGAAACGACACCACTTTGCTTACCTGTGGTGTGGGAGGCTCCACCTTCCGTTTCTTCTTTTGGTTCTGCTTATTGGTCCTGGGATAGACCATGAGCATCTCTAGCCATCTGGAGAGAGAAGAGGAGGGGAAGCACTGGATCAGACCCCTGCTCTTGGGGACTAGGAACCTCGTCGGGTGGTCTAGACACCAGGCGCAACGCTTCCTGCTTGGGGGCATCCACCCAGTGGTCAGGCCTCTGGACAGCCGAGCAGGGCAGAGCACGACCCAGACGTGAGCCTGCTTCCACTGGGGCAGGAACTGCCAGAAGTGCAGCCCAGGACAAGCACAGGCTGTGTTGGGACCAGGCCCAGATGCTGACCCCACAATGACCAGAGTGCAGGTGGGGAGGGCCATGTGGTCCGCCCAGGCACAAGGAATGCTTCACCCTCGTGGGGCAGCAGGCCTGAACCACAGGCCTCAGAGTGCAGAGCAAGCACCTCACTGATCCCATCTTCGGGGCTTCGACCTAGTTTTAAAATGGTCCTCCCAGAGAAGATTTGTTTAGCATACAGATGGGCTGCTGTTGGGTGTCCTTTAGGGCTACAGAGGCAGGAACCAAGAGTTGTGCTACCAAAGTTCTCTGCAGCAGATCACTTCCGGGGGCTGAGCTGCTGACCTCCCAGACCCACTCACTCACCTCTGGGCCCCACCACCTGCACAATGAGGGCTCTGGGCACCTCGGCTTTGGGGAAGGTCTGGCAGAGCTGCCCAGGGACCCACCCCAAGACCCACATGTTGGAAGATCCACTCTGGACCAGGAGCAGAGAAGGCAGCAGGGGAGTGTGGGAAGAGCAGCGGCTGATACAGATCTGGCTGTGCGACTCTCTAACCATGACCTTGGGTGGCTCCCAGCCCCTCCGGGCTTTAGTCTCCCCACCTCTGGGGCGGATTAGGCCATGACACATCCGCTGCTTGCCTCACCTGAGCTTCATTAACATCTGGGAGGGTTGGGTGAGAGGAGACAGGAGGAGTGGAGGGCAGGAGGGACCTGGTGATGAAGGGCGCTCTCTCTAGAGGGGAAGGAACAGCAGGAGACTCTGGTCTCCCTTCTTCCTAGAACACGAGGGTCTGTGTTGGGCCAGCGGCAGCGGCTGAGCTGCGATGTGAGGCAGAGACCACTCCGCCAGCGCCCTGGCCGGAGGTTGCAGCAACCCCAGGACCCGAGCCTGGGTCAGGAAGAAGGGTTTGCGCCTTTCGCACTCGCTGGTGCTTCTTTAATCGGGGACGGAGGAGGGGAGGCCAGTCACAGTCCGTGATCTTGCAGGACAGCCTTAGGAGGTGTGCTGGTTGTTGACAGCAGGCAGCGGGGAAAGTGGGCTTGGGTGTGGGGAGTCACAGCACCTGGGCAGAGCCGAGCTCAGCTCCGAACAGGTAATTCTCAATTTGCTGAGAGAACGAACAACTGCCTGTCCCGCAGAGACCTAAGGCACAGGGTCCTGTGGGTCACTCCTCTGTGGGCTGGTCCCAAAGCAAGAACAGAAGCCATGACTGTATCCGTAAGGACAGCAGATGAGCAGACTCCCTGAGGGCCTCACTCATATGTCATCTGAGGAACTCACATGCTCCTGGGGTTAAAAGACCCACTTTCCAGCCTGCCACAGGGGCTGAAAATTCTTTTGGGCACTCTAACAAGCTGTCGAAGACCCCTCTCATAGTTTCACTTAGGAGAGGAGAAGAGACTGCCTGACAAAGTCACCTCGTCCTCCAGGGCCCCAGGAGCACGGGGAGTATGGCAGGTGGGTGCAGAACCTGTGGGGTGCCCTGAGTCCCTGCCCACGAGCCATGCAGGACAGGGCCTTGAGGAAAGAGATCTGTGCTGTGGTTGCACTGCTGACTGCACGGAGCTCAGGGAGCTGTGCTGGAGACTCAGAGGCTGAGCACAGGCAGGGGCGGGCTGGGCTCGGAATGTGTTCCCTGAACTCGGATTTCTCACGGAAGCCCAGTAGGAAGCGTGTAACGTCATTCGGATGTGTTACTATGTAAAATATACCCGGGAAAAGAAGAGAGGCAAGGGGTGAGTACGGACACGGGATCAGTCATGGATGTGAGTGCCAGGGACGTGGTAGAGTGTTCCCCGACTCTGACAGCAGAGCCAGGGTGAATAAGACTGAAGGGGACAAAGCTGAAAGGCAGGGGCTCAGAGAAGGGGGAAAGCTTGGACTCAGCCCAGCTGGAGAGCACGGAAGAGCCCCCCGCCCCCCAACCCGCCGCCAACTCCTGCTCCCCTCCCAACTCCTCTAAAAGAGCCGCATTAAGCTGTGCCCCAAACATCCTGAAGGTTCCTCCTGGCACAAGAGAGCCGGGAAAAAGAACTGCCAACTCTCTCCATCCGGCTCTGGGAGAGATGCCACGGGCTGCTCAGGGGCCTCTGTTCAGAGAAGACCCCGGGGAGAAGGCTGGATGGACTGTCCCCAACTGCTCCTGCTCGAAGTCAGCCCAGAGGAAGTGTCTGCCACTCATTAGGGAGCTGCGTGCTTAGACCCATCTCAGGGTCTCAGGGACCAGATGAGACGCTGGGCAAAGGAGCTGTGCCAGGTGGTGAGGATGCCAAGGGAGGAGTCCATCCACAAAGGCAAGAGGCAGACGAGGGAGAGGAGGTGGAGGCAGAAGTCTGTACCCAGGGGACACCACCCCCCGACCTGTCTCCCTGAAGGAGGCCAAGTGTCCCAGCAGGTGGTGAAGATGGGGAAGCTGTTGCCCAGGGGCCCAGGGGCCCAGGGGCCCAGGGGCCCAGGGGCAGGCTGCCACGGTAAGCCCTGCCTGCTGGGCAGGGGTAAGCGAGGCCCGGACCCAGGATGAGGAGAGAGGAAAGCGCTGGGTGGCTCTGGCTCCAGGTACGCCACCGGGCCACAGCACAAACCTCCTAACCTCACGACAGCCCAGCCTACGTGTGGGACCCTGAGAGAATGTGCATCTGGTATCGTGGTTCATCAATGACCTTGTCTGCCCACACTGCATGGGAATGGCGGTCCCCATTCCCCATACAGGTGGTGACCTTAGGAGGTCCCCTGGCCTGTGGCAAGTGCCTAATGGTAGGATTCAGGCCACCTGCCAGAGGCGCGATCAGATGCCAGTTTCCTAATGCCATGTGGCACATCGCTATATCCCTGACCTGGTCCCCCAGTCACACATGATCCAGCCTGTCCTGGGGACCCTGGACACCCCTTTCCCATCCCACCTGCTAACCAGAAGCCTCCACAGGACCTAGCTCCCAAGGCTAGATCTCCCCCTGGGAATCCAGCTGGGCAGTGGAGCCCCGGCCTCAGTGTTTCTGTCAGACAGGCCGCAGCAGCAAGTGTGAGCCAGGAAGTGCAAGTGGTTCTGTGCTGTCACTCAGGCCTGGAGGGTGGCCCTTGGTCAGGGTCCTCTCGTTTCTAAAACTTTAGTCTCCCAACTGTAGGATGAGGGATCTCTTTGTAAAAGACCTCTCTACTCTTTTTTTTTTTTTTTAGTTTTTTTTAAGTTAAGCTCGAACCCATGACCCCGAGATCACGAGTCGCATGCTCCTCTGACTGAGCTAGCCAGGCGCTCCACGCTCTCTACACTCTTAAACCACATGGTTCTAGAATTAAGGCCAGGGAGAGGCAGAGGCAAAGTGGTCCTCCTGTTTGCCCCCAGGAGTCAGAAATGCAAACCTGCCTCTCTCCAAGGGAAAAGGGCTCAGGGTGAACTGGCACCCCCCAGCATAGGGTCACCTGGTCACCCTGCAGTGCAGCTCTGGCCCTCTGCTCCTCCTTATCACAGTGTGGACTTGAACTTTTTTTTTTTTTTTTTTTAATGTTTTTATTTATTTTTGAGACAGAGAGAGACAGAGCATGAGCAGGGGAGGGGCAGAGAGAGAGGGAGACACAGAATCCAGAGCAGACTCCAGGCTCTGAGCTGTCAGCACAGAGCCTGACGCGGAGCTCGAACTCACAGACCGTGAGATCATGACCTGAAGTCGGATGCTTAACCGACTGAGCCACCCAGGCGCCCCTGGACTTGAACTTTTGAACTCGGCAAGAACTGGGGACCTTCTGACCAGTATCCTCACTTCCTCATACAGCAGCCTTAGCCTGAGATCCTGAAGGATAATGAAGCCCAGGCCAGTGCTCAGTCTTTTTACTTATTGAAACCAAAAGGCTTCACGCTCAATTTCCCTCTACTCTGTGCTGCAATAATCAGCCCAGTACCCCTCACCCCTCAGGTTTACTTTCTCTCAAAGCTTTCTTAGGTCTTAAAGGACCAACGGGATTTTCCAAGATCCAGTGCCCAAGCTCCCGGCCGGGCTGGTGGAGCCTGCTCACTATGCACACGCTGGGTGGTGAGGTGGCACAGAGCTGGCAAGCGATGCCCTGGGATCAGGGACTCGCCGCGTGGGCTTAGGAGCACGGAGCTCTGCCCCCCCGGACCGTCGGCCTCAAACCTGGGCCCCCCTCCCGCTTCCAGGACTCCCCCTAAGCCTCTGCGCACGGCACGGTCAGGGCAGTGGTGTCACTCAGAGACTTTCTTTCCTTCCACCTGGACAAAGAAGGCAGTGTACGCAGCAGCACTGGGGTGACCGCGAGCGAGACGCAGCCTCCTCCCTCAAGGACCTGCTGCTGCCTAAGGAAGCCACGTGTGCACGCAGACAATCTGCATCTTTTGTAAGGGCCAGCCGATGGCGCCAGGTGCCTCAAGGGGGAAGGCTTCCTGGAAGAGTGCACGCTCTGGCTGACTCTACCAGTCTGAGGGATTGAGGGATCATTCCCCACTGAAGGCACGAGCCAGTGGGCAGCAGAGGCATATGTGGTGACAAGCAGCTCCGTGCGGGGACATGAGGGTGGTGGAGGTGAGGCTGGAGGGCTGTGAAGGGTCCCCCCCCTCCAGGGCCAGCCAAGGAACCTGGACTCGTTCCCCAAGCGATGGCGTTTTCGGCAAGGTCAGACGAGCTCTGGGACTGAGCCCCTCACGGTTGAGTGACACCAGGTTGGGGAGGTGTGGGAGCGGAGGCGGGGAGACCAGCGAGAGGCCTAAAGGAGACGAGGTAGCCCTGGAACCGGGCAGTGCCAGCAGAGGGAGGCGCCCGAGCACACAGGACATGAGGAGACAGCCTTGGTGGGTATGTGGACATGCGGATGACGCAAAGGCGGGTGGAGGGGGAGGCCAGTTTCTGGCGTGGTGACCAGGCACACAGTAGCGCTGTGAAGAGAAAGAGGGGACTCAGAAGCGGCGACACATTTGATGAAGAAACGGACGGCGATATTGCCCGATTTGTGCCAAAGGGAACCGGTCCGAGAACCCGCTGGTGGATAAGGAGCGCCTCCTCCCGAAACGTGTGGGGCAGACTCACCCGCTGATGATCTCCTTGGTCTCTGCCCGGATGAAATGCTCCTTCTCAGGGGTCAGGATGCACAGGGAGAACTTCTGGCCTGTCCGGGCCTCCCCATCCACCACATCTGTGCATTGGTTCATGTTGATGGTGCCCTGAGGCAGGGTTGTGGGCTGTAAGAAGATGGGGCGGGGAGTCACTCAGGAGCCAGCACTCATGGGTCAGAGTAGGGCAGCATGGACTGTCCTTGTAGCCCCCGGCCCTCTCAACCCTTGTCACTTCGACAGGCACCTGAACCTCTCACGCCTGTGTGAGTCCCCAAATACAACAGACACACGGGGTGGTGCTCTGCCTCGCCGCCACCCTCCTGGCTCCGCTTCCTCCCTACCCATCCCCGGGGAGGAGAGGTGACGGGTCTGTTCTTCTCGGAGGACAGCCAGCTGGACATTCCTTCCTAGCTGGAGAACAATATCCCAGCTGGTACTGGGGGAAGGGGGAGAAACAGGAAGGGGACAGCTCTGGGAGGACAGCTGAGGGGACAGAGGCAGCCAAGAGCCAGGTCTCACAGGGGTTACTGATCCAAGAGAGCAGTGAGAAAAGGCTCCAGAGGAGGTGGTTCTAAAATAGCAAGGTTATTTTTAGAGGCAAGGAGGGGGCCAGAGAGAAGCCACATCCTGGAAGGCAGGCTGTGGGGCTGGCAGGCTGGAGCCACACACATCATAAATGCTTTAAAGGTAGGCCAAGCCCACTCGGGGCAGATGACCCACCGTCACCTCCCAGAAAGCACCCACGAGGATTTGCTACAAGGCTGCCTGGCCAGCTCCGGAACAAATAAACTTTTTTTTTCCTTTTCTGACACTGTTAGACCCTGAGATTCGGGACAGAACGCAAGCAAAGAAGGCTTTAGATTCCTACTGGGGTGAGGGTCAGCAGAGAAGACCTTCCTAAAGAGGATCTGTTACCCCTGCGTCCTGTGGCCCTTCACCTTTCCCCCAAACAGGAAGATGCTTTGGGGAGGGAAACAAGGTGCCGTGGCTGTCACCATGCCAAGGGCAAGAGCTCCCGACCTCACCCAATATGGCTGCCAGCTTTCTGGTCCACAGGAGGGGGAAGGAGTATGCTTTCCAGCTCCAAGAAGCCTTTCCTCATGGAGCCTCTAGGCTCAGCACGCCCTTCCTTAGGCTCAGCTCAGAATGTGCGCGGCAGGGCAGGAGAGCCAGCTGTGAGCTGGCCTCTGACTTCAGGTGTGGATAGAGAGGGGGCAGAGTCCCACTTCTGAGAGGGGGCACACCCATACTAAGCCTAGTGTGGTCCTTCAGTGAAGCAGACTTGTAGCATCTCTCCTGGGCCCTTCTGGAGAGTCTTTGAGCTGGAAAAGGGAGCTTAGTGGCTTATCCTGCAACCAAGCAGGGGGTTTCTTCAGGAGCAGGGAGCAAGACTGGTAGCCTGGGACACCCCCCCCCCCCCCGCCCCGCCATCTGTCTTCTGGCTGGGGAGGCCCACAGGCGTCTAGTGCCTGCCCCCACCCCCAATGAGTAGTGCTCCCACGGCCACAAGAACGCACCTTCCAACCCAGGGTGGGGCCACATGGTCCTCCTAGGCTTCCCAACCTCCTCAGTCCAGTTCCAGCACCTCCACTCTTCAGAATTTCTAATCCCAGGTCTGCTCTGGCATCATGCCACTGCCCCATCTGAACCCCCTTTGGGCAAACTAAGGGTGGTGACTTCTTCTCTTTTAGCTCAGCATCCCGCACGCTGAAGCACATGTTCCCCCTTGCCACCGACAAGGCTCACGGATCCTCTGAGGTGGGTCCTTGTGCCTGAAACAAGGACACTGATGCTGTGGACTGCTGTGAGGATCAGGGCCCTGAGCAGGGCCACAGAGGGGAGAGGGGACAGCAGAGGGGCTTTCCCAAGGTCACGTTTCCTCCTTTGTCCTCGATGTCCACCCCAACTTGGACTCGTGGGCGTCACAAGGTGCCAATGTATGCCCGCCTGTGGCACATGGAAGCACGACGTAAGTTATCTATCTGTGCTATTGTGCCAACAGCTTATAAACTATGACACGTACGTAACACACACAGGGAAGTTAAAACACACCAACAGAAATTCTAATACTTTCCTCTCACTATGCCACCTAGTGGGCTTATCTTTAGAGACTACTGTGCCAGGGTTCAGGGGCACGAAACTGCTCACCGTCCCCTCTTGCACAGTAGTTGTGTTTGCTGGACACGTGGCCACCGGCCACCAGCAAGATTTCCCAGCCAGCCCTGCAGCTGAATGCGGTCGTGGGACCTCGTCACCAGTCGTACCCTAAGACTTCCTACAACCTCTTTGTGCCTCAGTTTTGTGTGTGTGCAAAATGCGGTCTCTACCTCCTTCCAGGCAAGCTTTCAGAAGCGTCAATAAAAAGCAAAGACATAACACGCTATGGCCAAAGGAAACGAATGTTTATTTACTATCTGTGTGTCAGGGTCTTATCGTAAGTACGACCTCTTCCACGCCTCCTTAAATATTACTTATGAGGCAGGCACTGTCTAATCCTATTGGACATGTGGAAAAAGGGAGCAGAGTCAACAGCTCCTCCTGAGTCTGCACAGTGCCACTGGGGAGAAGCCTCACCAGCACTGGGGCCACCGGCTGTGAAGGTGCTCACTCTCCCGGGCGATCACCGCTTGCCGGGCGCGGGGCCAGCACGTCCTCTTACCGATACTCCCGCAGCCGCCCCCCCCCCCCCGCCCCCCGCCCCGGCTGCCAATACCGCCACCCCCATGTGCTCCTTCACTAGTCTGCCCTCAAACCGTGGACCGGGTCAACCAAGGGTCTCCAGAGAGCCCCCAGGCACAGGTGTGGCCACACCCTTCTGCATTGTCAGAGCTGAGGAGAGAGAAGACCCTTGACAATCCAACTCCCGGCCAGACCAGGCCTCGTGCTTAGAAAGCGAGGGCAGATATCCAGGCTAAAATCCACATCCAGCCAGAGGGAACCCCTCACCCCAACACTGTCGGCAGAGCTCAGCTCCATCTGACAAGCTCCCTGCCCTCAGTCTGTACCTCCAGAGGTTAGGAATCCAGGCCTCCGACGAGGCCGAGTGACACCTAGTTTTGCTCAATTTCAAAAAAGAGGTGGCTGTCTGCAGGCCACCCAACTCTGCTCTGTTGCCAAGTTATGGGTAGGTCCTCAGCCGGCAAAGTCACCAGATGCTCTCCGGCCACCTGGGGGCTTCCGGTCCTCTTCTGGCCTCCACACACATCAGCCTGGATGGTAGGGCTGCATCAGTGTCAACTAATCCCAAGGCCGAAGACCACGGAAGCATAAAGTGACCAAGCGGGACGGCTAAGAGCAGGGCCTCTCTCCAGGGATGTGAGCACACCCTGCTGAGAACCCAGCCCTTCTGTCATTTGCCCCCTGGCCCACAAAAGGCCAAGGGAACCTCTCCCCACTGCAGCCGGGCGCCTGCCAGGGGTTTGCTTTGGAAGATGCTGCCACAGCAGCCTTACCACCTGGAGACCCTCCACCCCCACCCATCCCAGGCACTTTGGGGAAAACAGGCCTCCTCCACTTCTTGTTGGATCTCGAAGTTTGGGAAGTTTCTAAGAGCCAGAGGGAAAGAAGAGGAAAGTAGCACAGATGTACAAGGAGAGGCCAGCTAGAGCTATCCGTGGGGGTCCTTCCCTCCAGGCAGCTGTGCTTACAGAACCAGCGGCCAGGCAAGACTTGGATGGACCGGGACCAGTCCAATTTACACCCCCTCCCCCATTCAGATGGGAAAACAGAGACAAAGGCTTTCCCCCAGGGCAAAGTAGTGCTCACAAAATCTTAACCCAGTCAACTGCAGGTCGTGCGACAGTTCGCGTGTTTCAAGCTAATCTGCTCATGACTGACAGAGAAGAGCGCATTTCACTTTGGGATGAACAGCTGCACGGGCACACACACACACGGAATGAAAAATTACAGGGCAATACTTGCACCGCGTGCACTGTGTTCTGTATTATGTTCTCTCACACTCCCCACGACCCACTTGAGGAGTAGGAAAAGCAGTGCTACCCGGTGGTGACAGTGGTCAGCCAGCACGTCTCCAGGCTGCCAGAAGCAGGGGCAGAATATGGTCCAGGAAGGACAAGAAGACTCTACCTTTCAGTAGGAGCCGCCGCGGCAAGAATAATATTGTCTTCCGGGGTTGGGCAGGCTCTGAATAAGTAGTTACAGGTTCACTCTGATGACAGCCACAGGAGGAAGGCGCTCTGACAGGCTTGACACACAGATGCCCAGGCTGGGGCTCAGAGCGGGAAAGGGGCCTGGGGTCACCCAGAGCAAGGGTGGCCCGCGCTAACTGCAGAACCTGTCAGCAGGCAGGAGCAGAGAGAGCCCTCGCGGGAGCATGGCCTCCTCCACCCTCCCCAGAGGTGACCATAACGGCTCCCACAAGCTCCCGTACGGAGGCCTCCCTGGCGGCCACACTGGAGGCATGGTCAGGCCACTAGAGCCAGGTACAAGGAGAGAGCACATCCTTTCTTTGGGATTAAGGAGGTTAGATCTGAATTTCCTCTGCAAGGAAGGTGGCCCTTGGGGAGCTCTGCTGAGTACTGCTCCCCATCTCAGGCAGCCCTGGAACCCCGCTCCCTGAGAGGAACACGCGCTGGTCAGGATCACAGAGACTGTCCCTTGGCTCTTCCTGCTACTGCCAAGCTGCTCAGAGTCCTGAGTCTAACGAATCATGAGTCCCTCCTTCAAGAGGTGGGACACCAAATGCCATCCAGGTGCAGACTGGGTCACCAGACTCTCAGCACCTGACTCTCTCCAAGGCCACAGTTCTCCCTAGTGAGCAGCTCTCTTTACACGAATATCCTCAAAGTCCAAGTTCTCAAAGGAAACTGGCAAGACCCATGGAAAAGGGGTCTTAAGACATACCCATGAATCCACCCAGGATTGGAGTGAGCAAAAGCCGCCCCCTCACCCCTCTGAGAGCTCAGAGAAGCAAGTGCCTTCCACCAACCTCGGCCAAGGGCCCCAGCAGGTGCCCTCCACACAGAACTCCTTTCCTCCTGTTCCTTGCCTGGCAAGAAGCCAGCAAAGTCCCCCGCCCAAGCATCCTCCCATGTATTCCACAGTCCTCCTGGTCTGTGGGGTGGCTCACAACCGTCCTTCACACCCGCGGTCTCGCCACAAGTCTTCAGGTGCCAGGTCTGTTTCCGTGGCCTCACGTGGCTCCTCTGGAGGGAGAGCCCCCTTCTGCACCCCCTCTGCCCTTCAGGGACTCCAACATGAAACCTGACTGCTGCAACTCTGCCTACAGGAGGAGGCCGGGCCAACCAGGCTGGGGGCTGTGGTGTGGGAGCCTGTCACCTGTGTGCCCAGCACCCCAGGAGAGGAGGAGCCAGATGACTGAGCCTCTAGCCCCTTATTCCCCACAAAGGCTCAGAGACCTAATGTAGCCTCTGGGCTTTACGTTTCTAGAACCCAACGAGCCAAGAAGTGCACCACCTCTGGTACAGAGTCTTACATCTGCCGCTCACCACATAAGTCACCTTGGGCAAGCTGCCGACTTTAAGCCTCAGTTTCCACAAGTGTAAAACAGGAGTAGCGATATCCCTTACTTCAAATGTAAAATGAAGCAGCTACTGTGGACAATATTCTGGAGGTTCCTCAAAAAGTTAAACATGGAGTTGCCACATGACCCAGCAATTCCACTCCTAGGTTTATACTCCAAAGAACTGAAAAGAGGTGTTCAAACAAAACCTGTACACAAATGTTCACAGCACCACTATTCACAAATGCCCAAAGGTGGAAACTGCCTAAACGTCCATCAATTCTAGTCATACAACAGAATGGTGTTCAACCCCAAGAAGAATGAAATACTGACACGTGCTTCAACACAGATGAGCTGAGCCCTGAAAACATTAGCTAAGTGAAAGAAGAGAAGCCAGAGACAAAAGGACACATACTGTATAATTCAGCTTAGATGAAATATCCAGAACAGGCAAATTTATAGAGACAGAAAGCAGATTAATGGTTGCTAGGGGATGAGTGGGGGAGTGGGGAATGACGAGTGACTGCTTAATGGGTAGGAGATTTCCGTTTGGAGTGATGAGAAAAGTTCTGAAACTAGACAGTGGTGATGGTTGCACAACATTATAAATGTACTAAATGCCACTGAATTGTACACTTTGAAGTGGTTAAAACAGTACATTTTTGTGTTGTGTATATTCTACCACAATAAAAGAAATCCCTTACCTCACAGAGTTGTTCACAGGAAGTGAGGGCTCAGGGCTGGCACATGACCCAGGCTGCCGCCCTTGCTGTTTCCCAGCACGCGCGCGCGCGCGCGCGCGTGCACGTGCACACACACACACACACTCCCCACCAAGCAAGGGGATGGTGGAGAAAAGACCATTTATTCAATACATTTTCTGACTGCTTGCCCCACGGAAAAGAGAGGAAAGCACCGGACACATCTGTCTCCTACCCAGGGACAGAGAAGAGGCCAGCAGGGTGAAGAGAATGGGCCTGGCTGGACTGGAGGGGCCATGGGCCGCCCTCTCCCTGAGAAGGGAGGAAACGCCAGGCCTCCAAGCCCACACCGGAGGCCAGTGACTGGTCCTAAGATGGCCAAAAACAGGCTCTTGAAAATGATGGGCCAAACTAAGGGGTTTATCCAAGGGCAGCAGAGCAGTTTACTTTCATTGTCTGTGTCTCCCAGGCGCTACGTCAAGGCCCCGGGAAAGATCAGAGTCTGGTTTCCCCATCACACTCCAATGCGGCCGGGTGTCTGCCCTTCTTTGGAGCACCAGACACTTCACCTGCACTGTGGCCTAGCCCTCCTCCCCCGCCAGCTCCCAGGCGCAGGCAGGCCCACACGTGAGTGTCACACCCATCTCTTTCTCACTGCCCGCCCCGGAGTCATCCCACTGCTCACTGATCCCAGTCGAGCCAGGGAGCTGGGAGCCTCTGGGATGTGTTCTGTGGGAGGCACGCAGAAGCAGCTGGCATCCAGCGGGAAGGTCTGTGGTTTCTATTCTCTCAGGCACGGCACTCAGCTCCTCAGCACTGTTCCACAGTTAGGACCCAGGCCTAGGGTGGCCTCGACTCTGCTGGTCTCCCCATGGTCACCAGTACTGGTCCAAGAATGACCTTTCATGAGCACAAATGTGGCCAGGGCATTTTCTGTCTTAACTGCTCCCGTAGCTTCGAGCCCAAGCTCTCTGCCCCGTGTTTGAGGCCCTCAGGAGCCCCGTCCTCACGTCCTGCCCAAGCTCACAGGCCTAGGTGACCCACTGGTGAATAGGCTGGCCTCCTTTATAGCCATCTTCTGCCAGAGATGCCTGCCTCACATCCCTCACCTCCCCTCCGAAGGAAAGAGCCCTGCATGTAGCCCTGAGTCCACTTTCAGGTCTGCCCATCTCTTTTCCACAATAGATGGTGAGGTCCTCAATAAAATTAATTTGATTTTCCTCTATATGCCTACATTGGCACCATTCCAAATGAGCTTCAGCACTTATTTTTGAATGATATATGGGAAAAAAAACCGACCCCTCTAAGTTTACGTTGCAGATTCGTTGTATAAATACTATGCTTTATTTATAAATATTCTGTAACATACGTACCACAACATTCTACTTATAAATATGTATTATTTTATTGGTTATTTTATTTGAGAGAGAGAGAGAGAGAGAGAGACAGAATCCTAAGCAGGCTCCACCCCATGCCCCTGAGATCATGATAGCCTAAATCAAGAGGCAAGATGTTCAACCGACTGAGCCATCTAGGTGCCCTTGAATGTGTATTATTTATAAAATAGGAACACCCAACCTTGCCCAATCTCATTTTTGCTAAGTGGGTAGCCGGATGCTCCATGTGCAAAGGTAACAAGTCCTCTGCCATCTGAGGGCCATGAAGTGCAGGAGCCTGAAGGAGGAGCAGGGCCCAGAAACGGCCCGACCACCAGAGGACCACGGTGTGCAGCCACCACCCCTGGGGCCAGCAGATGATAAAGATGAAACGCAAGAGGTGGGTGTGGCCATACTGCATTAATCCCATTTGTAGGAAATGGCCAGAGCCCGTAAATTGATAGAGACAGAAGGTAGATCAAGGTTGCCAAGGCCTGGGGGAAGTTTAGGGGATGACAGATAAGGGGTACAGGGTTTCTTTGCCGGGGGGGGGGGGGGGGGGGGGGGATGTTCTAAAATTAGATGATTGTACAATCTTGTTACCACACTAAAAGGCAATGACCTATATACTTACAAGTCAAACAAAACAAGACATTGCACAGGTACAGAAATAATCGGCATGTGGCAGCCCTTTCAGAGGCCCACGCTGCTCCACTCAGGCCCCTGCAGGAAGAACACTCACAGCCTGCTGCCTCCAACCTAGGCCTGGAAGGCGCCTGATGCCCCTCCCTCTGTCACGCGTCTCAGACGTGGAAGCCACGGCCCAGACGGACACAAGGACTAGAGCCCGGCTTTCCAATTCCTAACCCACCTCAACACATTACCTCTACTGCAGCAGCTAGAGCCAACCACCCCCAAAGAGCTAACTTGCAGCCTATCAGGCTCCGACAACAGGCGTCTGCGCGGAACACGCAGCAGCTCTGAGCTCCTGCCAGAGATGATGATGCTCCTGTCCCTGGGAGGTTCCCTTCAAGATTTGGCTCTGGCCTCAACCAGGGGCAGGATGGGCTTTCTGAGGCATTCAGGGCTTCCACAGATTCAGCAGAAAGGGACCCACAAATGGGGGAACACTGGCTAATCCCAAGCGGCAACGAGAGCTGTGTCCAGTGCCGTGGCCACATCGGGGCTGTAGCCTGGGAGCTGCAGGAAGAGAGGGGCTGCCCAGCCCAGTACAGTACATGCAGGGAGTCGGTGGGGTGCTGTGGAAATGACCCACTAAGGGCTCTGTCAACCAGCCAAACTCACTGCCTTTGTGGAGCATTGTTAGGGTTGGCTAAACTTCTTTTTTTAAGGGAGAAAAGAATACAACAAGGACCTTTTTCACTTGCTGCCAATGCCAGGAAGTTCCTTCTCACACCTGCTGTGCCAGACTGGCCTGCTGGCTTGGGCCGCTGGCTGGGCAGCAAAGACGGCTAGGCTCCCACCAAGCAGCCAAGGGCCCTCAGCTCTCCTTGGGAAGCCATCGCTGCCCAGCCAAGGCTCACCTTGCTCCTAAGACCGGGGGCAAGGGAAGACGGGGAAGGGCAAGGCAGGCAAGGGAAGACCTTTTATCCTCCTCACTCACCCAACCAGGATGAGAGCAGGACTCCACAAGAACCAAGTGCCCACTATACCGTATATGACAATTAACTCATGCTGAATCGAAGACCTAAATGTAAGAGCAAAAATATACAAATCTTAGAAGACTGAGGCAAACAGCTTCGAACACTGGATTTGACAAGGATTTGGATAGAACACCAAAAGTACAGGCATTAGAGATAGAAGAAACGAGACTTCATCAGAATTGAAAACTTTTGTATGTTGAAGGACACTGTCACAAGAATGGACAACCCACAGAATGGAAAAAAATATTTACAAATCACACATCTGATAAAGGATCAACATGAAGAATATATAAAGAACTACAACTCAACAGCAAAAAAAAAAACATATGAGCTAAAAATTTAGATAGATATTTCTTCAAAAAAGATAGAAAAATGGCCAATCAACACATGAAAAGGTGCCCAACATCAGTTATTAAGGAAATGCAAATTAAAACCACAATGAGATACCACCTCATACCTACCACGATGGCTTTAATACAAAAGAAAAGAAAACAAAGGAAAGAAAAGAAAAGAGAAAAAGAAAAAAACAAAAAACCTGAAAACAACAAGTGTTGGCAAGGATAAGGAGAAATTGAAACCTTTGTGCATTGCTAGTGGAAAGATAAAATGGTACAGCCACTGTGGGCAACAGTTTGGCAGTTCCTGAAAAAATTAAACACAGAATTACCCTATCATCCAGCAATTCCACTTCTAGATATATCCCCAAAAGAACCGAAAGCAGGGATTCGAACAGATATTTGTATGCCCATGTTCATTTCAGCATTAGTCACAACAGCAAAAAGGGAGAAACAACCCAAGTGTCCACTGATGGATGAACGATAAACAAAATGTGCCCCCTCCCCCCACAGGAATATTATCCAGCCACAGGAAGGAATGAAATTTTGATACATGCTATAACATGCATGTTTAATCTTAAAAACATTACATTAAGTGAAATATACCAGACACAAAAGGACAAATATTAGTGTTTAACTCCTAGGGGTTCAGTTGGGAAGATAAAGAAGTTCTGGGGATGGAGGACCCTGATGGTTGCACAACAGCATGAATGTACTTAACGCCACTGAATTGCACACTGAAAACAGCTAAGATGGTAAATTTTGTGTTATGCATATCTGAAGACACACACATGCATGCGCACACACATCCAGGCCAAGTTGGATTCCCATATTGGGAATAACCGCAACATGAACAGTAGAAACAGAAACTGGGCAATGGGTAGAAAGAAATGTGCCATTTCAGCCAACACGCTCCTTGTCTACAGGCAGAGTCTGGCCAACTGTAGCCCAGTTACAGCAGCCTTGCGTGAGGTCTCCCCAGCGGGTACGGAACAGACGCAGCAGTGGGCACGAATCTCAACCCTCCCACCCTCCACCTTCCTATTCCTCCCTCTCCCCATTTCCAATCCTCACCTCGAGGACAGGAGCAGCGCCTCTCCCCCCAAAGGATGGACCCCAGAATCCTGCTGGGGATCAACACTCTCCTCTAGGGCACTGATACTTCAGAGCACAGCTGGACCTGGACAACATAAGAACTATCTTTCTGATAGGTGTGGTGACCTCAGGTACAAACTATGTACGAATGAGCATCCATTACAGGAATGAGCCTTTTGACTTCAACACGATTAGTAAGGTTTAGCACACTGGCCAAGTTCGCCCCAGAGCCCCAAGCTTACTTCCCTAGCTCCAGACCTTGAAGTAAATCAGTCTCCTCCCCCCACAACGGAACCACTAAATCCTGCCTTTATAGTTTTGCCTTTCTCGGTTTCCACCTGGCACCTAAGCCCCCTCCCCCTCCCCAGTTCTGTTGCCTACCTGCCTGCGAAAATGTTCCTTGTCTCGGCCTCTTCTCCTGGTATGTCCCATAGTCCCTACAGTTTTTGGAGGCTGACGTGGAAGACTCCTGGAGGAAGTACGTTACCACCCGTCTGACTCACAACTGGACCTGTGGGCCTGTGGCCCCCGCCTGAATTCTCGGGGCTCTGACTCTAACTCCACTTTATACTTTTAATCCCATCTACTGAGAGTGAAGGAAGTCTTCAAGGCCCTGCCTAAAAGTCCATGTAATCACCTTAGAACTGGCTAGACAAATGTTTAGGAATAGACAGCAGGTATTTACTGAGCACCTACTTTATGCCAGGCACACACTGTGCTTGGTTGGTGCAGGGGAGAGGTGAGAACAAGTCAACAGGCCACCTTAGTAAAGCTCACTTCATTCTCATGGTGATAAACGTAAATAAAAAGAAAACAAAGCAGTGAAATAAATGACTGAAGGAAAGGAAAGCAAGTACAGGGCTAGGGAACGCCTGGGGGGTGGACCCCACGAGTGAAGGAGAAAGTAGTGCTGAGGCGGCAGGGCAGGGACGAGCCGGGCCGGCTGAGGAAGCTGGTGGGCAGGCCTGCTGGAGGACTGGAATGAAGGGGGTCCAGGGTGGCCACGGCCAGCCTGGCCCGGAAGACATGACCTGCCAAGGACGTGTGCCAGCAGAGGAGGCCTGGCTGTAGCTCACAAGAATACTCTGACCCCAGACAAGTGAGGCAGGCAGATGAAACGGTGGCCCAGACTGCGATGCTGATGCTGTGGGGGGCTGCATTCGGGTTATGCTGAAGGTAGAGCAGAAAGGATTCGAGGCGTATGAGGCTAAGAAAAAAAGAGCAGACGGGGATGACTTTTAGGATTGGGCCTCAGTGACTCAGGGCTAGAGCAGGTGCTAAACTAAAGGACTAATTTTTCTCTTTTCTTTCTTTTTTTTTTGTGCTTCGCCTATATTTCCAGCTACCTTTTTTCTATCTCCCTGCTTCATAGAAAGTATACCTTCCTAGGCTAAAGCCACAAGTAATGGGAGGCAGGCAGGCAGGACAAGAAGTCAAGTGGAGCCATAGAGGCAGGGAGACAGTAGCCTGTGTAGACTGTCAGAGCTGGAAAGGCCTCTGGGAGACTGCTAAGGGCTGGCTAACAGGACAGTCTGTCTGGGGCAGGGGTGAGGCAGGAAAGGGAAGAGGATGTCCAGGGGTAGAGGACAGAGCAGAAGCACTGGTGGGGCAGAGTGTGAGGGACGAGGCAGGCTGAGGAGGGCGGCAACCAAGAAAAGGACTTAACTCAGCTCTCCTATCAGATGCAAAGGAGATGGAAGCAATGTGTCTGTGGTCAACAGTCCTATGTCACTTCTCAACAGAAAGAGCTTCCTTCTGGGAGAGGATCATGTCCATTAGAGTGAAAGCCTGAGACATCAGGTACCCAGCAGGCAGTGAAGCGGGCTCCTGAGGGGTCAGGTGACCCAGGGGCACACAGGCAGATGGGCAGAACTGACCCCAGGCCCATGAAGCCCAGGGTCACCGAGAGGCCTCCAGGAGGCAAGGGGGGGGGGGCAGGGGGAAGAATCATGTGAGCTGGGAACAGAAAGGCTAGTGCCGGTGCCACCGAAAGAAACGCCCAGCTCCTCCCTCGTGGATGGGGGCCGGGCGGGATTTGGCACCTGCCGCCCAGCCCCAGCGGCAGCTCTGTCCGCCCCTGCTCCCCCCCCAATCCATCCCCGCCTGCTCCACGATGCCGCTCCAGGCAGCCCCAGCCCCAGTCCAAGGAGGCCATCTTCCTCCAGTGGAAGGAGCAGAGAGAAGGTGGCTTGAGATCAGGGCTCATACAAGTCAGGGCTCAACAAAGGCCAGAAATAAACGGAAAGAACCTGGTTCACAGGAGTGACAAGCGGTGGAGAGAAGGGTCCCAAATTGAGTCTTACACGAGTAGACTGAAGGGGCCAGGGCAACTTAACCTAGAGAATGAGGGCTGACTGAGGAGGGGCTAGGGATACAGAACAGGGCCACTGTTGCCAAAAGTTATTAATTCAACAGAGAGGCACTGGACACCAGGCCCTGGGGACAGTGATGAGTAAGACATGGCACCTGCCACACGGAGGCTGGCGCTAAAATGAAGGTATGAACACAGCTTGTGGGAAGCAGGGTATGAGGATGCCAAGAACAAAGGAGTCAAATGTCCTAAAGGCTTCTCGTGGTACCAGGATCAGACCTGTCCAGCAAGGTCCCCACAGGACGGGCTAGGCTGAAGGGGGCAGGAGGTGCTGAGACGGAATTCAGCTAGAGATGGAGAAGGGCATTTACTAAGGCTCTTTCAATAAATGAACATTTTGTCCCCATAAATCTGAGGCTGGCATCATCTCCACTGTGGATGCACAGAAAAAAAAAAAAAAACAACAAACACTTAGCAAAGCAAAGCAGCTACTACCAACAGCGTTCATCCACTTAGGTATCTACGGAGCACCTACTACTATGTGCCAGGCACGCTCTCTAGACATTGGGAACACAGCACTGAACAAAAGCGACAGAATCTCTGACCTCATGAGGCTGACCTTCCAGGCTAGAGTCAGCAGGTAAAGTCAGTGAAGTATCAGGTTGTGGAAGGGCCAGAGTGGAAAATGAAGCAGGAGCAGGGATGGAGGAGCTTGGGGCAGGGGAGAGGGGTCTGAGCAGAGCAGGAAGCAGGAGGAAGGGGTGAGGTGCAGGGAACAGGTAGAGGGCAAGCCCAACAGCAGGGGACTGGGGCACAGGTCCGACCTCACACCATGCTTGGGACTGGAGGGGACCCGTGGGGAAGCAGGAAGGCTGCCAGCCCTCCCTCCAAGTGCTGAGGGAACCGCTGATGGAGGAGTCAGTCCTCAGTTCCCCCATTTCAGTCCTGTTGCCTTGGTCTAACCAGACAAGATTGTGAAAGAACCTTGTTACTAAAGCACAGCTAGTCCTGAGAGGGACTCCGGGCCTCCACTGTGGTTCATTCTCCAGCATAATTCCTCGCCACCATACTGGGCCTCCTGCCGTCAAGGCAGGAAACGGAAGCTCCTTGACAAAAGGTCACGGTGGTGGGTGCCCAGGGCCACTGGGAGATGGGGGGAAAGCCCCGGTGATGCTGTGATCATGACCCGAGCCCACCTGGTCTCCAACTTGGCTCCTACCATCCCAGCCCTGCTCGTCCAGGGCTGTACACCTGCCCGGGCTTCCTGGCCAGGGGGTGGGGTCCGCCCTTCCTTCAAGGGCAACTCCACTGGCACCTCATTTGCCAGCCTTTCCTGGTTTCCCAGTCTACACTTCCTCTTTCTCTAAGTTTCTATGGTACTTAAAAAAATTTTTTTATTTAATTTTTTAAATTTAAAAAAAAATTTTTTTTTAACATTTATTCATTTTTGTAAGTGAGAGACACAGAGCATGAGTCGGGGAAGGGCAGAGAGACAGGGAGACACAGAATCCAAAGCAGGCTCCAGGCTCTGAGCTGTCAGCCCAGAGCCTGACGTGAGGCTTGGCCTCACGGACTATGAGATCATGACCTGAGCCAAGTCGGACACTCAAATGACTGAGCCACCCAGGCGCCCCCCTCTGCCAAAATTTTTTTAAATAAACTTTTATTTCAGGATAGATTTAGATTTACAGAAAGTTATGAAGCTAGTATAGAGTTCTCATATACCCTTCACCCATTTTACCCTATTATTAATACCTTACACTAGTGTGGTACATTTATTATAATTAATGACTCGATAGTGATCTATGATTATTAAATAAAGTCCCCACTTTATTTGGATTTCCTTAGTTTTTTCTTAACATACCTTTTCTGTTCCAGGCAGAAAGATCCCATATTACATTTACTTGTCATGTCACCTGAGGCTCCTCTTGGCTGTGACAGTTTCTCAGACTTGCCTTATTCGTGATAACACTGACTGGCCAGGTATTTTGTAGAATATCTCTCAATTGGAATTTGACCGTTTTCTCATGGTTAGATTGGGGTTAGGGGTTTGGGGGAGGGAATCTACAGAGGTAAAGCCCCCTTCTCTTCATGTCCTATCAAGGGCACAGGACTTCATCGCTGTTGATGCAGACCTCGCAGACCCGGCCGAGGCTGTGTTCGCCGGTTCTCTGCACTCTAAAGTCAGTATTTCCCCTGTCTCAGGAGGGAAGTCGCCACCTGCAGCCCACGAATAAGGAGTGAGGAGTTAGCTCCACCTCCCTCGGCAGGGGGGGTTGGGAGGGGGGGTGGTGGGAATCGCCACACAAGTTATTTGGAATTCTTCTGCAGGGAGATTTTGTTTCTTCTCCCTTATGTGTTTATTTCTTTATTCATTCATTTACCTATATAAACTTGTGGATATTCACTTTACACTTCAGGCTATAATCCAATCCTACATTATGTATTTTGTTTCTCAAATTCTGTATTTTTTTTCTAGCTTCAGTCACTGAGGAGGGCTTTTTCAGTTGGCTCCTGTGTCTCTCTGACATATCCCGCCAGTATGTGCACACGTCCACTCTCAAAGTACTTCCTTACCGTCTGCAATGACAAGGCCTCAGAATGGACCAAATATCTCAGCCTGGATATTTCCCACCCTAGTCCTAGAATCGGCTAGAATGGACTTAGACACCAAGACCCAGGGGCTAGGCGTGCTCATTGCTACTGGGGTGTTGCTGCCTCCCGGCCTTCTCAGCTGATGGCAAGGAAATACAGGTGCATATAAATCCATCTATGTCCATCTACCTACATCCATCCAGCTCTCTCTCTGTCTCTCCTTCTGTATCCCTATTAAACTAAATATGCTGATATCTTCGACTCTAATCCAGCACCACGTGGATCCCTCTAGCCTCTCCCCTTGTTTGCCTGTAACCACCCACTCCAACAGTGGCCCCACTGTCTGCCGTCCCTTTACTTAACTGCCGGATCCCGGGACACATGCGTTGTGTTTCAGAACTCTTAACCAGTACCCCGAGGGAAAGAACCTTATCAACTAGAGCAAGGTGCTCACATGCTGTCTCGCTTGCCTTCAGTCTCACACATTCCATTCACTTCCAGAGGTACACACCTCCTTTTTACACCACTGCCTAGAATCTCTCCCAGTGAACTCCCAGGGAAGAAGAGCCTGCCAGAGTTCCCCGTATACCCAAGAGCTCAGCAGTGAGGAGGGCAGGTCTAGATGAACCTAGAACCCATCTAGAAGATGTTAGACCTTCTGTGTGAGTTCTGAGCCCTTTCTCCCAGGATGTGTTCGATAAGGAGGGAAAGGAGAAGACTGGAGAAAAGACAGAACACACAAAAGGGAAAGGGGTGGGAGGTGAAAAGCACCCCCTGGCCAGCCAAAGCTGCCCTCAGGCCTGTCAGAGTCGATGTCTCCCAGCACAGCAGGGCAGGTGGGAGGGAGCCGCTCTGAAAGGAGGCGGAGGCTGGCTGCAGCAACAGTGGCCTTATATGGAGATTCCCACATCCCAGCTCCCAGCCTTCGGCCCCGCTGCCACCCTTCAAATCTGCCTTAGCTTGGGAGAAAGGGGTGCCTCTGTTCCACACGGTGTCACTGCTTTCCTCCCCAAAGGCCTGCCAGGTAGATCTAGGGAACACAGGCTGCTGTTTGCCACGGCAAGACTGAAAGCGATGCAGCCACTGGGAGCCGTAACCTCCACCGAGCCCCGTCTGCCGCAGCCTCCCACTCACGCCCAGTACTGCAGTCTGGAGGCAGGGAGAAGAGGCTCTAGGGGACCAGAGCCTCACCAGAGAGCCTAGGAAGAAGGGAAACAGTCTTAAAGCACAAGGTTTTGGAGCTCAAAGCAATGGTTCTCCACTTCTGCTGAATAATGGAATCAGCTGGCAAGATTTTTAAATAGAGGTTCCAGGCCCAGAGACTCAGATTTAAATTTTCCGGGGTGGGGCTTGGGCGTCAGGATTATTCAAAAAGCCCCTTAGCCCTTCTAATGTCCACCCAAAGTTGGGAACAACTGCCTCAAGGGGAGACCCCGCTCTCTGCTGTCGCAGTGCGCTCAGCTCTGGGGCTGGCTGGCTGTCCCAGGCGGCCATCCAGCTGGATTCAGTCACTCACAGCTTTTGGCTGGGCCAAAGAGGACCTGATGAAAGCAAAGATGGAGAGGGAGAGCAGAGACAAAACACAGCTGTAAAGAGCCTGCTGGAAGAGGGGGGAGGTGGGGGCTGAGAGGGTACAAAGGGAGAGCAGATACCAATGGAGAGGTCTCATAAGGTGCCCAGCACCCAGTGCTCGGGGTAGCAGCCTCAAAAACCCTGCCAGCCACAACAGTAAAGAAAATGCAGCCCCCGGGGCAGCCTGAGGGGAACGGGTGGGAGGGAGAGGGTCATTTCCCCTCCAGCGACACTGTAAGAACCTTGGGAAAATGGAGACCATGCCAGGCAATCATACCGCCTGTAAGAGATGTGACGGGGAGGGCGGAGGGAGAGGGGGGGTGACCAGGGCTACAGCATGTCTATGTGATGACAGGGGGCAATGCCCAAGAAAGCCCTTGCCTCAGGAGGAGGTACCCCGAATAACCAGCAATTCAGGAAGCAGACTTCTGCCTCCACAGCCCCCTGCCCTGAGCTCTGGGTCCAGTTCTTTGGCTTCTGCTTGGTGCGAGCGTCTGGCTGGAGCACGGCGTGTGCAGGGAGCTTGCTGCCAACACCGGGGACGCGCCGAACCACAGGGTGCACAAGTGGTGTATGCGTACACACCCCTTCCCATCACCCATGCGGCTCAGCCTCAGCAGCAACAGCCCTGGGGCCATCGCAGGGCTCAGCTTAACAAGACCCACACGCACTGGAAGCCCAAAGGACTTCAAATGGCCCTTTGGGGAGAAACTTGCACATGTATATAAAGAACCCAAACATGCTAGAGACAGAAACTTGAGCCTGCGACATATCAGGAATCACTGGGCTTCCCCAGCTGTCCAGGTTTGGGAACACAAGGGGAAAAGAGAGGGGTCACGAGAGGCCTCTGGCAAGAGACCCTCAGGGATGACCTGGGCCTGGGTCTGTGCATTGACTCCACCTGAACACAGACCAGAGCGGAGCCATGGCCCTCCATCGCTTCCCTTCCCCTGCAGGGACACCAGACTCCAGGTTTCCCGTAGGCCTCAGGACAAAGGGCAGAGGAAGCCTGTTCTGTGGTCAGACTCAGGCATGTACTGGCAACAACAGCAGTGGACTCAGGGTGCACCTGTTAAAGTCTAGAGAAAGCAACCGGCCCAGGACTGAGTTCCCTGAAATCCCTCTAAGGACAGGCTCTGTGCCCAAATCCCATGGAGGCAGAAGCGGTCTGAACAGGGCCCAGTCCCGCCTGCATCCCCTTGTCACTGGGAGGAGGCAGAGCCACCTGGAGGAACACCCTCTTCTTCCCAGACCCCCGTTCTTCTCCTTCATTGCCAGAAAAAACCCACAAGCACCAGCACCCTCCCTCTTGGGGTAGGGAGCCTGGAACACATCAAAACCTGATGCCCTTCTGGTTAAAAGGCAGGAGAAGCAGGAGCAAAGAACTAAGAAACGTGTGGAAGATGCAAACCTTCGCCGAGAAGGGGGCTCGATGTCGAGTTTCTTTTCAGCTTATTCTCTGCTTCCAAAGATGACACCACCCCAGTGAAAGGATTCAGTAAGACCTGAGATCCTCTGCAAGCATCATAGGAAGGCCCGCATTTGACAAAGAAGTCCCAATCGTGGATGCTATGCTCTCTCTTGTTTCTTTCCTACTGACAATTCCCAACCAGTCTCTCAGAAATTCCCACCTCCTGGGGCTCTGCAGTGATATGGTGATGTCTTAAGAGCCACCTTTATAACCGGCTACTCCCAACATGTTCTTCCAAGGTTGAGAAAACTTACAGATTGGTCAGTTATAGGGTTATGTACACACGGGGTCTTTTTCCCACAATGCTCATCAACCCTAATGAAAACCTAGTTTCTGAGATAGACAGAGGTCTTGCACATGACAGGGGCTGACCTGCCTCCCCCTGAACCAGCTCTCCACCCTGAATCTCTCCAAATGGCCTGGCTAGAGCCTTCAACTGGTCAGAGGCACTGAGGCACTCAGAAGGACACAGCTCTGGACCAACACAATCCTGTGGTGGGCCATGTCTGGGCCCTGGGAGGCCTGTGGGTGGGCAGGGTACCTGGGAGAGTGGTCTCCAGGAGCGTTCTTGGAGAAACAGCCTCTCTCTCGGGACCACATTTCAACTCTTTTAAGACCACAGGCTTTCTCACAGCAGGCTCTGTGCATTCTCGTTGCCGCCTGCCACCATCAAGTCCCCTGGACGGAGGCGCTTCTGCAAGTTGACTACAAAGGGCCAAGAGGCAGAAATGCCCAGAAACTACCACAGGCTTGTTGGGAAAGACCCACAGTGTGGGAATCAAATTTCCTTTCACTCATCAACCATTCAACAGACTAATAAATACTGAGTGTCTCTGCTGTGTCAGCAGGGTTGATGGGACACAGTGGCCCAGGATGGCACCCCATAGACATTTACCCTGGACGAGTTCCCCCAACCCACCTGCACTTCCTGAACCCGGTGCTGGCTACAGAGGTGTGTGCCTGGTTTGTGAAAATTCATCAAGCTGTACCTTGTGATGCGTATGCTTCTCTGTATGTATGGCTTACATCAATAAAAGGTTTTTAAAAGCCTCCCTTTGGGTGGAAGATGTCCTAAATGGTGCAGGAACTGTCATTTAAAAGACTGAAGTGTATGAAACAGGCCCTGCCCAGGTCACAGAGCATTGCCCCTTTCTGAAGAGCTGCATGGTTTCGAGAGGAATACCCCCTGGCTGGAAGAAGAGGTCAGAAACTGCCTCTCCTGTGCCAGGGCCTCCAACAGAACTGCCACCACCAAGTAGCCGGCCCGCCCCCTTCTGCCTCCGTGGAGGGGACTCAGAGGCACAGTCTGCCATGTGGCCTTGCAGACGAGGGCCCCAGGGGGCCAGAGCAGTCCTGCCCCAGTAAGAGCAGCGTGGGGTGGGAGGGTTCCACGCAGTCTCAAGGGCAACCCTGCCAAAATACATCTGCCACAGACAGTGATGGGCGACCATGGACTCAGCACATGGGTGACCGGGGAGCGGGACAGAGTTCACTGGGGAGCTGGCCTGGAGCCTACGGGTAGAACGGCCCTACGGCACCATCGCGCCCCGGCTCGGCTCTCTCCCGGCACGCAGGCAGGTGACCCTGCACGGGGCAGATGACAGCGCTTCCCGACACTGGAGGAAAATGATGCCCATCTCAGGTTACGCTGAATGAGATTAATGTCCACCTAGGATGAACAACCGAGGTCTGTTTCTAGTGTTTTGTGTGAGGCTTATGTAACCCTAGAGTGGGGAAACCATGATACAAGAGGAAATAGAGGAAAAAACAAAGCACACGCGGTGGACATTTGGGACTGTCCCAAAGATGCACTTGAAAGCAGCAAGGCCTCTCTCAGCACCACCCAATGCCAACCACTCCCCAAACTAGTAGCTAGGAGAACAAGCTTCTTTCAAGACAGAAAACCTTACTAAGTGCCCTAGAACAGACTGTCTCAGGGAAATAACAGAATGGGGGCCTAAGAACAGGGCTGGTGGCCCAGGCTGCTGGGCAGCAACTCTCTTTCTTGTGGGGGGGTGGGGGAAAGACAGAAAGCAAGACTGGAGGGGCGGGCTCACATTCAGAATGGAGGGGCGGCTCCCTGGAGCAAACTGGCTGGCCCAGCAAGGGCCTGCTCACCGAGCCCCTAGGGGGTGACCTCGGGGCGGGGTGGGGGGGGCAACTCAGAGAAGACACAGCTGAAAGAAAACAATTGGGCCTCTGTCCCTGTGACACTCTGCCAACTGCCAGGGGAGGAAGGTGACGGGGACAAAGGAAGGATGGAGAAGCAGTTCTGCCTTAGTGGTTCCCACCCAGACCTGACTGCAGCCTTGGACTGTTCAGCAGGAAGGAAGGATGAAAGATACAACTGCCCAAATGGCAGAAAACAACTTGTGCCCATCCTTCATGGGACATCTCTACTGGTGACACCGAAGTAACTATCAGGAAAGGGAAAATAAGTTCTGGAAATTCACCATCAACTTATACAGCCAGAGGCTCAGGACAGCAAACCCCATGGACGTGTGGCCCAAGCAGGATCACACCTGGTGTATTTCACCATGTGCATCCAGGAAACCGCTGCCAACATGCCGAGAAATGCCAGGCACTGGGTGAGATCGTTTTTCAAATGGTGGCACAGCAATGTGATTTCAGGCAAGTGACTTACGCTCTCTGCGCCTGAGTTCTTCTCATCTACTACATGGAGGTAAAAACAGTACTTGATTCATAAAGGCTGTCACAAGGGTTAAATGAGCTAACACGTACGGAGCACTTAGGAACGACGAGCGACACACGCTGAATATCTGACAATAGGGGCACCTGGGTGGCTCAGTCGGCAGAGCGTCCGACTCTTGATTTCGGCTCGGGTCATAATCCCAGGGTGGTGGGATCAAGCCCCACACCAGGCTCCACGCTGAGCATGGATTCCCTCTCTTCCTCTCTGCCCCTCCCCTGTTCTCCCTCTCTAACAAGAAAACGAAGTTTATTGGAAGAATATGTGACAAATAAAATACACATCCTTCATGATCATCCCAGATGTACTCAGAAGAAAACACATTCATTCAGAGAGGTTAAAAGATTGGCTCAGCCATCGAGAAAATGCAAATCCAAACCGCAAAGAGAGAGCACATCATCCCTACTGGGGTGAGTATACTGAAAAGGTACACGAGGGCATGTTGCGGAAGGCGTGGGGAAATCAGGCCCTTCACACGCGGCCGGTCAGAATGTGAAACGGGGCAGCCGCTGTGGAAAACGGTCTGGGAGTTCCTCAAAAGATTAAACACAGAGTTACCACCCGACCCACAACTGCATTCCCAGATAGATGTCCACAAAAACTGCAAGCACAAACACCCTCAACAAAAACTATGTGGGTGTTCACAGCAGCAGTAGCGGTAAGAGCCAGAGAGTGCAAACAACCCCGGTGTCCACCTACAGAAGAACGAACACACAAAGTGTGGTATATCCATCTGATGGAATATTATTAAGCCTTAGAAAGCAATGAAATTCCGATATGGGCGACAACACAGGTAAACCTTGAAAACACTGTGCTTAGTCAAAGAAGCAGACCCAAAAGGCCACATATTGTATGATTCTGCTTCCATGCAATGTCCAGCATAGGCAAAGGCACACAGCAGAAGGTTGCCTAGAGCCAGTGGGTGTTGGAGGAAAATGGAGAGCAACTGCTGATGGGTGCACACTTTCTCTCCGAATGAGGAAAATGTTCTGGAATTGGTCGTGTGGATGGTTGCACAACTCTGCCAAGACACCAAAACCCACTGAATTGTTTGCTTTAAATGCATGAAATACATGGTATATGAATTACAGCGCAATCAAACAGTTACCAAATAGAAACTGCTTTTACTTGAAGTCACACAATCAGCAGGCTGCTGCGCCGGGGCCTGGAGGTGAAAGTCTCTGCTCAGCAGCCCCTCTGCGGCCCCTCACGGGCCTCCTTCCTGGTGGTGTGGGCGTGCTGGCCTCCGCTTCTCTGATATCTCCAAGGACCAGAGTTTATGAGAATTCATGCAGCCATGCCAAAGAGAAACTAGACTAATGTTACGTTTGCCACACGGAGATTTTATAACAAGCACACCTCGTCCGTCTAACCTCATCACTATTCCTGAGGTTTCAGCAGGCCACTCCCCACGCGTGGGGCCTTAGACAGGGTCCTCTCTGTAGAAGCATAACCAGGTTCTCTTCCGGGACGAGGGGGGTGCGAGAAGAGAAGGTGTAAGAATCACACGTACACACTCTCCCCACCCGGTTAAACCGCGAAGGCCTGGGATGTGGACAGCAGGGGCACAAGGGAGTTTCCACCTTGTCCTTCCCGCCCCAGACCAAACGAGCCTGAGGCTCCTCCCGGCAGGCCAGTGCATTCATTCAGCTCCACGGGGCTGGAAGCTCCTATCTCTTGGGAGGACTGGCCGTGCTCCCATGCACATGTCTCTCCAGGTCTCGTTCACACCGGTCCCCACCCCCGGGAACCCCACCAGCTGCCTCCAGCTCTCCTCCCCGGAGCAGCGTTTGCCTCCTCAGGTGTGCACGCAAGGCCTAGAGCAGCCCGGTCAGGAGGAAGGGCTCCTCCAATTTCCTGGCGCACCAGCAGAAACACAGTAGTGCTCAGACATCACCAAATGAACGAGCAAGTGAGGAGACGGCAAGGTGCCTCCTTTCTGTCAGAAGAGTTAAGGCCCTGAGTGCTCAGCTCCTGGGTCTAACTAATTACAGAGTGTTGGGTCAGGGCAGTCATCGCAAAACAAGGTACCAAATGGAACGGCCAGAGAGAGTCATTTCCAGTAAGCGCCCCTCAGAACAGGGTCAGAAAACGAAGACGCCCAGGTCAGTAGGCTAGGTCTACTGGCCCACAGGCATCAGCTGACATTCATTTCTGCTTCTCAACCTTCCAGAACACTCTGGCACAAGCAGCGGCAGGTCTCTGTCACCGTGACAGAGCCTGCACCTCGGCTACCCCCCGCAAGGAAGCTGTGCTTGGGTCACAGAATTCTCTTCACATTTACTCCTCACAGAAACCATCCAAAGTAGGCAGGATCCCTGCGTCTGTGTGGAGGGGTGGCGGCTCAGACCCTCTGAGAAGCTGAGAGGGCTGTGCAAGTTGGGAAGGAACCGAACCAGAGGGGGTGCTCCTGGCCTGCTGGAGAACCCACACGGCGCCACCCGGCGGACAAGGCTGTCTGGCGAGCAGTCGGGATTGGTCACATGGCCAGAAGAGTCCAGAGGGCTGCATCTCGCCGCCACCGGAGTCCTCCTTGCCCTAACCGATCCTCCCGGCCGCACAGGTCCAGATCCCTCCCCGGCACCACACACGCTCTACCCACCTCCCCCCTGAAGCTAATTAAACTCCTTAGGTTAATTTTAGTCCCAGGATTTCGACACTTGGGGTGAGTCGAGATGCCGGGGTCATTTCCTAGATGACACCTCAATCGTCTCTGAAATGTCGGCCCCCAACGGTAGATGGTGTTGGGGTCGCAGGATGAGACCCTTCCCTCAGGCTGTGAATGTATTCTACACGCTGAGCCCATAGCTGCTAAAGTCATAAAACATTCCTCCTGTTTGGGGAAAAGTTAAATGCTCACTGTTCCCAAGAAAACACCCTACCTCATGTTCTAGGAGATGTCCTGTTGCTAAAAAGGAACAAAGAAGCTTTACTCAAAGATTTGATTATTCCAGCTTAAAATAAAACGAGGGCATCAGAAGTCAGGGAAGTCGTGTGCAAAGGGCCATTGTCTGAGGCAGGATGTAAGGAGAGCATATTTGAAACCAATCTGTTTTCCTGCAGAGAATTATGCTTCCATCTTTTTCAATACTCTTTTCACTCCTGTGATGTCTTGATACAGCAGATAAGAGAGGGAGACGCTCGTTCACCATGAGGGATCATATGAGGAAGGAACCGACATCAATGCTGACAGCCCTACTGGAAAGTACTTAAGAGACAACAGGGGCCATGGGAGGGGCAAGGCTGCCACAGCAAGAGCCTCTGTCTTCAGCAAAAACAGATTTGCTCTGGCTAGGGCATGAACTTCAACTTTCTCCATGTAAAAAGAGAAGGCCAGACAGAAGGATCAAAGTACAAGGTGAGCTGGTTCAGCTCCACAAGGCTTCCAATTAGGCAGCTTACTAAAAATAGAGGCCACCGCTTCTAAAACAGCCAAGGTGGCCGGATCCCAGCAAAGCCACTGCTGCTCTGGGGTCGGGCAAACATGTCCAGTCCGAGCTTCCCTCCAGCACTGCAGATGGTGAACACAGGACTCCAGAGCTAGGGTAGGACAGGGACAGTGACAGTCACTGGTTCCTCTGTACACGAAGCTGACCGGACCAGAGAAGGAAACACGTGAGGCCTCCGTAGCTCTATACTTTACCGATATTTTTTTACTCTAGACTTTCACCAAAGCAGGAAGTGGAAGCAACTCAGTCCACAGCTGCCTGGAGTGACCAGGCCTTCTGACTCTCAGTCCAGTATTTGCTTTACTACATCACCCTGCTTTGAGGGAGACCAGACCTCAGGGGGCGGAGGGAACAGACTGAACACCTACGGGCAGGGAAGAGGAGAGGGAGAGCCCCGCAGGAAGCACTGAACGGGACGGGCTGTACCTTGTCAGGCACACATGGGTTTTTCTGACCCGTGGGCATCCGTGCACACGTTATGGACACGCGCTGCTTCAGGTGGATGAGTTCCACACAGGCTTTCAACTCTCGGGGCACATGCCAGACTGGTTACAAAAGGGATGAATAAGTGAGGTCAAGCCACAGAAGGGCACGGGGTCTGGGTAGATAAAAGCAGGAGGAACAGCACCCAACTGCTTTTCCAGAAGTAAGCCCAGAACAAAGGGCACGGGACGGCTGCCTCTCTATTGCCCCAACAACCCTCGAGAAGCTTCTCGCAGAGACCTGGACGTGCCAGAGTTCTCTAGGAAGGTGCCCCTTGGCTGGGTTGGGAATGCAAAACATCGGGAGGGCGGGTGTGGCACCCTGGCCACGGAGGGGTGCACACTCAGCACAGTGGCCACCTGACACTCATCTCGTGGACCCCTCAAGACCCCAAGGTGAAGGCTATCACCAGGGTACCGGATAACTCCAAACAATAGCAAATAACATGCACAGGGTCCTTGCTATTGTCAATACCGCTCTCAAAATGGTTCTGAAGTTTCTGCGTTTTATCTTAGAAAGAACATGGAAAAACATATTTTAAAACCTGGGTATAATATTACCAAAATGTTAACCTCGGCTTCCTGGGTCTGAGAGCAGAAGGGGCTTCCCTTCAGGGTGAAGCCTGCCTTCGCTTTGCTCAGAGGGCCTGACGACGCGAGCAGGACACGGTGGCCAGTCTCCCTTTCCTCTCCTCAGTGCCTAAGATGGATTCCCCAAATGAAACAGGAGGCTGCGAGGGACGACCAGGAAACACAGCTCCCTGAGTTCTTGTTTAGTGTCCACAACCCTAGAAAGCTGTTATTACTCTCCCCATTCCACAGATGAGAAAATCCCCATTCAGGAAGCTTACAAAAAGCATTCCCGGTCAGCTAGCAGGTGGCAGAGCTGGAATTTGAACCCACACACACCAAACCGTATTATTTTCTGACAAATTGCTTGAGAACAGATTAATTGAATTTAGCTTCGTTTTGATACGCTGCACAGGGCGTGCAAAGCCCCGCCTGGAACAAGCAGGGAGCCTGGACGGCACGGGTTGGCTGTGTTGTCTTCCCCTGCATGGTGTGGACGCTGGGCTCCCCCGGGCCAGACTTCCCTGGGGTGTTCACGAGGGGCAGCAAGGTGCTCTGGAACACCTGCATCTCAAGTCAGAGGTCCTGTGTGATGGAGACCTCTCGCTTTCAGGCTAACTTGTCACCACTCTAAACCTGTGTCCTGTGTCCATCCAGGTCACCTGTGCCCACGAGGGCTGCAGTGGAGAGACAGAGCCTGGCCAGAGTCACTGAAGGACTTCTGTTATGGATGGAATGTTTGTGTCTCCGCCCCCCCCCCCCGCCCCCCTGCCAAATTCCTGTGTTGAAACCCTACTTACTGCCCAACAGGATGGTAGTAGGAGGTAGGGCCGTTGGGAAGTGATTTAGGATTAGATGAGGTCATGAGGGTGGGGCCCTTAGGAATGGGATTCGAGGCTTCTCAGGGTCAGAAGAGAGCCTACGTCTTCTCTCTGCTCTCTGCCACATGAGGACACGACCAGATGTCGGCCATGCACAATCTGGAAGAGGCCTCACCAGATCCTGGTCGTGCTGGCACCTGCTCTTAGGCTTCCAGCCTCTGGAACTATGAGAAATCAACTACATGGTTTTGTGAGCCTTTCAGTCTGTAGCACTTGTTACAACTGCCTGGACAGCCTCCAGGAGTTGGTCCCCCACCCAGCACACCCAAGGGGGGATGCCACCCCTACAGAAGGATGGTCCACGCCGCCCTCTGTGGACTGCCCATGTGACAAGCTGACGTCAGAGAGGTGATGCCTGGAAGGATTTCTCCTCTGGGAATAACTAAGCAAGTAAACCTAAAAGGACCTATCATCATTTAAACCCCCAAATGTTCACAGCAGAGGATTTTTCTGGGTATCTGTTTATCTTTTCATCTTTGTGCTTTCCTGTTTTTACAAACTTTATACAATAAATATGTTAACTTTGTAACTGGGAAAAACAGTTGTAACAGCAAACAGTTTTTGTGGCATTTGCCCTCTTGCATGTGACCAATCCCCATGGTTCAAGATCCAAATCCATTCTTTACGTATTTTTGTCTACATTTATTTTTTTTGTTCAAAAAAATATTTTTTTTAATGTTTATTTATTTTTGAGAGAGAGACAGAGACAGAGCGTGAGCTGGGAATTGGTAGAGAGAGAGGGAGACACAGAACCCGAAGCAGGTTCCAGGCTCTGAGCTGTCAGCACAGAGCCCGACGCGGGGCTCAAACTCATGAACTGCGAGATCATGACCTGAGCTAAGTCGGACACTTAACCGACTGAGCCACCCAGGCGCCCCTAATTGTCTATATTTTAGCCACAGATTTCCTTCACTTTAACATATCTGAACGGGAAAATTCAGTTACAAGAAAAGTCAATGAAGGGATGACTTTTCACAAGAGGATACGGCCACCTGTGAGTGCACTTAGGTGTGACTCAGTTACACTCAGGAGTCCCCTCACAGAAGCAGTGGGGGTGTAGTACTGGGTGGCTCGGTCCTTCTATGACTGGGCAAGAGCTTACAAAGAAGGGGCCTGGTGAGGAAGAGGAGAGGAAGGAGGAGGAGGGCTGAGAAGCAAATGGCTTTCAGCTGGCTCCCCATTTACAAGGCTTGTGCCTTTGACATGGCTATTTTTGGGTTTCTGAGTGGGGGGAAAAAGAAATTCTTCCCACAACTGCCTAGCTTGGCAGCTCCCTTGCCCTACACTCCCTCTCCCTGCTCCTCCCCGCCCCTCCCCAGCCCCTCCAGGATGAAGGAAGCAGGCCCTTGAGTATTCCTCTGCCCCCAGCCACCCTCTTACCCCCCACCCCATGCTCTTAGAGTTTCTGTAGGCCTCACCCACTTGCCTGTCTCTACAGAGCTGGGAAAATGTGGAAATAAATAAAGCCTCAATTAGGCAGGCATCCAAGGTTGGGGGGGGGGGGGGGGTGGAGGGTGCGAGGGGTCTGAGGCTCTGTCCCAATCCAGGAATGCCTGAGAAAGCTCTGGGAGCCTCAGGCAGCCTCTGAGGTTGGAGGCTTCCCACAGACTCCTTTTGGGTCTGTGCTGACCAGGCGGGGCCAGGGGCCTGGGAGCCCGGTTTCATCTCCACACCGAGGCTCACATCTTGCTACCCACCTTCCCGTAGGAAGGCCTGGCTTCCTTTGGCCTCCTCACACACAGAAGGAAGGGAGGGGTCCTCACTCACACCCCTTCTTTCTTCCTTCTTGATTCCCTTCCCAGAGCAGGAGGCAGGACCCTCAGCGTGGACCTGGACCCAGGCACGGTGGCAGCGCTCCAGACTGAACAAAGGCAGTTTTCCCCTTTTAACTGTGGAAACTCAGCATTTCTTATTTATTCCATTCTGAGCCTGGAAAGAGCAATGAGAGCGAGATCTTATTTCTTCCCCCAAGTTGAGGGGTGGGGAGAGAGAAGCAGATTCTGTAGGGACGAGACTGGGCGGAGAGAGGCTCACAGATATTTTTAGAGACATGGGAATTCAGCAAGCCCCTTCTGCGGCCGGAAATGATCTTGTTTCAATCCCAACTCTGAAAGGCAAATAGGTGGTGGGGAGTAAGGGGCCTGGAAGAGGCAGAGTGTGGCAGGGGCAGCATCGGACTCCAGGGAAAAGGAGAGACGCGCTGAGGGCTAAGATCCCCGCAGGCCACTTCCCTCTCTGTGCTAGTAGTGTCCAGTCTGCTTCTGCACGTTTAACAGCTGGGCAAATGTCACCACTTCACGGCAGCGCGGGCCGGCACTGAGTGAGAGCCGGGTGCCAGCCGGGTCCCTAGCAAGGCCACCCTTCACCTACCCGCTCTTGGCCCCCTAGCTCTCGGAAGTACAGGGAGGCGGGGGAAGAGGGGGGTGTGCTGAGAATGTCAATCCCCAAGCTCCCTTTGCTGTTAGTTCCGGTTTGACAGTGGAAAAAGAAAATGGGACCTAAAATAAGATTTTTCTGTTTTACTTTTTTTTTATTATTATTATTATAGTTACTATTTTTTAAGGGGGCTCCACGTCCAGCATGGAGTCCAACACGGGGCTCGAACCCATGACCCTGAGATCAAGACCAGAGCTGAGATCAACAGTCAGACGCTTAACGGACTGAGCCACCCAGGTGCCCCTAAGATAAGATTTTTCAATTATCTACAGGCTTCTAGTGAGTCAGGCTACCTCAGTACTTTAAGACCACAAATATGGTCCCAACCGTCTGCGGGGTGCCTCATTCAGAAAGCATCACTCTACAACCTTCAGCACGGCCACACAAAATCTGGGTGTAGGACACAGAGAAAAGGGAAATGCGGAAGGTGGGCAACCAGAACACCCTCCTGCAGCTGAGGAAATGCAGAATTTCTGGAGTGTGATCCAGTCTGTACCCGGTAATTCTACATCTGGCAATGTTTCCTAAAGCATTATACTGAATAAAGAAAAGGGGGAAAAACCCAGAAAACAACTTGAATGTCCAAAAATACAGAATAGGAATCAAGTACAGCCAACTGATAGAATAGTATGTATTAAAAAGACCGTGCTTCAAAATAGGAGTATACAGGGGCGCCTGGGTGGCGCAGTCGGTTAAGCGTCCGACTTCAGCCAGGTCACGATCTCGCGGTCCGTGAGTTCGAGCCCCGCGTCAGGCTCTGGGCTGATGGCTCGGAGCCTGGAGCCTGTTTCCGATTCTGTGTCTCCCTCTCTCTCTGCCCCTCCCCCGTTCATGCTCTGTCTCTCTCTGTCCCAAAAATAAATAAAAAACGTTGGAAAAAAAAAAAAAAAAAAAAACAAAATAGGAGTATACAACTACACACTCTAAGAGGATACACAAACCATGATATTAACAGATTTTGATCTCTGGGTAATAAGACTTAATGGGCAATTTTGTTTCTACATGCTTTTCTGTGTTTCCCAAATTTTTCACCATGACCATGTTTCACTTCTGGCATTTGCGGGGAAATCACTTTTGTTTTTAGCCCCACCTTCTACCACGTTGTGTGCTCTGACCAATCCTGCCTTCTGTACCGATCACTCCCCCTCTACCTAGACACACCTTCTCACCTCCACCTCCACATTATTCCTAACGTGGCCTTTGCCAAGGACTTCCAGAGCTTGCCAGACTGGCTCCTGTGCCTAGCCAGGGCATCTGTGTCAGTCTGTCTCTCTTAGTACTTATGTTCCCCATGATGGGTGACTCTCTCCTTTTCCTGACTATAGACTATGAGATTCTGGAGGGCAGGGATGCTTCTTTACCTTTATTTTTTCCAACTCCCAGCCTGTCCATGGCACCCAACAAGCAAGCAACAAGTCAAAATGAATTCAACCTCTCTCCTGGTTTCCAAAGGTCCCAGCAAAAGAGTCATCAGGAAAACATTTGGTGTAGGGAAAAGGAAAATACAACAGTGCTACGTGGCCTTGGGATAAGGACAGGCCTGAGCCCCTGATCTCCCTGACGGTATTTCTCAAGGCAGCCAGGGTATCAGTTGCAGAACCTGCCTCGTCTACGACAAGGGTCTTATTGTTGGTGCAAGTAGGTGACTGGGCCTGATCAGTAAAGGGCCTTATTCGCCAGAGGGAGATTAGATAAACTGTCTCCCTCTAACTTTTCTTGGAACAGCAATCATCATTAACCCTTGGGTTTCCAACCAAAAGAATGTGGAATTTCAACTATTTATGAAAGTATTTCTTCCTCATAAAAGGTGTTGAAGCAAATTATTCCATTTTCAAACATTCAATTCAGGAGACAAATGCACATACACCCCCTAGCAGGCATGTGTGCGTTCACTCTCAAACACAAACACACACACACACACACACCCGCCAAGTACATATAAAGGGCCATACAGACCAGGAGCCACAACGTGACCCACCCATGACAAAACAAGGAGAGAGAACAGAGAAACAGAGGGGTGGGGAAGGCAGGAGTGACTGACCAACAGGGGAAAGCACCACACACCCTCTGTCTTCCTGAAATGCATGAGAGGGGCCTCCAGTTAAACATGGCCAACAGAACATAGCAGTGTGCTCACGTTCCTGCTAAAACCTTAATAAAAATGGCCACAAGGGAATTTGTAGAAGGTATAAACTCTCAAGGACTAAAAACTAGAGAAGAGACAGCAACAGATGTGGGATATTAAGTGTTGGAACACAGAAGTGGCTACATGCACGGGGAGTGACTTGGTAGAGCAGAGGAAGCTTCTGGCCAACACTGCCTGGGAACAACAGCAAGCTCAGGGTCTGGAGACCCCAGGCATCTGTGACCAAGGAGGTGAGGCTAAGAGCAGGAGGACTGGTCAGGGCCTGTGCAGGCAGTCAGAGCCGGGGGCCAACTCCCATTAGCAATAACCAGAGGGTACTCTCTGGAAAGGCTCTGGACCTGGGGTAGTAGGCATCACTGGGGCAGAGGGGAAGGAAGGGTTCCTGAAAAATTGGGATTCCCCCAACTTAAAGTCCTTCTGCTGCCCACAGGTCTGCCTAGCCTGCAGAGGAGAACTGTACCTGGGGAAACCAATGAGCCCGAGAGAAAAGCCTCCTAAAACTGGCATTATCCATAGACTGAGAGGATTTATATTTGGGGACATTTGAGGGTCCCCCTGAAGTCACCGGTTTCCTGCCTGATTGTCCCTCCAAGGCAAGGTCAACCAGCCGCCCCCACATACACCTGCATTTGCACAGTCTTACTCTTAAATACAAACGCACAGCCAAGAGTGACTACTCATTGAGAGAGCCCAAGACCAAAACAAGGACAGAAAGAGAACCAAGAAGAAAGGGAGTCAGATCAGGTACAGCGTAGAATTTCAAAATAACAAATTATGAAATTACTGCATCCATGAAACATGAATAAGATACTATAAAAAGGGACAAAGAACAAAAAATGAGCCCCGAGAAACCAAAAATATGGTAACTGACATAAGAATCTGAATGAAAATAAGAAAACAGGACATTATCTGGAATAAGAAACAAAAGGGTTTAAGGCAAGGTTAATGGAATCTCAGGCATAACAAAGCCATGCAAGAAGACAGTAAAACTTGAGACTCCATCCAAAAGAACCGACAGCCACATAGGAATTCTAGAGGCAAAGACCAAGAAAAACGAAGCAAAGGAAACCACCGGAGGAAAAAAATACAAAACAACTTTCTGGACCAGAAGGACAGAACTTTCCATGTTGAAAGGTACACAGGCTTCTAGTTCAATGAAAGAAAACAGATCCATACACCAAGGTATATCTTCATGAAATTTTAGAACTCAAGAGATAACAAGAAACCTTGGAGGTTTTCAGAGAGAAAATGTCTCCGTTTACAAAGGATCAGGAATCAAATCCTTCGTACATGAGCTTCTCAACAGCGAAGATCTACAAGTTAAAGACAAAGAACAGTGCCTTCAAAATTCCAAGGGAAGATTATTTCCGGCCTAACACTCCACAGCCAGTCCAGCCACCAATCAAGAGTGTGGGCAGGAAAGGCATTTTTAGACATGCAGAGTCTCAAAACTCAAAAGGCTTCACCGAACACAGAATGAAGCAAAAGAGAACGATCTAAGAAACTTAGGAGCAGGAAGAAGGGAATTCCCAGGATGATGGAAGGCAAGTCCCAGGTCAAGAGCTATGCAGCACGCCCGGAGAAGAGCCAGTCCAAATTGGAACAAGAGGATAGACGGCTCCATGCAAAATGGTACCAGGACACGAAAGAAAAGAAAGAAAAGAACAGAACCATTGCACTAGGTACTTGCCCACACCAGAAGGAGTTTTATAGTTCCGGTGGGAAGTTTAGGGTTCAACTAAGATTATACAGACAATCAAATGAAGGGGGAGGGTGGCAATTATTAACTGTGAGAAAAGCCAAATACAAGGAAATAAATATAATCATGGTTTACTACCTGGCTTGAATGTGCATACTTTTCACATTTCCTAATAGTTTAAGCCCTACTGATTTCACCCTCCTACCTAATTTAACTGTACAGAAGGAAGGAAGGAAGGAAGGAAGGAAGGAAGGAAGGAAGGAAGGAAGGAAGGAAGGAAGGAAGGAAGGAAGGAAGGAAGGATGAGAGAAGATGTGAGAGTCTGCATGTGCCTGCACATACGTGTGCACACGTGTGGCAAAGCCATGCACGTGAGAGAACTAAATCCTATCTCATGGTGTGCACAATCAACAGAGAATACCTTTAAAAATTCAAGAAATAGCAGTATAAATGTGTTATTCGCAAACACAAAAGTCAGCACTAGAATCCTCAAGCTACAGGAATTGGAAATGGCCTCCTCTGGGAACAGGCTCAAGGGTAAGGAGGAATAGAGCAGAGTAACGCTCTTGTATTTTAAGTATCATGGTTACATATTTGGCTTTCTAAACTATGTATTTATATTATTTTGAAAAGAAATTAAAGCTCCCGTGATACCTTAAAAATTCCCTCCTGGCCCATTTTCAGCTGTCAGGTATATCAGAGAACACAGTAAGACCCCCAGGTAAATACTGAACTGTAGGAAATGGATACAGAACCCTCTGAAATACTGCCTCTCTATCACACCAACGAGAAAACAACTTCCACAGATCTGGGAGATCGACTCCCCAGGGCCCTCAAATCAAGCAGGCAGCTCTGGACACAACTTCTCTTTAGGATGCGTTCATAGATCATCTTCTCGTTGGGCAAGGCCACTGAAAATAAAAGACTGTTCCTCCTAAGTCAAGGAGCTCAAATAGGGCATTTGCTGGAGGAGAGTTTACCTGCTGCCCACAGGAGTTATGGAAAGATCATCTCTCAGGTTGTTAACAGTTTCAACACTTGATTTGGGGCTTTCATACAGTTTAAACCAAATAACTGGATGTGTTCTAGGCAAATGCTTTTCTCCCAGATGGGAAAGAGCTAACAATATGTGGAGGGAACCAGCGTGGCCAAAACTGTGACCAGGCTGTCAGAAGTTCATACGTGCTATTAAATTAAAAGACTAAAGGTCCAATACAGAAGACCTCTCCCGTCTTCCATCCCTCACATCATTGCACAGGCTACCCTTACAGCCTCCCTTTGGAACAAACACCTGTGACCTCCCCAATGGTTAGTGAACGGACGAACGAACAAATGGAAGAGATACGTGCTTCCACGTCCATTCCTTTCTGCAGATAACTGGGCCTTCCTTTCCCTCTGGGCAGTGGTGGCGGCCCTCCCCTGGCCTGGCTGAGCACTGCTCTGCTTGCCTCCAGAGGCCACAGCAGTAGGACGAGGAGTCCCATCCAAAGAAGACATCCTGACATCCATCAACGTCACCCACATGAACTTGTGTCTTTCCCTACAGGGCCTACGAAGAAAAAAAGATAAATGTGGCTAAGTGACCCTATGAGGAAATGTTCACTCCTCTTTCCCTACTTTGGAAAGGCAGGACTTAAGTTTATTTCAGTAACAGAAAGGCAGCTGAGAAGCTGGGCACAGTGATCTGATCCAGTGGGCCAACAGAAACAAATGAAGAGAAAGAAAGAAACAACAGGTGAAACCTTTGAGAATTCCCGCCAGCCATGCTCTGACCTCTCCATGCCCAACTTTCACCCTGGTAAGACAGAGAGAAGAGAAGGGTTAGAGACGTGCCCCTTTCTAGACCTAGTGCCTGAGGACAAACAGGGCTGTTGTTTGTGTCAAATACATGACGTGAACTGGTGTGTGTCTGACACGGAGTCAGAGTAGTTACCCTTTTTCTGATCATTTAACATGCACTTTCCATACGATCATAACAAGTCTCAGCATAGGAAGCAGAGAAGGTTAAGTCTGGCGACACGGACAATGTCAGTTGAGAACAGGGGACCGAGCGTCTGCCACACTTTGCCTTGTAACGCTGCCTATCCTCAGAGGAGGGACAGAGATGCCTTGGAGGATATGCTGGAAGAAAGCAATGAGATTGATCATGGGCCATCTGAGAGAGCCCAAGAGAGTGAGGGAGTGAGAGAGAAGCCCATGCCAGGCAGGACCCGGTGGGGTGTTCGGGTTATTTCTTGCTGAGGGCTCTGGTCTGAATCTCAGCCCTGCACCTGCCCTCTCCCAGTGCAGCAGCCACATGTCAGCACGAAACAGCCAAACCCCATCTTCAAGGATACTTTGACTGCACTTGGCTCTCCCCAGTGTCGATGTTGATGTAGAAACCCGGCCCAGGCAAACTTGGGCCGGGGCTATTTTCCTAACCTTTCCTCATTAGAGCATGGATTGTGCTCTCTTCTCCATCTTGGAATGGAGTCCCTAAAATATAAGAAACCTGACGTGTTCTCTCGCACGTGCTGCCATTCTGCTACCCCAAAGCCCAGGTCCATCCTACTGCCAATCTCCTGGTTCTTCCCCATCTCTGTTTCCTCAGCTTTTCCAAGGCTGGAAGCCCTAGTGGCTTCCTCAGCCAGGTGCCCGACCAACCGATTGCATGACCCCGGATGAGGCGGGTCCATTCCTCCCACAATTACTGAGGGCTTACTACAGATGCAAGGGCTTGCTGGTACAGAAAATAAGGAAGTGTGTCTGTTTCTCAGTAGCTCATAGCTCGTTAAGGACCCCACTCTGTTCGCACACAATCCCAACTCTAGACAGTGAGAACCACTGCATGGAGGCAGAGATGTGTCCCTGTAACCTACCAGTGAGTGACTGAAGTGGATGACTCCTCTTCCCCTCCGGCTTTCAATTGTCTCATCTTTCAAAGGCCTGAGGGCTAAACTCGAGGATGTCTCCGAGGACCCTCCCAACACCACACTACACCCACCATTCCCCTGGTCCCTTCAGATGCAGCCAGGGCGCCCCCCTGCGTTGCTGGGACCAGAATACGTGCCCATGCAGTCGGGTTTCCTGAGAATGCACTAGAAGTCAGGACCAGGCGCGTCCTCCACACCCAGGCGTAAGTAAATCTCGCTCCACCCCAGTGGGTTCTTCGGACATTAGCTGCCTTAGGGGAATGAGGAAAAGAGGTGGCCTAGCCCTCTACTGCCCCTTGTCACTTCTCTGCGCCAGCCGGGTACACGGTGTGTCAACAGGTGCTAGTAATCCACCAGCCTTAGCACCAATCACACGACAAAAGTGTAAAGACTTCTGCTATCATTTATCCTGCCATACCAGAGCTCTTCAAACATTAACCAGGCAAAGCTCTGGAATCCCCGAGCCAGTAGGGGTGTCTGGGCCCCAGCTCAGTGACGGGAACTCAGCCAGAACAGCTCCACCCACCGGGCCTTCGACCCATGACTTGATGCACGAAGCTCAGCTCTCTTGGGGGAAAAAACCTTACCCTTGGGCCAGTTACTGCTCTCTCCACGGACCACGTGAAGGATTCAATGCGAACCCGGGAAGAACAGCCAGCACTGTGGCAACATGATTTTTCACCTCTGCATTTATCACAGAGGCTGGCTTGTTCCAAAAAAAGGTATGTGGCTACCTGAAGGAAGTGAACCTCAGGCTCCTGCCCCAGCCACAGCCACCATGCCCTCGGACAGACAGCCAGACGCCACTGAGAAGCATCTGTGCACACAGATTTCCAGCTGGGGCCCGTGCACCGCAAAGCGCCGTCAGCCACCGTGCATCTTCACTGGTTGACGGGAAGACAGCTACAAGTCTCACCAGCGGGTTCAGAGGAAGAAAAGCCAATGATTCGTATTAGACTTTGAAGGGCATCCCATCCACCTCCCTCCCACCCAGGCAAAGGTACAAACAGAAGCCCAAAAAGGTTACCTGACAAGGGACGGAGACCAAGTTAAACAGAAGCTGGGCTGGAATCCCAGCCTTGGAATCATGCCTCGCGACCCTCAAGGCGAGGTGCGCCCATGTGGCTAGAAGTGGGGCACAAATGGGACCGTACAAAGTCCTTCAAGGCCTCCGTGGCTTTGGGGAGTTGCGGTCCTCCCCCACCCGCACTCCCGCACCTTAGTGTGCCACGGGGCTTGGTAAGCAACAGGACATTCGTTGGAAGTCAACAAAACCAGTCTTGCCACCAGGATGCACACTCCTTAGGAACAGCGCAGAGATTCCCCTCTCCCTCCCCACTCCTGGCGGGCCGTGCCACGTGTAGCGCCCTCCACTCTGAGGGGCTCATCTCGTCTCCAGAACTGACTCGAGTCAGAGCAACCGCCAGAGCTCCGCAATGCTAGTCTCCACGCTGCCACGACCCAGGCAGAATCACTTCTCCGTCACCCGCTCTGTTGGAAGGGCTGGTCCTTCCAGGCCCTTCCCTACCCTGACATTCTACTACTGACTGACTCTGAAAACAGACACGTGACACTCGCTGGGGCCCGTGACATCAAGGACAGTCTCTGGTGGCGCCATCTTTTCCTTTCCTCCTCTATGTCCTGCCTTTCCTCCTCTTCCATTCCCAGTGCCTCCGTGTCATGCCTGCCTGCCAGTGGCCCCCGTGAGCAGTGCCGAGCCTGGCCCAAACCAGAGCTGGGAGGAGAAGACGGGGGGGATAACAATGCGAAGAGGAAGCAGCCATATGCCCTGATTACTCGGAAGTCATTCTTCTGCCAGGAAGGGGGGAGCCCTCCCCACCATCTCTCAGCCTGGTCTAGGTGACGCCACTCCGCCCTGCAGACCCGGGCCAGCTCATTTCTCCGGTGAAACCTTCCAGGTGGAATCAGCTCGCCCTCCCCTGTTCCCAGACGCTTTGTGATAGCTTCCATTATCATACCCTCTGTGTCGGTTGAGTAATGGTCCCCAAAGACAACCGTGTCCCAATCCCCAGAACCTGTGCATGTGACTTTAGATAACAACAGGGACTCTGCAGGTGTGATTAAGGCAAAGATCTTGAGATGGGAGAGGAATCACTTATCTGGAGGGCCCAATGTCATCACAAGTGTCGTCTAAGACAGAGGCAGCTGGAGATGTGACAAAGAGGAGAAGGAGATGTGACAACAGAAGCCAAAAGCAGCAGTGACCGAGGAAGGGGCCACAGGCTGAGGAACGCAGGCAGCCCCTGGAATCTGAAAAGAAAACGACACGGATTCTCCCCTGGAGCCTCCAGAAAGAACCAGCTCTGCTCAGAGAAATGGATTCTGGACTCCTGACCTCCAGAACAGTAAGAGAACGAATCTGTGTTGTTCTCAGCCACTAGGTTAGCGGTGATTTGTTACGGCAGCCGCAGGCAACTAACACCGCCATGTTACGTATCATTATCAGTCGTCCCCTTCATTCCCAGAATGAAAGCACCTTGGAGTTCACTTCTGACACACTTTAGGCACTCAACAGATGTCTAAGAATGAATGACTCATCAACATGCACATGCACAAGGCCTGGACCAGCCCTTGTGAAGGATGCCCCTTCCTTAAGATCCTCCACCTGCCTGCCTACTATGGCTCCTGTGATTTCACCAGTGGAAACACTCCCTGGCTTCAGAGAGTTCTCCCACCATAAAGAATATGCCCTTCCTTTCCCTTCCCTTCCCTTCCCTTCCCTTCCCTTCCCTTCCCTTCCCTTCCCTGCAGAGGAAAAGATTCTTCTGGAAAAGTGTTTTGTGGAGAGAAGGGAGGGCAGGAGAGATTAAGACCCACACATGTTAAGCTGCCTACCCACAACTAATACTTTAAGTGGCTTGGCTTACCAGGACAGCATTGCCCGTATCCCAGGGAGTCCAAAGCAAAACACTCAGTCAGGGAGAGCGGGTGCAGGGGCAGCAGGGTCCTAACCGGGGCGGGGTAGAGTATGAGGGCCCGAGAGGTAAGGGTGCTGGGACTTGGCCCCTGGAGAACTCTGCGGCCTGGCTTCGCGCTACCCAGCCCCACGTGAGCATGTGTGTGTGAGCACCACATGTGCACATGTAAACATACTAGTACAACTCGCTTGGCCTTGTTTTCTCAACCCCAAATGTTTTCTGTTGCTAACTTCTATAAAATGACTCTTTTTCGACAGTTCTTTCCCTGCTGCTACTTAATTAGTTCCCTAACCAATTACTCCAAGCTGTTCGCTTTCCTAATACCCAAAGTCATTTCTCTCTCTGCGGGAGGGAGCCACCCAGCCCGTTATCACAGACTCGCCGCAGGCCAGCCGCAGCTGCCGCAGAGGAGTCCGCCCACAGCTCTGAAGATCTCCAATAGGGGTGCCGATCACAGCCCATCCTCGGTCGCTATCCCGGCGCAGAGGAAGGGCCACAGAGATCCCTGTGCACACTCCACAGAGGTGCTGCTCCCACCCCTCCTCCTGTCACTGAAAGAGCTGTGCACACACAAAGGGCTGGGCAGATGGCACCCAAGTGGACAACGGGACATAAAACCACATTCGGCCGCCTCTGTTAATGAATCATGGGTATCCAGAAGCCTTCTCGCTCAGTACCTGCGGGCGCACTGGGGGAGGCACAGAGAACGTGGGTACCTCATAATGGCTCATGGACACTGAATACAGGCAGGCAGCTAATCACTATCTTGCCGCCCTTGACTCACCACTCATGTGACTGGGAAGGAAGGTAAGCACACTGGACGGTCCCAGTGAGACAGAAAGGCACTCGTTGGATAACCCGAGGTCACCAAATCCTCAGTGCTGTGTGAAAGTCAAAGATGGCGGGCACTCCGTGGGAAGCCTTCTTAAAATCTTTACAACAGTGGGGCGCATGGGTGGCTCAGTCAGTTAAGCGACTGACTTCGGCTCAGGTCATGATGTCATGGTTTGTGAGTTCGAGCCCGGGGTCGGGCTCTGTGCGGACAGCTCAGAGCTTGGAGCCTGCTTCAGATTCTGTGTCTCCTTCTCTCTCTGCCCCTCCCCTGCTCACGTTCTGTCTCTCTCTCTCTCTCTCTCAAAAATAAATAAATATTAAAAAATTTTTGTTTTTCTAAATTTTAAACGTTCACAACAGAGAATCAAGCACTGGAGTCAAGACAGTAGACCCATCTCACGGTTCATGAGTTCGAGCCCGGCATCGGGCTCCGTGCTGACGGTGTGGAGCCTGCTTGGGATTCTCTCTCCCCCTCCCCCACTCACTCTCTCTGTCTCTCTCTCAAAATAAACTAAAAACAAATCTTTAAAAAAAAAAAAAAAAAAGACAGTAGACCCATTTACCACACAGTCAGCTTGTCCCATCCCTAGGTATGTTATTTAATGTCCTGTCTGTGCGGGCAAATACCAGGCCCTGTCTTGAGGTGCTCACTGACCTAGAGAGGGAGACCGACGTGGCAGAAGTGTCTCAGGGATCAGGGACAGAGGAAGGAAGATCACATGTGACCTGGACCCATGTGGGAGTGGTACCTGTGTCTTCTCTTGGTTCTTGCAAATAATTCAGGGTTACCTGCAGCAACCCCCTACTGCACCTGGCAAGCATTTCTTTGTTCCCATCTCCTTAACCCTCTTTACCCACTCATTCCTGCATGTTCTCTCTTTGCTCTACAAGGCTTCAGCCATCCATGTGAAAGATTCTAACTCTCCACCCCACACTTAGGCCCCTGTATGTAAAACAGCCCTCCCCCCCACCACCTCCCCCACTCCCAAAGGGCAGCCCATAGGCCACCGATCAGGACCAGGCAATCAGAACCTGGCTGCTTACCGCACACCTACTGGTTGAGTCCCCAAGGTCAAGATTGTTAACCCCCTCCCTTGGGTTTCCCCACCATAAAATGGAGGTCTGGACCAGGTCATCTCCTGAAACCCATCTGCTATAACAGAGTCTGCTCTGTTCTTTATCCAAATAGCCCCACGGTTAACCACTGGTGGCTTTCATGCCCCAGCTGCTCTGTATGCGAGATATGTCACTCGGGCCAGCATACAGAGTTGTAAATGACAAGAAATGACAAGAAAAAGCTACCAGAGGCAGAATGCTGCACTTTGCAATAATGCCAGGCTCAGATGTCTTAACAAGCCCGTGTTCCCAAACTCCTCCCCAACTTACTTTAAAAGGAAAGGAGGGGAGGGTCTTAAATTTGGTCCCCGGTTTCATTTCCATTTGTCCTGAAGGTCCCAGAGAGACACAAAGAAAAGGTCCCTGCATCTACATGCTTCTTGCTAGTGGGTGAAGTCGTGTGCATCACAGTAAGTCAAACAAAAGGAGAAATGGCGTGTGGCACTTGTCAGCTTCACCACTGACCCCTGAACTTTGACAACAGGATTCAGCTGGGAAGAGTTCCCAGTCCCACCTGGGTGAAAGTGAGTCATTCCCTGCTCACTCACTTTCACGTTTCGTAACATCCACTTCCTGCAGGAAGCCCAGAGGCCAAGCACAGAGGGCCCTCTTATGACCCATCCCTCACCCTGTCATCCACTCCCTGCCACCAAGGGACACAAATTCCACCAGGACTAATGCCTCACCTTCCAGCCAAGGGACTGTTACAGTATCACTCCCAAAAAGCTGAAAATTGTTTTTTGGTTGTCGCGACGAAGTAAAGATGGGATAAGGGACACATCAAAGACCCCCGTGTCCAGAAAGCTAAAGCAGGCGGGGGTAAAACACCTCCATACCCCGGAATCACCTTGTACACAGCCCAGGCTGTGCCCAGCCCGACAGCCAGCAGGCCGGGCCCTGCCCCTCCCCTCCCTTGCCCGTCTCCCCGTTACTTTCTACTTCTTGCAAACGTCAGCCCCAACACGGGCCCCAAAGTTAACCTAGAAAGGGGAGTCCTATTCACACATCAGCCCACATTAGCAAAACATTATTTTTGCAAAACACTATTTTAAAAAGTCCATTATTTTGGAAAAATAAGTTAATTATGTGGTCAAGGCAAGAAGAGGTGCCTGGCCTGTGTAGGCAACGTGGCCTAGGCCTTCACGCACCTGGATAATTCTGCCACAGGAGGTCCGTCCAGTCACAGCATCTTCTTCAGTATGGCTCGGGGGGGCTGGTGAAGAAGGGGTTGGGATTATCTCACAACTTTAACTGACAAGGCAGCAAACTGCATCCGTTTTAAATGCTGCAGTGAGGTTCTCTGCGGAACTGCACTTCAATTCAGAGCTCTCCCAACCGCGTATGACAGTGGCCAGAGACCTCAGCGGAACCTGCTGCATCTGTAGGGCCTCAGGGCTTGCTTCCCCTCCCAACGGCTCCCCATCTTGCTCCAGAGGCTGGGTAGGGAAACACTTCCAAGTTCACGGTCGGTTTCTGAAAGTGCCTGTATTACCACAGCGAGCATGGGACTAGCAAAGAGCAGCTGAGCAGAGGAGGGGAAGGAGGGAAACACAGGCTGGCTGAGGCCCCGAAACCCTCATGAGGTTCCTGCGGAGGGAAAAGGGGCAGGGAGGAGGGCCCCGCTCAAGGCCGCTCAGCCAGAAACAGAGGAAGGAGATTAAAACCCACATTTACTGGACTCCTAAACCAACACCCTCCTTGCATCCTTCAGGCTCCTGGCACCTAGACACAGCAGGCCTGCCTCCGTTCCCTGGAAGCGGAAACCTTGTGGAAAAGAACGAAGGCCAAAGCAAGGCTGAACGCGTGATCTCAGATTCAAAAGTCAATCTAAAAGCATGGGACTAATGCACACAATACCTTCCCAGGTTTGCCGTCTCAGCCCTACCCCTTGAACATGAGGGTTCCCTGCATCTGAGGAAGCTTCTCTGCCTCTGGGCACAGGCACAGGGAGGCACCCTTCACTCTTCTGACCCTACACATCTCCAACGGACGTTCATTCGCCAGGACCGCAGGCCTGAAGTTAGTTTAGCTCGACTGGCTTGAACACACAAGGGAAACTACTCTCGCCGCCAGTTTATGGCTACAGACAAACTCGAGGGGTGGGAAGGATGCCGAGGGCCCAGCCTGGCCCTCAGCCAGCACCATTACCCTCCCCCATTCAGGCAGCAACTGCCGGAGAGTCGGCCGTGGCCAGACACAGGGAAGGACGGGACCGGACGGGCCCGGACGGGACCGCCGGGGAAAAGACACCATCATTCTCCCAGAAGGTGGCTCACCTGTTTACAAATCCCAGTTCTGTCACTCAGAAGTTGAGCGACCCCACCATATGCCTGGGCCTCAGTTTTTCCGTCTGTGAAATGGACACAACAGTATCTATCAAGGGAGTGTCACGAGGACGACATCAGAGATCCTGCCTGAAGAGCCAACACACACGCAGCACTGGGCCAAGCACGCTGTGCCTCCCCAATCTCCGTGACAAGCAGGAAGGTGGCCAACGTCCTCTCTCTCCTTTCAGAAGACTTCTCTGACCCTCCAAACCACCATGACCCCGAACAGTGTGCACATCGTGGCTTTGCTTTGATGTTCAATCTTCCCGTGTTCATGGAGGGGTCCCAACAGACTGCGTGAGGTTCACCACGAGTGGGACCTCCTTTCAGCCACGTGTTCTTCCCCTGCAGCTTGCCTTGGATACAAGAGCCGCCGCGGTCACCAACGGATCGGACACATCAGCCCTTCTCTGCCTCGGAAAGCTCCAAGCGAGGAAGAAACAAAGCCAGAGCCTACAGAGGAGGGTCTCGAGCGTTAGGGCTTCCTAAGCATCACAAGCAGGGGTTATTTAAACTCTGGAAGGCTGGGCCTTGCCCTCAGAAGATTCTCATGCAGGGGAACACCTGGAAAAATATGCGATGGGGGACAGAACAAAAGAACCTCAGAGACAGTTCCTAAAGACAGTAGGGCCAAGCTGTGACGCCCCTCTTCCACGCTCTCCTATGGCCCTGGGCAGCTGCCCACCATTCAGGGCACATGACACAACACCAAAGTAGGTGAGATCTGACAAGAACCAAGCAGGCAAAGGTCCCGAGATCAAAGCAAGCTCCGGGATTCTGACAGGAGGCAAACCCTTACTGAGGAGCCGGGATCCTACCCCGTTAGCACTTGGCATCTGCGGAAGAATGCTCGCACCAAGCTCACCTCGTGACACAGAGACAGATACTCTGAGCACAGACACCCCAGAGCCACTTCTCTGGCCGGACCTCTGCATTCTGTGGGATGGACAAACCCACGGCCGCCCCTGAAAAGGGCACGTCTCCAAGGACCAGAAGTGTTTTCCCTACGATGCCTAAGGATGTGAACGAAGCTAAGGGTCCTCGGCAGCACAGCCCCTAAGAGTCGCGCAGCTCCGGTCCGTCCTGACTCTCAAGGCAGAGGATGGCGAGGTGCCCCACGAAGTGAAAGGCAACGACCCTCAGTACCACACGCTCGCCACGGAAGTGGAGCTACACTCCCTCTACGGCGTCCCCGCGGGAGGAACCCGGGGTCCGTTTGCTCCAGAGCCCAGACGGTTCAAGAGCATGAGACCAGCAGAACTTTTACAACAAGGAGATTCTGACACCTGCTCCAACGCGGACCAACCTCAAAGACTTTATGCTCAGTGGCATCAGCCAGACACGGAAGGACCAATACTGCAGGACTCCACCTGTATGAGGTACACAGAGTCGTCAAAATCAGAAAGCAGAAAGGGGGTTGCCAGCGGCCAGGGGGCAGAGAGGCTGGGGAGTCAGCGCCACGTGGGGCAGAGTTTCGGGGCTCTGCAGACGAGTGGGACAGTGGAGTCTGCTTGACCACACAGCACCACACTCTTAAAGACGACTGGAACAGGAGGTATTGTCATACGTAGCTGATAACTTAAAAACAAAACAAAAGAACCTTACACCGTCTTTTTGGCCTGGCTTCTAGGAGCTAAAATAAAAGCAAGAGGATATGAAGGCAAGAGAGCAGACCACAGCTCAGCAGGTACGGTGCCAACAGAGCCCTAGAGCCACATGGCCCGGCGTGTTCCACCGCAAAACTGGAGGCCCTGCCGTCGAGCAGGACTTGGTGCTTCCCTGAGAAACCTTCCAGTGGGTGACCTTTGGGCTCCGACGAAACCAGTACCTGAGCTTTACGCCAGTCTCCAGAAGCTTAAGGAGACAGGGTAGAATCTGGTATGATAATGGGCAGGTTGCAGAGGAAGAAACAAAAGCAGAAGAGACAGGGAGAAGTCTGGGTTTCTAGATCCTCTCCTCCGTCCACTCCTGAAACACCAGCGGCCCAGCCAAACTGCTCAGGCTCCCACTTGTCTGTGAGGCTGCCCTGAGCCCACCTCACCTCAGCTTGTGTTTGGGAAAATTTCTTTCCCTTTTTTGGGAAATGTGCCTCTCCTCCACACCCACCAGTTACAGGGTATGTGGGTGTATCGAGAAAGAAATTTCCCAAAAAAGGAAAAGCGATTCGCAAAGGTTAGCCCCATCTCAGAGCTGCCGGGCAGAGAATGGCAACAGTCAGCCCGTGGAGCGGGACTAGGCCTAACGGCTCCAGACCCAGCAGAGGTCTCAGAACGAAAGAGCCTCTGGAAGCAGCCCCTGAAGCAGGCACGGCCCCAGGGAGTACAGCCTCCCTTCTCCTCCCGGGACCTCCTGACAACCGCCATGCCCTTGTCCGTTCCAGCCCAGGGGGGCCCGGGACAACCTTTCTCACACTGTTCTCTGGAGCCTTCCGGAGCGTGTTCTCCCCTCCAGTAAGAGCTGGAACACACAACACACCTCGTGCCTCTCCCGGAAGCTGGTTACTTCAACTCAACAAATATTTACTAGGCCTGTGCCACCCCAGCAAGGCCCCGGCTAGATGATGGAGACAGAGACCAAGAATTATCGAGGGCCTAGTGATGGAAAAAAAGTCACCATCTAGTTGATAAGATAACATTTAAACCAATGAAAACAAACAATAATATCGTATAAAAGTCAAGTAACAACTTGAAACAGATTGTGACTCGTGTTAAGGGGACAGGCCAGCCCTGAAATGCTATGACGTATTACAGGCAGTAGAGGAGCTCTGAGCAGGAGGGCCGAGGGGGTGGGGGGTGGGGGGGGGCACGGGCTCGGCAGGAGCAGAAGGACCAGCAGTGGCTACAGGCTTCCCGGAGCCGGGGCCGCTGCTGTTAGAGACCAACCAACACCAAGGTGTGGCCATTATACAGCACGGTGGTCTGAGCACAGCGCAGGAAGTGGTACGTATATGCTCCCTGGGTAGCAGCTACGCACATAGGCAATCCTCCTAGACCTGTGGACTCCCAATGTGCGGGGCCCCCGGCAGAAACCACTGCACTCCAGGAACAGGCCTACACCATTCCACATCTGGCATTTACCACGCCAGCCAGCTGGCTAACGCTGCCCCATTCACCTCCCCCACTCCCAGGAAATCAGACAGTGGAGTCCTTCCTCACCTCAAGAACAGGGGTGAAAAGAAAGCAAGTCAAACTTATATTTTAATTCAAAAAATAAAAAAAATTTTACACAAGCCACTGACCAGATCACCCGGGAGGGTCTCTCAGCCTTAGCACTGCTGACATTTGGGGCTGGATCATTCCCTGTTGTGAGGCCTGTCCTGTGCGTCACAGCAATCCTGGCCTCTACCCTTAGGTGTCCAGAGCAACCTGCACAGTTGCAAGAGTCGAAGATTCCAGACGTTGCCAAGTGGCCCTGAGAGGCACAGCGGTCCCCAGCTGAGGACCATGGCTCTACTTGACGTACTCTAAGAGAAACTCCCAGCACGGCTGCGTTCAGTTCAGACAAGAGCCTGCCTGCAAAGCTCTCCCGCTCCAGGTCTCAGGACCCTGCCAGCCGGGCAGAGGCAGGCGTCTAGGCATCGGGAAAGCTGACCTTTGGGTTGGGGCTCCAGGATTCTGGATTGTGCTCACTGGGGAGTGGCCAGGAAGAACAAGGCCTGATACGGACCACTGGGGTGGGAGAGGCCCCTCCAGCCCTTGCAAGATAGAGCCCACCTGCAATGGCCGCCAACGCTGACCATGGGCAGCTGGCATCTGACTGCCTCCTTCACCCAGCCTCTTGTCAATTGCAGGCCAGACGCTTTCCTGCAACTTTCCCCCAAAGCACTTTCCTAACACAACAGGGAAAACCCTCACACACCTGAGATGCTGCTTTAAAGGTATTTCAACACAACTGACACTGTCTTTTTTCACTCACAGAAATAATGCCTCTCTACTCCCTGGAGGTGCAGTGTCTCTGCAATGCCCACACTAACATTTCAACACTAAATGGCACACCAGGTCAGCCTCTTTGGCTCCAAGGTCATCTGCCAGAAAGTGGCCCATGGCCCAAAACTCAACTCTGGGCATCCCCCACAATGCCCTCTCTGTAGCCCACACTTTTCCCGGGGCTTCTTTTCCCATGCGGCTGGCACGGTCCCACCTCTGCCCCAGCGGCACGTGAAATAATACCCAACCAACATTTGGGTTGCTGGGAGACCAAAACGTACTGCAAGGTGTCAGTACTCACGGCTCACCAGCCTCAATTCTTTAGGAGCAGCTCTTGGGATGCATCATGTGCTCTCCATTTGTGCAGACACAAAGGCATCCACGGTAGCCACCCTCGCTTGGTACATGTGCAACTGAGCTGAAGGGAACAAAAGACCGTACTGGACTCCAGTAGACCTACAGAAAGGTTTCCTGACCAGAATAATCGGTCTCCAAGCAAAGTCCAGGGAACTCTTTTTCAGGAGGGTTCACGGTGTAGCCCAGCCTGGATGTAAGCCAGTGACCTCTGAGGCTCCTTCTCTACTACTGTTAGGCTTTGGGGGACTTAAGAACAAGGCAGCCAAGCACAGGGAGGACAAAGTAAACTTCAAGGCTTGCAGAAGCCCATCTCCCACCCGGGGCTACGACCTGCACGATGGCCAAGCTGGAAGAGTGCAGAGGGCAGGGCCGGGTCTGCCTTCAGGCCTGTTTACCTTTTCCCTGAAGGAAACGGGTATCCAAGTGAATCGGTTCCCCTGCTCCTTTTTCTAGTGAATTCTACCACACCCCACCGATGCTCACCTCCAATCTACTTCGGACCACAGATGCTTCCATGGCAAAAACCCTCTGGGGCCCATTACACTGTTCTAATACACTCACCAGAAAGAATGAGAAAGAAGGAACCAATGAGGCAATGGTTGATATAGAACAGGCATCATACCTGCTAATTCCATTACCTAAATATCATACCCACTAATTCAGCTGAGAAACAGAAAAGAGAAAGCATCACATCACAAATATTAGGACCCCCATTTGGAAATGGACTCACTTGTGGCCTTGTCACCCAGCTCTACTGACCACCCTAAAATCCAAATGTCCCAACAGCCTACAAGGTCCTTGGAGAGGACAGTTATCTCTGCTCACACTTCCAGGACCCTGCCCTCACTCCTGTAGCGAAAAGAAAATGAACTCTGGGTGGGATGGGGGTCAACCTATTTCACACAGTATGACCCGATTTTCCAGGACAGTCCCGGTTAAAAATGCTGCCCACATAAATGCACACAAACTCAAGTGGAACAGGAAAAGGTACTAAAATCTTCTGCCTTCAACCCTTCATAAAACTTGGAACTCAGTCATACTTTAGATTAGTTAGGAGAGACCGATCTCCGTAGAGAAAAACTCAGGCGACGTGGATGGAAAAAGAAAAGCCACAACAACTTTGCACCTGGTTGGTTTTCAGGTTTGCCTCTGGACCAAGAGCAATAAACACTCATCCAGCCCAGGAAGCAGGGAGCAAACCAGAGCCAAGCTGGTGCGCGGCAGGGCAGGAAGGAGCCCCGTGTCCTGTTTCAGCCACCAGGAGAAAACTGACCCCATGGCCAGGAGGCCCCTGAAGGTCCAACAGGACGAGACTAACTGCGGCAATGGAACTGAGAGGCAGTCCTGGGACGACAGCACGTGAACGCACATGTGCTCAACTCACACACGCATGCCCAGGGTCAGTCCCCCACCCATCCCCGCAGGCCCACAGCCTGTTCTGCTTCTCGCTAACTGGCCAAGTGGGACTCCTGTCAGCCTGGAACACAAGGACTTCCTCCCTTGCTACTCACTCTCACCTGTGACGATGCCGCCCAGCAAAGGTCTGGGTTCTCAGGGCCATCCCTCACACACACCCCAAGTTCTTCAAATTCTAGGCTCCCAAAGGAACACCCAAGCACACCGCTGTGCTCGCAGACGACCCAAGCACAGCCGCGATGAAGGGGCCCTAAGGGAGGCGAGAAGCACGGAGTGGACGTGGAACGACACTCACCATCTCGTCCAGGGCGTAGCGCAGGAGGCCGTGCTCGTAGAGGATGAAGAACCGCCGCTGCCATTTCTGCAACGGAGCATAGAGTGGGTGGTTAGGAGGGAGTCCCCGTGCCTGACAAGCCTATGTCAGATGAATGCCGGCTCCACGCCTTTCACTTCTGGGGCAGATGGCAGGAAAAGAGGGACCCAAGGCATAAGAATGGTAATTTATTAGACAGCCAGGGGAGTCTTTTCTGTATTTCTGTATATTCTGTGTTTTCTATGTACCCAGCACAGAACTTACCACATCACGTGGTGTCAGTTTTTACTTGACGAACTGTATGGCACAGTATGGAATAACCTGAGAATGCCAGGCCCTGATCCCCCACTTCTAAAAAAAACCTAGGAAACTGCTATAAAAGGGTTGTTCCAATGACCCACAGGGAATCAGAGACAGGGAAAAGGCAGTCAGGCTCCAGTGTTCACGGAGGATAAGTGAGCAAACAAAGATCAAAAGTGAGGAGGAGGGAGACCCGTAGGAATGACTCTGATGTCCGAGGAGTGATCGATAGCAAAGGGCACCCCTCTCCACGCTCCACCCAAAGGACAGGCCGTGGGGGCTGGCGGACCCCAAAAGCACTAACAGCAGAACAGAAAGAGCCACAACGGCCAACGCTTTCCTTCTTGTCGGGGGGAAAACATGTCCAGCACAAGAGACTCTTGGTCCCTGAACCCCAGAGATCATTATGGGGATCCATGACCTATTTTGAACATTTCAAAAAGCCCAACAAAATTCATACTTTCATCGGCAATAAGGCCACAAGAACTAAGCTATCACGCCTCTCTGCTTTGGGCCAGAATTATATCATCCGTAATAACGTTTTTCTCATCAGAAGCTGGAAATGGCAATTCTGTATGACCCAGATATAAAACAGGAAAGGGAGCTGCTCCCTGGTTACTGCAGGCATTGGAACACAGTCACCCCTGTCGTCCTTCTGCCTGGATGGCACAGGATGCCCAAATGGCCTTGCAAAGAGGACATGGAAGGCTGGTCCCATGCTGGGTATCCAGGGAGAGGCCACTTGAAATCTTCCTGAGAAACCTCTTCAAGGCTCCTATTTGGCATCTTTAAAGTCAAAACCCATACCAGAAGTCATCCTAAAGATCCCAGGCATAATGCAAGGTCTGTAGGGCACCACGGCCCCCACCCCAGAGTGTAGCATTGGGGCCAGGGGGGGCAGCAGAGATCAAGAGGCAGAGCAGAGGCTCCCTCGGGGACCAGGGGACAGGAAGGAAGAGGAGCTAGAGCAATTTACAGGGTATGGGCCGCAACACCTGGAAAAGAACACGTGGAAAAGGAAAGATGGTGTTTTAACTAGTCACCCAAAGAGGCCCCCAGGCAGAGGAACAAAGTACTGTTCGGGACAGCGTTGGTTTAATCGTCTCAGTGCTCCAGCGGACCTGGGTGCTCCCGTACTGGGCTGGGGTGGCCAGGAGAGATGGGACCAGAGCAAAGCTGGCCCTCCAGTCCCTCATCCCTTCACTAGTGCTCATCTGCTGATCCCCTCACCTGGGAGGAGAGATGAGGCAAGGAGGGAAGGAGCTAACCGGAAGCCTAATTAGCATAATGCAAATGTTTGCTGAAGTGCTATTCTGCTTTTTACATTTAACTGTTTCTGGAGTCAAGCTGACCCAAGAAACAGGAGGCACCAGGTGACAGCAGCTCCTTTTCAAGGGTGGCATAACTAGGATCATGGAGACTTTTCCTGTTGGACCTACAAGTCTGCCAAATGGGGGTTCCCTGCTGATCCTGCCATCCCACAACCCATTGTTTAACTCCCCATCTCCCTTCCCCACTCCCTGGACTTGCCCCTAGAAGGGTCCCTCTGGAGCTCCTCCCACTTCGAAAATTCATTCTGAGAACCTTACCCGAGACCGATGTACTGGATTGTCAAAGTCAGTCCCATCTGGAGCCAGGAGCAGCCAGCCACCATAAATAGGTTTTGCCTGGAGGAGAAAAAAGAGGGCAGAGGTCATCAGTGCCTTGGACCGGAGAGAGAACAGGTTCAGTGGTCAAGCTGAAGATAAGCACTCACTGAAACCAGAAGTCACCCCTGCTTAGCACACACCAGGCATCTCATTCCCCAGGCCGAGTCTCCAAGAAAGACGTTTGTGACCAAGAAGCTCCCGGGAGGTCTGCAGAATCTGGTGTGCAGCAGGTAACACGAAACCCAGCAGAACCCTGAAAACCTGGAGAGCACACGGACTCCTAAGAAACACATGCCTCCCTCAAGTTCTTGATCAAGCCACCACGGTCAGGAAACAATGGTATTTTCAATCACCAGGTGAGTGTAATGCGTGCTGGGTACTAGGTGTATCATGCAAACAACAGAGTCAAAAGTCCTCATTCTAATGATACAAAAAGGCCTGGGAGAAGAAACACCGCTTTAGTGATCCCGGCTAACACTGGCCAAAGAATCACCAACTTCCCGGCTAGGTGACATTGGGCTGAAAACTGCTGGGTTTCAATTCTCCCACGTGGAAGGTGGGGGTGATGATAACTGCATCTATACCTCACGAGACTCACGTGAGGACTGATGAGGCAACGTAAGTAAGACAGCACAGGAATACAAAATGGTGCAGCCACCGTGGAAAAATCTGGCAGGTCCTCAAAGAGTTAAACACAGAATTCCACACGACCCAGGACTCCACTCCTAGCTATATACACCCAAGGAAACTAGAAGCAGGTGCTCAAATAAAACTTGGACATGAACGTTCACAGCAGCACTCCTCACAATTGCCAAAAGGCAGAAACAGCCCCAATGCCCAGCAACACGTGAACGGATAAACAAAACGCGGCCTATCCATACAACAGAGTATTAGTAATACAAGGGCATGAAGCACTGGCACATTCTACAACAGGGACGAACACTGAAAACACACTATAAGTGAGAGAACACAAACACAGAAGACCACACTTTGTATGATTCCATGTACATGAAATATCCAGAAGAGCTAAATCCACACAAACAGAAGGCAGATTAATGGTCGTCAGGACATGGAGGGAGCAGGAAAGGGAAGTGACGGCTAACAGGTATGGGGTTTCTTTATTTTTTAAAAAAAACGTTTATCTTCTTTGGGACAGAGACAAAGTGAGCTCAGGAGTGCAAGCAGGGGAGGGGCAGAGAGACAGGGAGACAGAGGCTCTGAAGCAGGCTCGGCACTGACAGCACAGAGCCCGATGCGGGGCCCGGACTCACAAACAGCGAGATCATGACCTGAGCCAAAGTTGGACGCTTATTGGACTGAGCCACCCAGGCGCCCCATTCTGACTGGTACGGGGTTTCTTTTTGAGGGTGATGAAAACGTTCTGTAATTAGGAAGTGGAGATAGATGAACGACCTGGTGAATATGCTAAAAACTACTCAACTGTGCACTTTAAAAGGGTGAATTTTTTTTTTTTTAACGTTTATTTATTTTTGAGACAGAGAGAGACAGAGCATGAACGGGGGAGGGTCAGAGAGAGGGAGACACAGAATCTGAAACAGGCTCCAGGCTCTGAGCTGTCAGCACAGAGCCCGACGTGGGGCTCGAACTCATGGACCACGAGATCATGACCTGAGCCGAAGTCGGCCGCTTAACCGACTGAGCCACCCAGGCGCCCCAAGAGGGTGAATTTTATAATATGTAAATTGTATCTCCAAAAAAATTGTATGAGAAAAAGCCCACTAAGCACAGCGTTTGGCCTGTAAGTGCATAATAAGCATTAGCTATTCATTTTTTTATGAAGAGTTCCCCCAGCCCCCAACACCCTGACAGTAGGAACTCAACATGAGTTAAAAGATCTAGACAGACACTCTGGCTCCACGTCCCTTTTCAGCCATACCCAGCTGGCAAAGAGCAGCTGGAAAAGGCACAACCAAGCCAATTTGTCCACTACCCTTTGGGGGGCAGTAACACAAATTAAAACCCAAACCCCTACACCCGAAACTAATCTCTGGGAAACCCTTAGGGGTCCTCTTAACATGCTTTTTATTCAACACTTTCCAAACTGGACGCCCTGTCTGTCACACCACCTCATTTTATAGCTGTGGAATCTGTGACTCAAGAGAGGGAAGGTCACTTGCCAGAGGTCACACAGCATTCCAGGGTAAGCCAAGAACCTCCCCCTTTCTTGGCTTCTGCAGGGTCCTCAAGGCCCCCAGGGGAAGCTCTGGCTTTTCCTCATGAAAGTGAACAAAGTAGGTAAGAGGGGCTTCAGGCAAGGGGCATGGAGTGGGCTGAAGAAAGGGAGTGAGGGACTGGCTTTGATGAAACACAGGAGGTGGGTGCTGGCAGAGAACCAGGGGTTAGAGGGACACGACCCAGGAGGGCCACGGGGGAGGTGGAATGAAATTCTGCCTCGGAAAGCACAAGCAAGGAGAGTAAGGTCTGTTTTCTCAGCAAACACGAGCAGCGCCCAGCCATTCCCTAAGCCGGCAAGCAAACCACTCAGGAATATGCACACACAGGATGGATGGGTCAGGGCCAGGGGGGGATCCTGGGCCAGGTGACTTCGCTTCTTGGACGGCAGTTCCCTGACGTGTGAATTCAGGAGGCTGGACAACGATCCCGTCTGGTTTTGACTGCATGCCACTCTCCTACTCTCTGGCTGCAGGGCTTTGGGGTGAACTCCTATCATAGCTACATCTACCTGCACTTTCCCCGAAAGGAGCAGTGGGAGACCGGAGGTGCCCTCAGATCCTGGCCCGCTCCTACCACAAACCCATCACTGGCACCGTTATTCACTCAACACTTACTCGAACCTACTGTGTGCTGGCCCCGTGTACCGTATGCCAGGGAGACTGGCAGCACCCGCCTCACTTTGCCACGTCCTTCTTGCTACAGACCACCCAAAGGGGACCCTTCCAGGTGGGCAGGCTGTCCCAAAAAGTGGGAAGGCTGGGCCAATGGAGGACACAGGGCAGGAAAACAAGTGCTTTACAGGAAGAGCAAGCTGGGAAGCAGGTAACGTTCCATCAGGAGCATTTACCAAGGCAAATCCATAGGGACAGAAAGCAGACTAGTGGCTGCCTAGGGCTGAGGGGATGGAAGGACTAGGGGGTGACAGCTAAGGGATAAAGGGTTTCTTTTTGGGATGACGAAAATGTGCTAAAATTGATTTTGGTGATGGATGCACATCTCTGGGAATATACTGCAAATCATCAAACTGTGTACACTTCAAATGGGTCACCTGTACGGTATGTGAATTTTATCTCAAGAAAGTCGTTAAAAATCAATTCCCAGTGTCAGGCAGTGGGGAAGCAGAGATACATAAGAGACTGCTCCTACCATCATAGCTGCACAGTCCTAAGTAAATGTAAACTAGTGAGTCATTCTCCCAAACCTTGGGAGGGGCGGAGGAGGGGGCATCAGTATGTGAGTTTTCAAGTGACTCTTGCCCCTGGCCCCTGGCCCCTGGCCATATTTGGGGAAACTCCATTCAAAGACACCAGGACAAAGGCTTAAAAGGGCAATGACCCCAGTCCACGGGTTTGTAGAAGAGGAGCCAGAACATGCCAGACAGAGCCTAGAGAAGGAGCCAGAGGCAGCAGGCACAGACCTGACAGGGTAGGGGTGCAACAAGGAGCTCCTAAAAGGGTTGACTTGGTACCTGGAGCTGGATGCCACCTCCAGGTGTCCACTGTGCAATTCTAGGGTCATCAGGAGACAGGAAGGCACCCGCCACCCTACACTGTCATCCAAGTGAGCAAACAGGAGGTAGGGCGGGAGCAACCGTGACGGAGGTGAGGGCCCCCGCTCACCCCCACCCCCACAGAAGTGTGGCCTGGGGTGGAGAAGACTCTCTGGGGACAGGCATAGTCAAAGCAAAGGCATAGGGGTGGAACGAGTGCGTCTGTGGGGATGGAGAGGAGGAGCCAATCTAACAGCACAAATCCCTCCTTAAAACTCTCAGGCATCTCTTACTGCGAACATCGAGACTAACCGTTTCGCAAGCCCAAGAGCCACACACCGGAATACCCCACTCTCTGATCTTCCTTCCCGGATAACCCATGGTCCTGACTCAGCCACCCGGCTCTTCGTCCTGCAGGCACGGAAAAGGCACCCCAGGAAGCCCGACCGCTTCTCCCACGATTTCTCTGACAGCAGACCCAGCCACATCAGTATGTCCTTAGTGCCACCAGAGCCGCTCTTGTAAGGCAGCATTCCTGCCTCTCTGGCCTCATCTGCTTTGCTAGGGCTGGGCCTCCGACAGGCTGGAAGGCATTCTCTTTCTGAGAGCCCCATAATAACCTGAAATGCAGATTTTGAAACAGACAACCCTAAAGGAGCTGGCACAGGGGAGTGAGCTCTAGCAACTCAGTGGTATCCTAGCTTTGACGTTGCTTCCTGGCTGGGGCACAGGGGCGGGGGTGGGGAAGAGGGTGAAGGGGAGAGGCAGGTATTTGTTGTCGATACTGAGGATCCAAGATGCGCTGTAAGGACCCAAAGGAAGGGACTGAGTTCTGTTTCAAGCAGGCCACCCATGCTTCAAGAGGAAGCATACTGGTCCAAACCCCATTAATAGTCATGACGGGAGAGTGTCCCCCTGAGCTCTTTCTCTTCTCATTAAACTCAGCCTTCCCTCACAGATCCAGTAAACCAGAGGCCGCACTTCTGGCTGGTCTCTAGGGAGAGGCTGTTGATGGTCTGGCACACTCCTCAACCATAAGCCCTTTCAAAAATGGTTACTTGAAACTTGTGCTTCCTGGGAAGCAGGTAAGACGTTAATTTGCCCTATTCCTCTTACTAAGTACAAGTAAAACCCTGGACACTGTATATAAGAAAAACATAAGGCTCTGCAAGGTGGAGAGAAAGTGGCAGAGAAGGGGGCTGGGGACTTTGAGACCTAAAAACAACATGGAGACGTGTGCCCTTGGGTTCTCTTTTTGTCTCACCGTCCCAGACCAGGCATTAGAAGAATGAGCAACCTGGAAATGCCAACAGGCACAAACAAAAGCCCCAATAAAAGCTGCTCTCTCTAGCTGAAGAACCAGGGAAGGAAGAACCTGGTAAGACAGAAAATTCTTAGATTATAACTGCCCTATTCCAGCCAGACATGACGGGAAAGCCTCAGCCTAGCCCCATGCCAGCAAAGGCTTTCACCTTGCCAGCAAAGAGGTGCCCCCACCACCCCTATCAGGAAGGTGTCGGGAAGCCAGGCAGGGAGCTGGGATTTTTCACCCCCACCCAGCAGTAACAAGGCCCCCTCCCTCACCCTGGTGGGGTGGAGTCAGAGGAAGCCATGTGGGGAGCTGAACTCTCACTCCAGCTCTGCAGGAACAAGGAACCTCTTGCCTCAGGTGTCAGTGAAGGCCAAGGGGAGAGCCTAGACTTCTACTTACACCTAAAAGATGTTAGCACCCGCCCCTACATACCCACTGGAGTAGTGTCTGAAAGAGCCTACTGAAAGACAAGGGTCAAACACAATCCACAGTCACCTAAAACAACACAAAAATGTCCAGGTTTCAACTGAAAAATTGCCAGCATCCTAAGAACCAGAAGAGCCACAAACTGAATAAACAAAGACAACAGTGTCCAACTCTTGATTTCAGCACAGGTCACAATCTCATGGTTCGTGAGATGGAGCCGCGCACTGGGCTCTGTGCTGACAGTCAGGAGCCTCCTTAGGATTCTCCCTCTCCCCCTCTCTCTGCCCCTCCCCTGCTGAGCGTGCTAGCATGCTCTCTCTCTCTCTCAATATAAATTATAAATAAACTTTAAAAACCAAAAGAAAGGAAATGATAAAATAAGGAAACTTGGATCATCATAAAAGAACACAGTAAGCAAAAATACATGTAATCAGGCTTTCCCTCTCTTGAGTTTTCTACATTGTGTTTGATGACTGAAGCAAAATTATAACACTGTCTAATGTGGTTCTAAATCACATAGAGGAAATATTTAAGACAGTTATCTACAGAAGGGGAAAAGGTGTAAAAAGAAGTACTACCTGTCCTTCAACTGGTAAAATGACACCCCCAGTAGACTGTGACACCACCAGTGATGAGCTGTGTACACAACGTAATGCCAGGAGCAATTACTGAAAATCTATACTGAATAGAATCACCGCATATAAATCATGAAATTTATCACTAAAAAAAAAAGTTGAAGAAGAAAGAGAAATAATAATCAAAGAGAACATACAGGAAACAAAAAATAATATGGCCTAACATATCAATAATTACATTAAATGTAAATGACCTAAATACAACTAAAGGAGACAAAGATTTTTTTCAAATGACCCAACTACATACTATAAGAAATTTACTGCATATATAATGATACAAGTGGGCTGAAAGTAAAAGAATGGAAAAGATACATCTTGCAAATATTAATCAAAGGACGGCAGAATTGCTATATTAGTATCAGATTAGAATAAAGAAAATAACCAGAGACAGAAACATCATATGGTGACAAAAGGATCACTTCTACAAGACAAAGCAATCCTAAATGTATGTGCACCAAATAACAAAACTGCAAAGTAATGTGAAGCAAAAACTTCACAGAACTGAAAGGAGAAATAAATCCACAATTACAGTCAGAGACTTCAACACTCCTCTCTCAACAACTGACAAACAAATTAAAAAATCAGCAAGAATACAGAAGAAATCAACACCACCACCAACCAACGGAATCTAATCGACAATTATTAGAACAATCCACTAAACAACGGCAGAACATGCCTTTTTTTAAGTGACCACAGAATGGCTACCATGATAGATCACATCCTGGGCCATAAAACAAGTCTCAATAGATCAAAGAACTGAAATCATAGAGTATGTTCTTTGACCACAATGAAAGGTAACAGGAAATCTCCAAACATCTGGAAGCTAAACAATATACTTCTTAATAATCCATGGGTCAAGGAAGAAACCTTAAAGAAAAATGTTAAAAGTAACATATCAAAATTTATAGGACACAACTAAAACAGTCCTGAGAAGGAAGGTTGTAACATTAAAATGCTTACATTAGAAAGAAGGAAAAGTTTCCAATCAATAAGCTCCCACCTCAAGAACCTAGAAAAAGACGTATAATATATACCCAAAGAAAGAAGGACATAAAGGACAGAAATAATTAAATTGAAACAGAAAAACAGTAAAATCAATGAAACAAAGAGCTGGTTCTTTGAAAAGATAAAAAAAATTGACAAACTTCTGGCAAGCCTGATGAAGAAAAAGGCATAAATTAAAATCAAAATTCAAATAGGAAATATCACTACAGATCCTACACACATAAAAAAAAATAATATGAAAAACTCTACAAGCATTAATTTGACAATTTAGATGAAACAGACCAATTTCTTAAAATCACAGATAATCTGAATGATCCTCTATTAGGGAAATTGACATACAATTTTTTTTTTTAATTTTTTTTAATGTTTATTTATTTTTGAGACAGAGGGAGACAGAGCATGAACGGGGGAGGGTCAGAGAGAGAGGGAGAGACACAGAATCTGAAACAGGCTCCAGGCTCTGAGCAGTCAGCACAGAGCCCGACGCGGGGCTTGAACCCACGGATTGCGAGATCATGACCTGAGCCGAAGTCGGACGCTCAACCGACTGAGCCACCCAGGCGCCCCAGACATACAATTTTAAAACTCCCAAAAAAAGAGGGGTACCTGGGTGGCTCAGTCGGTGAAGTGTCTGACTCTTGGTTTTGGCTCAGGTCATGATCTCACAGTTTGTGGGTTCAAGACCCGCATCGGGTTCTGTGCTGATAGCTCAGAGCCTAGAGCCTGCTTTGGATTCTGTAGCTCCCTCTGTCTCTGGACCTTCCCCTGCTCATACTCTGTCTCTGTCTCTCAAAAATAAATAAATGTTGAAAAATAAAAAATAAAAAGACTCCCAAAAAAGACATCTCCAGGCCTGGATGGTTTCATCAGGGAATCACAAGTGTTCAAAGAAGAATTAACACCATAGTCTTTTCCACAAAACAGAAGAGGAAGAAACACTTTCCAATTCATTTTATGAAGGTAGTATTAACCTGATACCAAAATCAGATACATTATCAAACAAAAAAACAAAAACAAAAAAACCCACAACTATAGATCAAAATCCCTCATGAATATGGATACAAAAATCAACAAAATATTAGCAAACGAATTCAGCAAAAAAATTAAAGAATTATATACCATGACCAAGTGGGGTTTATTCCAGGTATGCAAGACTGGTTCAATATTTGAAAACTCAGTCAATATAATCCACTATATTAACAGGCTAAAGAAAAACTATGATCACATCAATTAATGTAGAAAAAGCGTTTGACAAAATTCGATACCTATTCATGACGGAAGGGAATTTCCTCAACTGACAAAGAGCATCTATAAAAACCTACAGCTAACAGGATACTTAAGGTAAATGAGAGATGAAATGCTTTCCCTCTAGGATCAGGAACTAGGCAATGATGTCCACTCTCAGAACTATAGTGCTAGAGGGGTGCCTGGGTGGCTCAGTCGGTTGAGTGTCCGACTTCAGCTCAGGTCATGATCTCATGGTTCGTGAGTTCAAGCCCCGCGTCGAGCTCTGTGCTGACAGCTCAGAGCCTGGAGCCTGTTTCGGATTCTGTGTCTCCCTCTCTCTCTCTGACCCTCCCCTGCTCAAGCTCTGTCTCTGTCTCAAAAATAAATAAACGTTAAAAAAAAAAAAAAAAAAAAAAAGAACTATAGTGCTAGAATTTCTAGCCAGTGCATTAAGGCAAGAAAAGGAAACAGAAAGCATATAGATCGAAAGAAAAAAGAAAATGTTTACACATGAGACAATTTTCTATGTAGAAAAACATGAAACGTATTTTTAAAAACTCCTAGAGCTAATAAGTGAGTTCAACAAGGATGCAGGGTATAAGATCAGGATACAAAAATCAACTGTATTTCTATATATACTAGCAGTGAATATATGGACACCAAAATTAAAAATATAATACCATTTACAATCACTTAAAATAATGAAACACTTAGGTGTAAATCTAACAAAGCATGTACAAGATTTGCATGCTAAAAACTACACAACACTGATGAAAGAAACCAAAGAAGATCTTAAAAAATGGAAAGACCTATTATGTTCATAGACTGGAAGATTCTAAGATGTCAATTCTCTCCAAATTGATATACAGAATTAATGCAATCACTAATCAAGTGCTCAGTAAGACTTGTAAATATAGACAAGATTACTCTGAAACTTATACGGAAAGTCAAAGGAACTAGAATAGTTCTTTAAAAATTAAAAAAAGAATAAAGAAGGAGGAATTCACCTACTCAATTACATGATTTATTACATATCCACAGTATTCAAGACTGTTATATTAGTGGAAGGTGAGACACATAGATCAGATCAATGGAACAGAAGAGAGAACCCAGAAATAGACCCACCCAAATATGTCCAACCTAATTTTTGAAAACGGTGCTAAAGCAATTCGACGGAGGAGAGACAGCCTTTTGACGAAGGTGCTGGATGGAGCAACTGGACATCCACAGGCAAAAAAATAAATAAAGTTCAATCTTCTATAAAAATGTACTCAAAATGAAACACAAACTTAAACTAGCAAATTGCACTTCATTAAAATTACAAACTTTTGCTGTACAAAAGGCCCTACCAGGAGGGTGAAAAGATAACCCCACAGACTGGGATAAAAATATTTGAAAACCACATAGCTAACAAAGTATAGTATATAAAGACCACTCAAAACTCAATAGTAAAAAAAAAACCAATCCGTTGGGGCTCCTGGGTAGCTCAACTGGTTAAGCATCCGACTCTTGATTTCAGTTCAGGTCATGATCTCACGATTCATGAGATCGAGACCTGCATCGGGCTCCACACTGACAGTGTAGAGCCTGCTTGGGATTCTCTCTGCCTCTCCCAGGCTCATTTTCTCTCTCTCTCTCAAAAAATAAACTTTAAAAACCAAAACCAAAACAAACAAAAAAACCAAAATGATCTGTTTGGAACCATGGGCAATAATACACATTATCAGAATGGCTAAAATTAAAAATGGTGACAATACCGGGGCGCCTGCCTGGGTGGCTCAGCCAGTTGAGCGTCCGACTTTGGCTCAGGTCACGATCTCACAGTTTGTGAGTTTGAGCCCCGCATCGGGCTCTGTGCTGACAGCTCAGAGCCTGGAGCCTGCTTCGGATTCTATGTCTCCCTCTCTCTGTGCTCCTCCCCTGCTCGTGCTCTGTCTCTCTCTCAAAAGTAAATAAACATTAAAAAAAAAAATTGGTGACAATACCAAATGCTGGCAAGAATGTGAAGTCTATCACTCACACATTACTGGAGGCAACGTGAAACGGTACAGACACTATAAAAAAGCTTAGTGGTTTCTTAAAAAAAATAAGCATGCAATTACCACGTGATCCAGGAATTGCACACCTGGGTATTTATTCCAGAAAAATAAAAATTTGCATCCCACAAAAACTGTACATTTATGAATGGTTATAGAAGCTTTATCTGTAATAGCCAAAAATTGGAGAACCAGATGTCCTTCTGATGGTTGGTAAAAGAAAGTGGTACAGAGGCGCCCATGTGGTTTAGTCAGTTAAAGCCTCCGACTCTTGATCTCAGCTCAGGTGTTGATCTCAGACTCATGTGTTCAAGCCCTGAGTTGGGCATGGAGCCTACTTAAAACAAAAACAAAAAAACAGAAACAAAAACCGGTACATAAATACCACGGAATACTAGTCTGCAGTAAAAAGGAACAAACTTGATATATACAATCTGGGTGAATCTCCAAAGAATTACGATGGGTGCGGGGTGGGGGGAACAGTTCTGAAAGGCTACATGTTATGTTAACTCCATTTACATGAAATTCTTGAAATGTGCAATTTATAGAAATGGAGAACAGATTCATGGCTGCCAGGGGTTAAGAGACAGTGGTAGTGGGAGGGCAGGAGGCTTGACTGTGACGGACATGCAGGGATAGAAATGCCTTGCATCTTGACTCCATCAATGTCAATATCCTGGTTCTGACATTGTACTATAATTTTACAAGATGTCACCACTGGGGAAAACTGGGTAAAGTGTAGGTAGGATTGCTCTGTGTTATTTGTTACAACTACATGGGAAACTACATTTATCTCAAAATAGAAAGTTCCATTAAAAAAAAAAAATAGATACACCTGTTACTTCCTGCATACTTCCCGTCCACCCACATACAGGCATTTAGCCCTGGAAAGGGACCCTCCACAGCCCTGGAGCACAAAGGCTCCAGCCATGAAGACCTCTGTAGTCCACAAGGGTCTTCCCCAGCCAGGATGGTCCTCCATGGCCCTCAGCTGTGCTGCACGAGCTCCAGTGGCCTTTCCAAAGCTTCTCCCGGAGGCCACACACACCCACATGCGTACGCCCTCTTGGGCCTGTCTACTTGACCGTGGCGAGGCTCTTCTGCCCCTTTCCCTCTCACCATCCTCCGGGCAGTTCTGGGTTACATCAGGGAAAGCCCAACTATCTCAACTCAGGCCAAGTGGGCAGGCTACAGGCAGCGGAAGACGCAAATGTCCCAGCCTGCTTTACACAGCATTGTCAAGCTGCCACACTGATGCTTCCCAGAAACATACAGGCCTCTGGACACAGCCGTCTGATCACAATCAGCTCCGAGGCATCCAGAACATTACATGCTCGGCTCTCGGCAACACGTGGCCTGTCTGAGGCTAAAAGAGCAGGGAAGTCAGTGATGGATTTCTAACAGGTGGTTAACCTCGCTTTTCCTGTCCTCAGATTCACCCACCCTGAGTGTACGTGGTGTTGAGAAAGGCAGTCAGACATATTGCACAATATGACACCAGAGAACAAGCACCCAAAACTGTGGAAACAAAAACGTGGGTCCCACCCTTCCCTGCCCTTGATAACATCCCATCCTCCTGAAGGCCCTCTATGGTCTGGTGTCCCCTTTCTGTCCCCTACACAGGCCCCCTCAAAATCCCACACCCCCTTCAAGTACAGGAACTGACCCAAAGCCAAGTGTTTAGTGAGAACTTACTGTGGCTGCCGCTGCCATTAATCCAGGACACTGCCACCTCCCCCTTCTCTGAACTGCTCTGTTATACTTACACCTCCCAGGGGGAAGAAAAATATTCCAGGCCTCTGGCCTAATGCACAAGCAGTTCTCTGTGTAGAGGGCTCTTTGCCCCATTCTGCTCACCCTCCCAGGTTCCAAATCTCCCGACCCCAAGCCGTCCACGTTCCTTCCCTCTTACAACACCTCAGCTCGCTGCAGACAGGAATCCCACCTCCATCTAGCACAGCACCCAGTACAAAGCAGGGCTGTGGTGACTGAAAAAACAAGTATGTGAATGACGCAGTGGACTCACCAGTTGCCACCACACGGCCGAGAACTGAGCATTGCTGGTAAGGCCTTCCCAGCCAAGACCTGGGTGAGCTCAGTCCACACTTCCAACCTCCACACTCGGAGCTCCCGGGTTGCTCATCGGTTCTGCTCAGCACCTAACCTGGGGGACAACCAGCAGGCTGCAGGGCAGGCAGACAGGCTGAACTTCAAGGGCACTTCTCCCTTCTCTGAATCCCATCTCCAGTTTTGCTGCCACGTGTGCCACGCTGGCAAAGACACAAGGCAGAAGCACTGCAGAGAACCTGGCACTTTCCGAGAGCGGCCGCGTGGCCGTCTGTGGCGGGAACCACGGCGTTTCCGTGCTCCAGCAACCCGAGGGCCAGAAACTAAGCCTAAAGAAACAACACAGAGAAACAAAAAGTTCCCCTCATGATTTAGTAGGAGGAACTCAATGTCCAACAAGGGAACGGCTAAATGAATGCTGATTATCAACTCATGAAAATATTACACAGGCATTAACTGTAAATAACTATGAGGAATTCAAGAAACCCTTGAGAGTATGTACCCGCGGGATTCCATCAAGCCAGTGCTTCCTGCATAGGACCAGGTGGCTTCATTCCATCTGTCTCCTGGGTGACCGGCACCCTCTGGAGGTGTTCAGGAGAATGTTCCCAGGAGATGCTGTGAAGCTGGAATCAGTCAAGGTGGAATCACTCAAGGTATCGGAGATAAAAACATGACATGCACCCAGTCCCTGCCCAAGGGACTCTTGGTCTAGTGAAGGAGACCAGGCATGCGAACAAGCATCCAGGGTAGGATGTAAAAATGTGGTCTATTATTACAAAATGCATAATAAGGACAGAGAAAGATTGAGAGCCAATGAGAAAACAGCTATTCTATTGACTGCTGGTGCTTCTACCGTTTTTTTAGGTAATGGTACTACATTGCACTTACGAGATACTACTTTTTCAAGGGAGGGGAAGAGGTTTCCCTGACCGTGCATGCATAATTTCCGATATAGTACCAGCAGAATATCTTCCAAAAAATGGCGGGGGCAGGGGGTGGCGCTTGACTGTTCCTGGCAGAACGAGTGGGTGAGATTAGGGAGTCCCTCCGCTCTCCACCAATGGCATGACCTAACAGCTCTGGTTAATTAGTGTGAAGACCTTGGCCTGGGAACCAGAAGGCCCAAGTTTAAGTCCTAGTTCCATGACTCAGTTGCTGTTGTGGCCCAGGGCAAGACATTACCTCTGTGAATCTCAGCTTCATCGCTACAATAATAGAAAAATACACAGATATCTTCCATACCATTTTTTAAAAATTTCTATCAGACACTGACACACCCTGGGTCACTGAACAATCAATGCCTCAGAGTCAGGGACATACATCCCAGCACCCATGCAGGGCTGTGCACACAACTGGCACTCAAACCAAACTGGGAGGTGGTGCCTGGGGACCAGCAGCACTCAGCAGAGTGAGCCCCACAGTGGAGGTGGTGAATGGGGATCCCAAAAGAGTGTGATGGGCAGGACTGCAGAATATCTGAGACCAGTCCAGAGGGACCCCAGGACTCCTGACTCTGAGGGCAGGGGCAGAGCATACAAATCCCCACACAGGCTCTGCCATACCAGGCCAAATGCCTGAATTCCAAGCACAGTGACTGTAGTCATAAAAGTTCTTTAAGAGGAAAAGTCCCACAGTCCTGAAGAAGGATCCGTCTCTGTGGCGGCCAGTATTCCAGCTTTAGGGGAAATTCATGAGGCAAAGATTTCTCTGGGCCAAAGGTGGGGGATGGGGACCAGCACTCAAGCATGAGCTGGGGGCAAATGGCCCTTGGTAGAGGATTCACGAAAAAATTTATGGGCAGAATATGTACAAATTACAGCTAATACATCTATAGTTTTGAGGCTGGTTCCCTGCCCTTTTTTCCCCCAAAAGAGTTTCCGTGAAAACGCTTCCAAACTCATGGTAAACAGGCTGTTTAATATTCTGCATTTTGATTCTAAAAGGAGAATGATGCCTGGGTAGCAGCCTTCTGGCCATCTTTATAAGCTTGTAAATCAAGGGAGATTTCAAGGTCACTGAGACATTTAGATGTAAGTCAGTAAAAGGAGAAGTGAGCACATGTCAGCCAGTCTCAGGCCTTAACCTTGCCAAGACCTTACTATGTCCTATGTGCCCACCTGCCCAGCCCAGGCCAGGGGAGTTAGCACACAACTCTGACCATGCCCACTAGGGCCAAAGCCCTCAGGCAAGTACAGCTTCTCTTTTAGAACAAGCCTGCCAGGGCCAACCATCATCAGTGAGGGTGCCAGCTATCACTACAGACCGCCTGAGAGGCCACACACACACTTATCCCCCAAAAGGCCCTGTGGTCCAAACGATGCTGGGACTCCTAGACTTGTCCATGGGGTCTATGGGGTCTCACGCTCCAGAGAATACCACAGTGTTGCTTTCCAGCCATTCAGTTCTGAACCCAAACTCCATGTGGGCACCATATGCCAGCACGGGCTTCTAGGGCCTGTCATCTGCTTGTGAAAGTCGGCGGAGAACAATCAGCCACCACTAAGATACTCACAATCGTATAGCCATTCCAAGTGATTCAACGTGATCAGACCCCCGGGCAGGGACCAGGGTGAAATCCTGGGCTTCCACGTGAAAAAACACTGCTGCTTCCCAGCTGGCAGGATGGCGGCAAGTACGTGGCCTGGAGGACACACACTCCATCTGAGCGAGCACAATGGAGAGTCTATTTAAAATGCCCATCGGTTTCCTGGCTTAGTCACATCTGTCCTGCTTCTCACTGTCACGAGAGCTAACCTTCACAGCTTACGAGGCTGGTCACTGCTCCACACCCTTCACGTTCTCTTGTGTTCTTCGATCTTCACAGTAAACCTGTGAGGTACGTACCATTACCACCTCCATTTTATATTCAAGGAAACCAAAGTGCACAGGAAGATGAAGCGACCTGTCTAAGCAGGGTGTGAGTCAAGACCACATGGCCCCCTATCCGGCCTATAACCACTCCACACTGCTCCACGTCAGTGAGCCACTTCCAAAAAAAAAGCGAAGACTGGAGCCATCTGAACAGGAAGCAAGTTCCCAAGTTGGGTATTCTCCCAGAGGGTCTAGTCCTGACCAGCACATCACACAGGGTGTCCCCCCAGACATCTCTGCAGACAGGCCCAGGGCCTGGGCGTGCATGGCACCTGTAAGGAATTCATCAGTACGGGATGAACCAACCACAAGCCACCCTCTGTGGAGCCCCCCGTACAGCTTGGCCAGGCACCATGGAATGTTAAGGTGTTCCAGGAGTGGACAAAAATCGTGGGGGTTTTCTCTGGCAGGATGAGTCTTTTCCTCCTGTGCAAACACATAAGTGTGAGCACAGGCCCCCACCTCCTCCCCATCCCAGAGAAAGTAAAATAAACCTGTAATTTACCATTCAAACAGGGATAATTTGGGGAAAGAGTAGAGACCCTATTAATTATACCAGGACATGTGACCCTGAAACTCAAGAGCAATACAGTTTACTGACCTTTGGTGCCAAAAGCCAGGATGCAGCACCATCGAAGCAAAGATAACAAAGCCACTGAGAAGACCCACAATGAGACAAAGGCACAAAGAAAGGGAAAGGGACTCGGCACCGGGGCAGAGAAGAGGGGTCTGGGAAAGACTTCTTTAAGAAGTGAGCAAAGGAGGGGCGCCTGGGTGGCTCAGTCAGTTAAGCGTCCGACTTCGGCTCAGATCACCATCTCACAGCTCATGAGTTCGAGCCCCGCATCAGGCTCTGTGCTGACAGCCCAGAGCCTGCTTCTGGAGGCTGCTTCAGATTCTGTGTCTCCCTCTCTCTCTGACCCTCCCCCATTCATGCTGTCTCTCTCTGTCTCAAAAATAAATAAACGTCAAAAAAAAAAAAAAAAAAAAAGTGAGCAAAGGACCAACTTCAGAAACTGAAGCCAGGGACGTGAGCCCGGGAAAAGCAGACAGAACTGGGCCAGAAGAAGGCCAGCTGGCGTATGCAGAGGCTCAACCTTCCTTCCAGAGGATGCAGCAGAACCTTCCACACATCTGGGCATGCACAGCACCTGGCACCATACTTGCATCTGGCAGTGTTGTGGCAGCACGGGCTCGGGGAGGAGAGGGCGCATCCCACGAACTCCACGAGGCTTGGGAGCATCGGGGCCCACTCCTCCAGAGCTACCTCGGAGACCCCAAACCTCTAAACAATCTGCAGACAGTCCCACCCTTTGGCCAAATCAGAAGGAGCATTGGGAGGAGGCAAAGACAGTAAAATAAATATTTGCTGAAACAACGACCTGACTCTGAAAAGCGTTACCGGACGGCACGCTGGTTTCGGCACGGAATGCTTCCGCACCACTGACACATACTTGACCAGGCTGCACACACGGGCGGGAACACGCGGGCCACCACCCTGTCCACTCAGTGTGCGGAGGGAGACCTGGGGTAACCAGGACAGAGGAGAACGGAGGTGGAATCTGTGGTATTAGCTACACATGGGTAGCAAATATCCAACAGGAAGACAGGAAGATGGCACATGAAGATGTCAAGTAACGGTTTATTGAGGTATGAATTATGCGCACAAACCGAGAATGAGGTGGGATAGTTATCTGTTTTGGGGTATTTTTGTAATGGCTTTAGTGAGATATGATACACATACCATGCAACTCACCCATTTAAGAGTACAATTTTTTTTAAAACAGTGAGTACAATTCAATGGTTTGTAGTGCATCCATCACCACAATTTTAGAGCCCCCGATTTCTGCCACCCCCAAAAGAAACCCTGTACTCTTATGCTATCATTGCCTAAAGCCTCCATTCCCCACCCCCACCCCAGTCCCCGCAACCACTAATCTACTTTGTGTGTCTACAGATTTGCCTCTTCTGGACACTCCGTATGAATGCAATCGCATAACAAGTGGTCTTTTGTGACTGGCTTCCTTTACTCAGCACGATGTTTTCCAGGCGCACGCACGTTGCAGTATGTGCTGGTATTTCTCTCCTTTTTATGGTCAAATGATATTCCATTTACGAACATACCACATTTTGTTATCTACCCATCTGCTGCTGGACACTGGGGTCGTTTCCCCCTCTTGGTGGCTGTGAACCTTCATGTACAATTTGGTGACTGTTTTTCAACCGTCTTTAAGAGAGATAAAAGAGGTAAACACCACTTATCAATGTGAAGTCTTGACAAAGCCAAAAGAAGGAAAATGGACTGAAGGAGGTGCTGGAAAGGGCTTCCTGTCAGCAGATTCGGGGGCAGGTAGCACTAGCTATACGGACCAAGCACAAGCTGAAAGCACCTCAAAGGAAACAGACGCAGGCCTTCCATATGGACGGGCTGCAAAAGGAAGGGCGGCGAGCAGAGAAGAAAGGGGCAGGGAAAATATTTTCTTTAAAAACAGATGCCATAAAAAGTAGAGTCATAACAAAGATTGTGGTGTACCTAAAAGATCTGAGTCCATGGAGATGACTTCCTTATTCAACATTAAAGACATCAAAATTCCTGTCCAGCCACTGACTCCAAGGGGCTAACCCTCAGCCTGGCTGAGGAGCATTACCTCAAAGAGAAGAGGTAACTTTCCTCTGAGCGAGATTCTGAGGGTTGATCCAAACTTCTTCGTAAAACTAAAATTTAAACCTCCTAATTGTGTCACACATACCTCGGGGGCCTCCAAGATTCCCTTGAATCCCTTTCCCATCCACCTGCTTTGAGGGCTCAGGACCCGATCATCACTCTGAGACCGCAGAATCCGAATCTCCCTCTCCACCCTGACTTCTGACCCAAGCCCCATCCCTGTATCTTCAGGGAAAGGGGGAGAGCCACCTGGCCATTGCCATGCCTCCAACTCATGGGTCCAAAGCTCCAGGTCAGGAACTGGGATGGGGTCCTAGAAATTACCAAGCACCACTAAGTGAACAGATGAAAAGATCAAGGTTGTCTTGCCTTCCGGCCACAAGGCAAATCAGTGACAAAGCCTCAAGGAGAACCACCTGAGCCAGTCCGTTAGTCCTTGGCCACCTCTCTCTCCCCACAGCACAACCCAGCCCTGTCACTCACTAGTCTAGTCTCTACCCTAAAACGTTCCAGTCGCCTCCGACCCCTCCTTTCCAAGAGCTGCAGAGTGCAGTGGTGAAATGTAACAGCAAAGCCACCTCTTTCTCCAAGCCTCAGAATCCTGTCTGTGCAGTCAGAAGAATATAACCAGGGTGCCTGGGTGGCTCAGTCAGTTGAGCATCTGACTCTTGATTTCAGCTCAGGTCGTGATCTCATGGTTTGTGGGATGGAGACCCGCTCTGGGCTCTGTGCTGACAGCAGGGAGCCTGCTTGGGATTCTATCTCTCCCTCCCTCCATCTCTCTCTCTCTCTCTCTCTCTCTCTCTCTCTCTCTCTGCCCTTCCCTTGCTCACACAGGCACACATGCACGCTCTCTCTCAAAATAAACATTAAAAAAAAAAAAAGAATATAACCTGCCCCATACTCTTCACATTGAGTCCCTACCACATGCCCTGTACCCACACTTCATTTATTCTTCAGAGAGCCCTTGGTGGCAGGAAGTAAGGGTGAGTCAGTCCTGGAACGTGCCTGCTGCTAGAAAGGGCAGGCACTTGTCTCCAGTGGTCCCCTTATCACCTTCTGCCCTTTGCACGTCTGACACCTCACTCCCAGGGCTGCCTCCGACCCCTGCCCAGATTCTCCATCACATCAGCCCGGTCATGACAGGCATCCTCACCGCCACTCCTATCACGGCCTTCTAACAAATGGTCCACAAGGGCCAGACCGGTGATTTTCAAAGTGTGGCAGTCGTTCCCCTGGGTGGCTGAGTCGGTTAAGCATCTGACTTCAGCTCAGCTCATGATCTCGCGGTCCGTGAGTTCGAGCCCCGCGTCAGGCTCTGTGCTGACAGCTCAGAGCCTGGAGCCTGCTTCGGATTCTGTGCCTCCCTCTCTCTCTGCCTCTCCCCTGCTTGTGCTCTGTCTCTCTCAACGTAACATTAAAAAATATAATAATAATCAAGAGCTTAAATAAAGGGTCACCAATACAGAACGTGTGGGAACTACTGACCAAGCCAATCATCACCCCAGCAAATCCTCGGGTCAATGACTGGCCCGTCCTGCCCTCACGACACCCCTGCTTCCCTCAGCGCTCTGCTCAAGGTGTCACCCTGGCCCGATTATACTTCTCTGGCTTTCTGTCAGCCTAAACACAAATGAGCCTTCAGGTCCATCTCCAAGTTTCTACTCAGACTCCTTTCTCCTCAACAGCACTACCTTAAAAGGCCGCATCTCACACCAGACTCACCGCAGAGGCGGTTACATACAGTCCATCTGGAAATGAAACAGACTCCTGCACACGCCAGGCAGGGAAACCTTCCTCTCGGCGAGGCAGACCTCTGCCAAGGAGAGGAGGCCTGGAGAAGGGGCTGGGCTCCACAGGGGCCACGCCCACTGTGGGTCCTCTCCCCCCCAGGCCTGCTGCCAAGGGAGGCTGAGATGCCGGAACAACCAAGCGTTCACAACCTGAGCGTTCCTCAGGAGTCCCGTACGTACACTGCACGTACACTGCACTTACGTCCTTCTGTATACATCAAACACTTTAATCTACTTGGAAATATGTTTTAAGTTTATTTATTTTGAGAGAGAGAGAGTCCATGTGGGAGGGAGAAGAGAGAGAGAGAGAGGGAGGAGAGAGAGAGAGAGGGAGGAGAGAGAGAGAGCCAGAGAGAGAGACAGAGAGAGAGAGAGAGAGAGTGTCCATGTAGGAGGGACAGAGAAGAGACAGATAGAGAAAATCCTAAGCAGGCTCCACACTGTCACCGACTCAGGGCCTGATCCCACAAACTGTGAGATCAAGACCAGAGCCGAAAACAAGAGTCGGAGGCTTGACCGGCTGAGCCCCCCAGGGGCCCTCTGTTAGAAAACAGCCATGCAGGGGCTAGAGTAAATCAGTGGTTTTCGAACGGTGAAGACAACTGGAGTTTGTGCTTTGGGGGCCAGGGCAGAGCACGGGGTGGGGCAGAGCCTGGTAAGGGTGGTGTCACAGGTGACACCACAGTCTCTCCTCCTAGCCCTCACATCTGAGTTCTGTGTTCCATTTCAAGGGGCTCTGTGCCCCACTACTAAAGAAATGGTCTGAAAACTGATGGCAGAGTAGTGAACAGGCCAGATAAGCTCTTTTCCCTCTAATTTCCCCCAACATCCCTTGGAGGCCCCAAAGCAGCAGCTCCCCACGTACCTTACCAGCAGAGTACCCCCGCGGCGCCCTACGTCGTCTGGCCTTCAACTTCCAGGCCTACTCCGCCCCCTCCCGCCAATATTAAAGCCCCAATTTAGCTCCTTCCTGGCAGCTCCACTCATCTTCAGGTTAGACAAAAAGGAAAGGAAGGAGAGACTGAAGCTCAAAGTGGCTCGGCCACCCCTGAGCACGGACACAGCCCCTCTACCACCACGTCAAAGCTGCACACCGTGCCCGCAACCCGGAGGGTTGGCCTGTACCCCAGCTCCCCACCCTGGACTCCTACAAATGAGGAACACTGGGCTTTCAGCAGCCCCATGCGCACCGTCCTCCCACCCGGCAGTCTGCAGTGCTGGCGTCTGGCCTGATGTACTGATTCAAAACACAGCAGAATTAGCAGGGGACCCGGCAACTCCACGCCTCAGTCTCCAACCAGAAGAACCAAAAGGAGATGTCCAAACAAAACATATATGCGAATGTTCACAGCACCATTCACGACGGCCAAGATGTGGAAACAGCCCAAGCGTCTATCTACAGATGAACAGATAATCTAAATGCGCTATGCCCATATACTGGAATATTATTCAGCCATAAAGAAACAATGAGGTACTGATTCATGCTATCACGTGGATTAAGTCCGAAAACACGCTAAGTGCAAGAAGCCAGACAAAACACTACGTATTCTAGGATTCCATTTTGATGAATATTCCGTAACAGGTAAATCCATAAGGACAGAAAGCAGACCGGTGGTTGCTGCAAATGGGGGGTGGGAAGTAACGCCTTCATAGTTACGGGTGTTCTTTAGGGACGATAAAATGTTTTAAACTACAGAGTGGCAAGGGCGCCTGGGTGGCTTAATCAGTTAAGCATTCGACTTCGGCTCAAGTCATGATCTCGGGGTTCGTGAGTTCGAGCCCTGCGTCGGGCTCTGTGCTGACAGCTCAGAGCCTGGAGCGTGCTTCGGTTTCTGTGTCTCCCTCTCTCTCTGCCCTTCCCCCGTGCACATGCTCTCTCTCTCTCTCAAAAATACACATTTAAAACATCTAAAAAAAATTATAGCATGGTAGTGTTAGCACATTATGAATGTGCTGAATGCAACCAAATTGTACACTCCAAAATGGTTAATTTCGTGTTATGTGAATTTCACTTCAAAAAACAAAAACCCCAAACAAAACCCGCACGCATGGCTCCTTAGATCCTCAGCACAGAGAGAGTGAAGGAAGGAACGCAGCTGATGGCCCGCTCTCGGTTCTCCCCTCCCACACGTCCCAACTCAGCTGCCCGCTCACCCCTCTACCCACACACGTGCCCTGCAAGCCCAGCCCATGCTCAGGGCTCCTCCCGGGATTGCAGCAGCTGGAGGAAGAGGGAGAAAGTGACATTTTAAAAAACCTCTTCCCTGTTCAGTCTTGACAAGGAGCCCATGGCCGCGGGATTTTTGGAACATGACGCCATTTGTGGCAAAGGGAGGAATGCTAGAGAATGTGTGGGGACCCATTTCTGGGGCTTTGCAGGAAAGAGTCACACCCTCTCCCTTAAAAAGCAGCGCTTCCCATTAAGAAACAGGTAGGACAGGAAAGTGTGATAGGAAGGAAAAAAGAGACAGGAAATCTAAATAAGTTCAGCCCTAGCCTCATACTCCAACCCCACCCTTCCCAGCACACACGGGCAGAAACCCAACGTCCAGAAGGCCCACCTGACCCCGCTCAGGTCAGCACGGGAAAGAGTCGAAGGAGGAGGCCCAGCGTCACACTGTCTGGGTTTGCATCCCAGCTCTACCACTTACTGTATCGCCCTTGGGCGAGTTACACGACCTCTTTCCAGCTCAGGTTTCTTATCTCTCTACTTCATAAGGCCGCTGTGAATATAAATGAGTTAACCGTGGCCTGGCACACAGCAGTTACTGTTAGCTACAAATGCCATCGCCTCCACAACAAATCATCCCAGAGCATGTCAACTGCTCCTTCAACTTAAGTATAAGAAAACCTCCACATCATGGGAGGCTGCATGGCCACACTGCTTGGTCCAGCTCCCCCAAAGAGGACCCCTAGGCTCACCGGGTTTCGAAGCAGGAAGGGAGCCGGAGGGACCAAGAGTCAGCAGGCTGTCTGCAGAGATGGCATCTGCCTGTTAGAAGAACGTGTTTGAGGCTCTCACAAGGAACCACTTCTACTTGTTTAGACCCTATAGAAGGGTCCCCTCGGCAGAAGGCTCCCTCCCTGGAAGGGTGTGGGATTTGTAAAGCCTGGGGACGGGCTGCGGGAAGGACGCCGGAAGGACCCACCAGCTGGCTGAGGTGAGTGAATCAACACTGGTGACCAAAGGGCCAGGACGTGCCCTGGCCTGATCTCCCACCCACCTGCCCATCAATTTGGAACGAGACCTGGGCAGCCCCCTACCCTCCTCCGGCAGTTTCACCGGGCCAGGGGCACAAGGACTTTGATTCCTAGACAAGCGTCCCGGGGACACCAGCGAGAGTGTGGCTTCTCTCAGTCCTCCCCTACCTTGTTGAAGACAACTCAGGACACTTCCATGCATAGTGACTTCTGAAATCAGGATCTGCCACTGCCATTCACGGGACCTGCACTTGGCACTTCTCTGAGCTTGGCAGGGGCTCCGAGGTGGCTGCTGTGCTGGCCACTGCCCTCTAGAGCAGCCCACGTCCTCTGATAGTAAGTCTCAGGCTAATGGCACTTGGCCCCTTCACTTCCTATCCTCTACAAATTCTTAAAACCAGTTCAACCTTTACATTTTAAACATGTTCTGAAAATCAACTCCACACAAGCAAACGGACTGCGGCCTTTCCAATCCCAAGGGGCTAACGTGAGGAAGTTGCTAGGGTGGTGCCAAGCAGCTCAGCAGGAGAGGAGGCAGTCTGGGCTTTTGTTCTGTGGGCGTGGAGGTAGACAAGAAACACAGCTGGAGGGGTAGCTGTTCCACAAAACCAGGGGGGCAGGTCCCCTCTCTGGGTCTACGTTTGGAAAAACGAACCCAATTTCCTGAGTGCCCCCCATGTATGCAAACATTTACAAATTCGGCACTTACGACTTACACCACCTTCCGGCATTAATATCACAGGCAACCAAGACATGGGTAATATATAGACCCCAGTTTTCAGAGGAAGGACACAGACACTTCAACTCTGAGAAACCTGCTCCATCGGCATGAACACAGAGCCAGGACGGGAACCCAAATCTGAGCTGAAAGCCCCCACCGTCAACCATTCCATTCCCTTACGTGAGCACATTAAATGAAAAGTGGGACTGTGTCAGATTTCTAGGTCAGAGCAGGTCCCCGGCGGAAGACAAACGAACGTCTTAATCCCAGTGAGCCCTGAGGCTCCCCGCACCCCAGGTCGCTCACCAGCCCAAGTGGAGAAGCTCTGGGTGTGGCACCTGGAGACCCAGGAGACGTGGACTCTTTCTGTGGCTCAATGGAGACTCCCAGAAGTTGCTCCCCCTTCCCCTGGCCCTTTTAGCTACCGGCCAGGACCCGTAGGAGGTAAAACGCTGCATCTCAAAGGGTGCCACAAAGCCTCCCTGGTCCCTCTGTTAAAACCAGTGTTTTAGGACCTACAGAGACCAAGGACACAAGATTTCCTGATTCTGAATTCCTCTGGGGGAAAAACAGTGCTTCCCGTTCAGGGCTGTGCCAAAGGTGTGGTCACTGCCACAGACCAGCAGCCTACTGGGGGACATGGACCACCCCAAGGCTGAGAAGATTTTAGGATTTGCACGATGTCCTGCACCACTGCCCTCCCCACATTCGCCCCCGTGCACCCCAGCAACTAAGGAATCCAAGTCAGGGCAAGGCCCTGTTCCTGATAGTAAAGGTTAACACTTTTTATCAAACATAGGGAGGTCAAACAGAACTTTGGAAAACCCACACTAGCCTTCCTGTGACCTAGGCAGGTCACTGAACTGGGTCTCAGTGGCTCCATCTGCTAATTGGGGATGACCCCTCACCTGCTTAATTACTGGCGGGGGGTGGTGGGGGGGGGGGTGTTTAATCACCCAGCCCCTGCAGGCCTCTCCTCCCAGAGCTAGGAAGTAGAAATCCGTTAAACAGCTTTGATTTTGTCTGCAATACCCAGCCTCCTACAGAAATAGCACCAAGTGAACAAGTCAAAGTGGCCTTCCCAAGAAGAGGGAAGACAGGTTGCTGGTCTCACAAAGGCGGCATGGGAACCACATGGAATCAGGTTCCGTATCACAGCTCCATTGCTAGGCAGCTCAGTGACCTCGGACAGACAACCCGACCTCTCTGAAACTCAACATCTCCTCCGCTACAGACGACCAAGCTGCCGAGAGCGGAACGAGACTGTGGCATACGACACGATGCAAAACAATGGAGGCTCAGGGAACCTGGGTGGCTCAGTCAGTTAAGTGTCTGACTTCAGCTCAGGTTACGATCTCATGGCTCGTGAGTTCGAGCCCCACGTCAGGCTCTGTGCTGACAGCTCGGAGCCTGGAGCCTGCTTCACATTTTGTGTCTCCCTCTCTCTCTATCCACCCCCTCCCCCCGCCAAGGCTCTGACGCACGCGCACTCTCTCAAAAATGAATAAACGTTAAAGAAAGATTAAACAACCACACAAACAATGGAGGCTCAGGAGGGTCTCATGTACCCATCTTACTGCAAACTGCCCCGAAGACGGGGCAGGTCACCATCCAGCACCATGTGCAAACATCAAGCTGAACATAAAGGGAGAAAGGAGCTGGAAGGGTTACAGGCTCCAGGCAAAAACCAGGCTGTGGTTTCAAGTGAACTAGGATGACCCTGACTGAGAAAACCAGCGAGTGGTTTGGAAGATTCCAGTTCCAGTCTCCAGAGACAAAATGCCAGCAAATCAACCCACTGGCTCTCTTGCCCCCAAAGGAAGTGATAACATAAAGGGAGCGGTGGGGCTGGGCATTCAGGGGTTCCAGGCTGGAGCAGCTGTGAAACTGTCCACAGATGATCCTACAGAACCCTAAACTGCTAAAACTGGAGGAACCACAAAGTCTAGGGCACTTTTCAAACCTGCCCCTCACAGCCTCTAGAGATGACCAGAGGACCCACGGGTGAGAAGCAGAGGTGGCTGAGAGGCCAAGCTGCAGGCTCCAACCTCGTATCACCCAGAACCGTGTCACTTTTTCTGTTTCACACAGGGCATTTCCACAGAAGATTCCTTGGGGTGAAAGGCTCTGCGATTTACTGTACCTTTGAAAACTAATGACCTGGTCCAACTGTGCCATTTCTGATGGGCAAGTGAGGCTCTGAGAGGGAGTTTCTAATGATAAAAGAAAAGCCCGTTTTCTCAGGTTAGATACTTCTAAATCAGTATCCAGCGCTCTCCACCCCTCTCCTGTGCCTCCCCCCACCCCCCCACCCAGTATTAGGATGTTGGCAGTAGGATATTACCTCCCTCTTGTCTCTTTTCCCTCGTTGCAAGACTCTCTGGTCTCTTTCAAGACTAAATGGCAGCTTGGGAACAATTTAAAGATAAACATTCCAAGTCAAATTTCTTTATTTCAGCTAAACAGCATCAGGGTTCTAGTAATCAGGAAACAGCCCAAACAAAGACTATTCCCCACACGACAGGCCGTCAGCATGCTTCCTGGAATATTAATTACCACAAAGGGGGTTCAGCAACCTCCACAGGCCCGGCCAGCACCCTCCATCCATTCCATTAGTAGACCACTCCCTGTACACAGAATGGGGCACCAGCTTTATAGGTGGGAAACCAAGGCTCAGAGAATGTAAGTGACCTTCCTGGGTCACCCTGCACATCTGTGCCAAGAATAGAACACAGGTCTTCGATTGTAGTCCTTCTGTGTGGCGAAGGAAAAAGAACTCAGAAAGGTCAAGTAGCAGGCTAGAACACAGGGGAAAAAAGCAACCAGAATATAGCTGCAAAACACTCACAAATACAAAGGGCTGTGTCAGAATGCAGTCACGGCGTCCAGTGGGAGGGGGCCGGGAGGGGGCACGCCAGTTTACCCCCCAGGCTCTCACTGGCACCCTCCTCCCTTCTGCTTCTGGAGGGAGAGTGAGGGCCGGAGCCCCAGAGCTCTCAAACACACTAAAAGGAGTCAGCAAGATGTGACGTTCGAAGAAAGAACCCTCAAAAGTTGGCAAGAGACACCAAGCGGAGGACACAAACAGGAGTAACAGGAGGAGAGAACTGTTCCAGGAATCCTCAACGCAGGCTGTTGGCACAACACCCCGAAGGGGGAGGAACCCCCCACCCCCCGCCGGGCACGGCCTTTACACTCTGTGCCTCCCCCGAGGGTCTCAAGGGCCTAGCTGTGGGCCCGGCTGCCCCATCCAACACTGTCCAACGTTGCCAGCACCAGCCCCGTGTGGCCAGAGCTCCCAGAAAGTGGCTAGCCTGAACCAAAAGGTGCCGTAGAGGTAAAAGAATAACTTCTTCGTATGTTGAAAGGATAATACTTTGGATTTGTTAGGCTAAATAAGATAGAATTAAAATGAATTTCACCTATTTCTTTTTCCCTTTTTTAATGTGGCACGTAGACAATTTTAACCCACAAATGTGGCTCACATTATAGTTCTATTGGACAGGGCTGGTCTACCCCACAGGCCAAATCTAGCCACTAGCTGGTTTTAAGGCCCCCAAACCACGAACGGCTTTCACGATTCTAATTGATTATAGAAGTACCTTCATAAACTCCTCCATTTTGCCTATTGGCCTACAAACCCTAAAGCTTTTACCGTCTGGCCCTTTAAGAAAGAGTTGTTTAATCCCCAGGTCTAGACCCTAAACACAATCAGATATGCATTGCAGTGACACAAGGAGCAGAGGGCAGGTTTGGGATACGCATGTGCGTGTGTTATCCTTGCACACTCAGTTTTAAAAATGAAGGTAAAAGCCACACAACATAAAATTAACCATTTCAAAGTGAACGAGTCAGTGACATTCAGTGCATTCACAATGTTAGGCAAACAGCATCTCTATCTAGTTCTAAAACATTTCATCACCTCCCACAAAGAGAACCCCAATCCCATCTGCAGGCACTCCTCTCTCCCCCTTCCCCCAGGACTCCGGCAACCACTAATGTGCCTTCCCTTTCCACGTATTTACCTATTCTGGACATTTCACGTAAACGGAACCGTGCGGTATCTTTGTGCCTGGTTCTTCCATGGAACACATTTTCGACAGTCAGATCGCAGCACAGCCAGTACTTCGTCCCATTTTTATAACTGAATAGCCCATGATCTGGATCTACCAAAATCTGTTTACCCATTCACCCACTGACGGAAATCCAGGTTGCTGCTACCTTTGGCTGTTACGAGTAGCGCTATCGCAGACATACGCATGAACGTATTTGTTTGAATACCTGTTCCCGATTACTTTGGATATACTTAGGAGTGGAATCACTGGGTCATGCGGTAAGTCTTTTGAGGGAATGCCGAACTATTTTCCACAATGGTCGCACCATTCTCCATTCCCACGAGCAATGCATGAGGTTCTAATTTCTCCACATCCACACCAACACTTACTACCATCCCTGTTTTCATACAGCCATCCTAGTGGGGGTGCAGTAATACCTCACTGTGGTTTTGATTTGCATTTCCATAACAACTAATGACACTGACCATCTTTTCCTGTGTTTGTGGGCCCTTTGTAAGGTCTGGGATTTTTACATACCCCCTGCCAAACACTCTACCGATGTGCACTGCACGTAAATGATAAATCTTCTGAAAAGGATGACCGTGAAAGCTCCCCGTTGCTTATGAGACAAATGTTAACTGAAATAAAGAAGTTCCAGGCCCTAGTTCTTTTTTTTTTTTTTAACATTTATTTATTTTTGAGACAGAGAGAGAGAGCATGAACGGGGGAGGGGCAGAGAGAGAGGGAGACACAGAATCGGAAGCAGGCTCCAGGCTCCGAGCCGTCAGCCCAGAGCCCGACGCGGGGCTCGAACCCACAGACCGCGAGATCATGACCTGAGCCGAAGCCGGACGCTTAACCGACTGAGCCACCCAGGCGCCCCTGGGCCCTAGAACTTCTAAGAATGTCACAGGAATAAAGGGAAATCATGATTTACGGAGACCAAGTCCTGGCACGCCCACCTGTGTCTGGGACTCCCACCCCAAGCCCCCAGCACCCCTGGCAGTGGAGGGCAGCACAGTGAGGGGCACCATGAGACCGAGAGGGCTGAGAGGAGACGCAGGAGGGCTGGAAGGGGCCTGGCGGAGACCAAGACCAACCTCCTCATTCTCCGGACGGGAAAATCGAGGCCCGAGGAGAGAAAACAACCCAGCCAAGGTCCCACAACAAAACAGCAGTAGAGGCAACTAGACCTTAAGTTCAGATGCAGGACTCCTTCCACAAAAGGCACGCTTAAAATCGTACAAGTCGGTAGGAGAATGAGACATCACGTCAGGTCAAGAGCCACCACCAACCCCAGAAACCCACACTAAGGCTGGGAAGGGGATGTAGAAGCCAAGAACCCTGGGCTCCAGACCTTCTGGTCCCACTAACCACCAACCCCTGTAATTCACCTCCTTTCCCCACCTGCTTCCCTTGTTTTACTCTAAGTGGCTTCCTGAGTGACTGACTGCACTCACTCCCCGGACTCCAGAATTCCTACCCAGCCCACACCACTCATCGAATCACCTACTTGCCTGAATGGGTGACTGCACCTAAGAACCAAACCGGACCTCCATCCCCATGAGGTCAAATTTACATATTAATTTTGTTTCCTCCCCACCCCACAAATCTACTCCCAGTCTGTTATTCTCAATCTTTGTAAAAGGTACTGTTATCCACCCAGGTCTTCTCAATCCCCACCTCCAATCAACCTCCAATAATATCCTGTCCCTAGTGTCTGATGGCTCCTTCCATCCTGACCAACACGGACCTGGAGAAGACCTTTACTGTAATTTACCTGGATGATTCAAGACAGTCTTTTAGAGCTTCTGCTTTAGGCCAAAATTATTTTCCTAAAACACAAGTCTGATGGATTAGAAAGTTATGCATAAAAATAACTACAGGGGAAGTACAAGTATCTGAGACTTTATCATCTTGAAAACAAGACCTTCATAAGCATGAGATTAAAACTACAAGCTAAAAAGGAAACACGGAAATTTAACTGCATTCATATTTAAAACTATCACTTAAAAAAGAGAAAAAGAGAAAAAGAGAAATGCAGGGAGAAAATACCTGCAATATATGACAGGTTCAGATTAATATCTAGAGAAGGGGACAGCAAACTATAGTTTATAGGCCAAATCCTTCCAGCTGCCTGTATTTGTAACTTTGTAAATTCAGTTTTATTAGAAACAGCGATACCCCCAGTTAGTTTACGATACCCCCAGTTAGTTTACGTATTGTCTAAAGTGGCCTTGCACTGCGGCTTTTGCACTACAATGACAAAGTTGTGTAGTCGCTACAAAGATCATATGGCCCACACTGCTAAAATATTAACTATCTGGCCTTCTAGAGAGGGAGTCCATGGACCCCTGACCTAGGATATATACAGAAAGCTCCTACAAACCAGTTTGGGGGGAGGAGGAGAAGGCGGGGAAATTGACCCAACAGAAAAACATATGAATGGGCAGTCAACATAAGAAACAAAACACATGTAATAAATATTATAAAAAGAGGCTTAACCTCACAGGTAATTAGGGAAATTATTAAAGAACTAAATCGTTTTGATAACTTCCAATCCTGGCAATGGTATGACACAGCCTTTTTTGGAAGGCAATTTAGTAATATCTGTTAAAAAAATTCAATGTGCTTGATGTCAACCCAGCCATTCTATTTTTAGCTATCTGCCCCCAGAGGAATACTTGCATTCGTGCACGCACACACACCCAAAAGCATTTAGAAAACTGTTTGCTGAAGCATTCACAGGCTGTAACGAACCCAGAAGTAACCTTGCTGTCCATCAATAAGGGAATGGTTAAACTATGGCACATCCCTGATGGCGTAATATGCAAAATAATTTTGGTGTATTTATACGTCACACCATGAAAAGAGCTGTAAGACACATCATTAAGCAGCAAAAAAAAAAAAAAAAAAAAAAATGTTCCTGAACAAATACATATATCATTTAGGTTAAATAAAGGTTTTAACTGTGTATTCAAGTCCATATGCATATAGAGAAACACACAGGACTGAAGGCTAAATGCCTTAAAAAGGGGGGTGGCCACAATGATCACTGATCTATCTTCCAGCCTTGAAGGTCTAAAATAAGCGAGGGCAGGGAGGGGCAGCAGGAAGCAGGGCCTTGGGGGAGACTGATGGGAACCAATTGGCTGAGGTTTTCTAATGGAGCCAAGAGGATGAGAGTAAGGCTGGGGGAGGCCGGATGCAGAGAGAAGCAGCTAACGCTGCTGGCAACAGCCCTGCGTCTCCCTCCTTCTCTTTTCAAGAGCAGTTTCTTCCTGAAAGATCCCAGGAGGTGGAAGGCTGGCCTAATCTCTCCCTGCACAAATAACCCCACTCATTATTTCAGAAACTACCATCCCAATTGTGCCCTGGAGGACTCAGGCCTGTTTTAAAATCCACAACTGAACCGTGAATACAGTTGAAGAGTAAAGTACTCCAAATATGCAACACTCTCTCTTGATCCAATTAATAATCAACAGAATTAAAAAAAAAAAAAAAAAAAGACTTTAACAGACTCAGTTCAGATACGCAGATCCTATTCTAGTTTATCTAAGCTTCAGAACCAGAAAATAGTCCTTATGAGGTGTAAACATCCAATCTACCAATTTTGGCAGTTGCCTGGAATAACCAGAAAACTCTCTCAGAACAACCCTTGCCAAACCCATAAAATTCCTAAATCCAGGTGTACTATTCCGTAGGTGATTTTTGTTTGTTTAATTGTTAAGAGTTTGATAAGATACCATTCTTTGCTTTTCATAGGGTGAGAGAGGTAAGCCAGGGATCCCTACTCCCAAATTTTAGAGAAGGAAATGAAACTATACAGAGACAAAAGAACTTATTCAAGGTCACACAGCTGAAAGTGACAGCGAAGACAGAAGAAAGGTCTCCTGACTCCTGGCCCAAGTCCATCCTCACCACATCAACTGCTTCCCCCCAAAAAAGGCATCCAGTTGAGAAGACGGGAGTCACCCTTAAAAGCCCACCCCTGAACATCTTACCAGGAAGCTGAGTTCTACTCTTCCCAAACTGACCTGGCCCTTCTATCCTAAAAATCTACGACTTTGCAGCCATGAGTGTTTGGTTAAGCTTTTGGTTTTGGATGAAAGGCGTCTTTTCTGGCTGTTGGGATTCTGCTCTCAGAGAAAGACACCATGTCTCAGGCCATAACCCCGGCCCTGCCACCCCACTCTGGTCTGCCATGTAAACAAGTCAAACCCTGTGAGTACTTAAGTAGCATTAAAAACAGCCAGGCCGTACACTTCAAAGCAATGTTTTCCATCTAAGGGGTTCTTCTGCAAAAGGAGTGCCTACAACTAGGTCACACCGGACCGGAATGTGAAGGGAGGTCCCCTGGCCTCATTGGGGGATGAGAGAAAGCTCCGAAGAGGACTGGGACTGGGGGAGAGGCAAAAAGGGGCCACAGATACAGCCCAAGGGGATGCAGACAGGGCTTGATCAGGAAATCCAAGGAATCTGCTTGGCCCAAAGACCTCCAAGTACTCCAAAGAATCCCGGGGATCCAGAGGATTCTCTGGTACACTGGGAGCTCAGAGAGGAGCAACCAGGGCAGGGGTACCCAAAGGCCAGTGGGGACTGCAGCCCAACTTCTTAGGGAGCTGTTACGACACAAATTCCTTCATCTCCTAGATCATTCCAGGAATGGGGCTCCAGGACTCTGTATTTTTAGAATGTGACTCTGATGCAGGTTTGGAAGCCGCTGAACTAGTCCACAGCCCTCATATGGCAGACAAGGCCGTGAGAAGTGAACGGACTTTGCCGAAGGCACGCAGGTCTCCTCATCCCTAGCCAAGCGACCAAGAGCTGGGAGAAAAGGGTGGGGAGAGCAGCCCCCAGCTCTCCCATCAACAAAAAGCCCTCTAGTTCAAGTTCAAGCGCCAAGACCCTCCTCCTCAGACTTGAGGACCATTCACCTCTCTCCCATCACTGACAGCGACAATGATTCAGAAAACGGACAAGCTGGGTCTGACAGGAGGGAAGCCCACAGTCCACCCCGACCGTCCTGCTCCCCTGGCCTCTCTGGGTGGAGAAGTCAAAGTCGGATCCTAAAACAGACTCTATGGGGGGTACTGCGAAGCAGCAAGCAATCCCCAAGCGCTTTGTTCCTCCTAAGAAAAACCAGGCATTTTTGAGTCACCCAAAAAGCATGAATCACACGGCAGGGCTATGGGAACGGGAAAGGATGTTATTTTTCGGCATACTTGAGGATTTTCCCTTTGTCCCGGCTCTATCAATACACTTCCCGCTCCCTCCCTCTCCCCCCGCCCCCCATCTCCATCTTCACCACCCTCCCCAGGACTCATGTACATTCTCTCTGCTCCGTTTTTATTTTCCCCAGGATCCTTCAGACGCACCCCCACCCCCGCCTGCCTCGGGAACTGGGCAACGTCCGCTCTCCTTTCCAGAGAAGGATGGTGGTCTCACCGGCGTCAGAACTGGGGGGAGGCGGCCAGCGCCCCCTGCGAGCCACTCTCGCCCGCCTCGGCCGACTGCCTGCAGCACCTAGCGGGGCGACTGCGCCCCCGGAAACTTCCAGCCCAAGGGGGCCGCCGGGGGTCTGGGGGCCGCCCAGCGCGGGGCCCGGGTCTCCGCCTCGCGGTCGACCCCGGGACCCCCACCCGCTCACCTGCGTCAAGTCCTCGTCGTTGAGCAGATGCGACTCGCGGGGCTTAAAGCAGTTCTGACACTTGCTCTTGTTGAAGATGTTGGCCTGGAATTTCCTACACGGGTTCTCCTTGGCCGCCGACATGGTCGGCGCGGCGGCGGCACAGGCCCGGCGGCCCGGCCCGGCCCGGCGCGCGCTCCGCGGCGGACGGCGGACGGCGGCGGGCTGGCGGCGGCACCATGCACGGCGGGCTCAAGCCGGGCTCAGCGCGGGCGCCGAGGCATGCCCCCGCCGGCCAGCCGCCTCACAGCCGGGCCGCGGACGCAGGCCCGGCCGCGGCCGGAGCGCGCGCCCCCGGCGGTCAGGGCGGCCTCGCGGGCCCCGGGACGCGAGCGGGGCCTCTCCTCGCACGACGGCGCTGCGCTGCACGGCGCGCCGGGGCACCTCGGCGCCGAGCCCCGCGCCCGGGCCCTTAAAGAGCTCGCAGTCCCCGCCGCCCGCCCGCACAGCCGCCGCCCGGCCTCCGCGGGCCCATGGACGCGGCCTCCCGGGCCCGCTGCCTCCCCGCGCTCCGGCCCGCCTCCCAGGCGCCGGGTAGTTGCCGGTCCCCGGGGTCGGTCCCCGCCGCCACAGCTGCCCTCGGCGCCCAGCGGCCGCAGCAAATGGTAGCGGAGCGCCTCGCGCACTCCCGGGGCGGGGCAGGCGGGTGGGCGCGCGGGCGGGCGGGCGGGGGAGGAGGGAGCGATAGGGGCAGCGCGCAGGGAGGGGCCACGCCCTCCACGCGATCGGCAGCGCCTCCGGCCAATGGGAGGGGAGCGCTCCAGCTAACAAAGAAAACCCTCGGCCAATGGAAATCGGAGGCGGGGACAAAGGGTAGCCGGGCGCAAGGTAACTTGTGTAGGCGAAGGAAGGTGGGGGCGCCGGGATGGGACGTTCAGGTTTGGTGGACTGGCGCCGGAGCTGGCTGGGTCCTGACAGCTGCACGGGCTGGGGCTCGCGGGGGAAGGGGCGGAGCCGACCTCCCGGCTGGTTCTGCAAACCTCTCACTTCCAACCTCGTCTTTCCGCGCCCTTTCTGGACACCCGAGCCCAGCTCTGAGCGGATTAATTTGACACCTACTGTGTGCCAGCCCCCTCCCCGCCCTCTGCGCCGTAGTTAGCATTATCCATAGGGGCTACTGTCTCGAGTGCTTGATAGGCGCTAGCTCATTAAAGTTTCACAGCCTCTCCATCATCATCCCCATTTTACGTATGAGGAAGCTGAGGCTCAGAGAAGTTAAGAAATAGGAGGTAGAGTTTCAAGGGATGACTAAGAGAAGATGTCAGTCAGCCTTGAAGAGCTGTCAGTTCTATTATGGGAGATTAGTGAAGGCTGACTCTATGCCAGGTACTGAGCTAGGCATTCTTTCCCCCATTATGTGTTTGAGGAAATTAAGGCTCAGACGCCTGAAGTAATTTGTGCAGGGTCGCTCTGCCAGGGGGCCAAATTGTTACTCCAATCCTACACTGTCCAGCCTCATGGCCAAAAGACCTCCTGGGAGAAGACTAAAGGAGGCACAGGCAGAAGATCCAAGGACCCAAAGAAGCGGATGTGCGCTCTTTGGGGAATTAGGGGTGGCTTCAAGGAGGAGGGGAAATTTAAGCAGATGGTGAGAGGTTGAGAGCGGCTGGAGGTGGAGGTTAGAGGAAGAAGGAGCAGGACAGAAGAGGCGAAAGGGATTCACAAGGCCAGATCACCCAAGGCCTTGGGCCTTGGATCCCAAGCTCGGGAGTGTAAATGTCATCCTGCTGGCAGCCAGAAGTTGACCACGAGAGTCTTTAAACAGTGGGGTGAGCTAACTCAGCCCTCACAGAGGAGGTGACATTGAAGCATGTGTTAACAGCAGCGACAGCAGCTGTTGCTTAGGGAATGAGAAGGTTTTAGGAGAAGTAGCAAATGCTTCCAGAGCTGTGTACTTTTCCACTGATCATCTGGTGAATATCCCAGGGAGGTGGATTTCAACTTAGTGTGAGAAAATGCTTTCCTCCAAAGCAAACTGAAGGGAGGTGGATCAAAGTCCTGTGGCAGCCTCAGGGGGAAGCCCAGCTCCACCCCTCTCTAGCTCTGTGGCCTTGGGCAAGTGTCTTCACCTGCCTGCTGCCTCAGTTACCTCATCCACAAAATTGGCATGATTATATGGTTGTTGTGAGCATTACATGATATAATGCTTGTGCAATATTTTGCATAATGTGGCCAAATGTTAATTGGTGAATCTAGGCAAAGAGTGTTTATTGCTATCCTTATAACTCTTCTGCTGGTTTAAATTTTTGCAAAATAAAAAAGTGCACGCGTAGGAGAGGAGACAGACCATTCTTGCCTGCAGAGAATACTCAGAAACTGATACCAATGATGGCCTCTGGGGAGGGGTGCTGGGTGGTTGAGAGGTGACCTACTTTTAATTTTCACTGTAAGCCTTTTTGTTCCCCTCGGATTTGGTAATGTGCGCATGGACACTTTATTTTAAAATAATTCTTAAAAGTCCTATCCATGCCTCAAGGCAAACTCAAAGGCCACTTGCCTTAAGAAAATGCTTGGCCTGCTCTGCTCAAGTCAGTGGACACATCCAGCACCTGCCTTAAACAGGAAGGGTCCACAGCTGGGGGTATAAAAAAACCTTTGATTCAGGCCTGCCTAGAAGGAGCTCAAATAGAAACAGGAGACAGACAAATTCAATCTAGGGTGTTGTAGGGGTCCAGACAAGAGCACTCAGCTCTGGATGCAGCTTCAGGGAGGGCTACTTGGAGGAGGCAGTGCCTGGGCTGAGTCCTGAGCCCAGGAATACTCAGCCAGGAGAAGGTAGAGTGAAGGCATTCCAGACAGAAGGAGCACCGTGAGCTCAGGGACTTGAAAGCAAAGGGTGTATCCGTATATAGATGCACCTCGACATTACTGGGCAGTGCAGAGAAGCAGGAGGGACAAGCAGTGAGAGCGAAGGGTTGGCACCTGATGTATGAATACCTGTAATGATACATTAAAGCTCAACCTCCTCAGGGAGATAGGGGGTGGTGTTGTTGTTTTGGTTATCGTTATTATTTATCTCCATTTTACAGAAAACACACATGAGGCCCAGGGCATTTAAGGAATTTGCCTGTGATCACACTACAGACCCTCTAAGTGAGGATTCAAGCCCACACAGCGAACCGTTAACTGAATTTTTTAGATTGAGCACTTGAATAAGGGCTGTTGGCCTGGAGAATAAATCAGAGGCAGAAGACTAGAAACACAGATTACGAGGAAACTGCTATAACAGCCCAGAGCCACCACCCAGCCTGGGTGGCTCACTCGGTTGTCTGACTTGGACTCAGGTCATGATCTCACAATTTGCGAGTTCGAGCCCCGCGTCAGGCTCTGTACTGACAGCTCAGAGCCTGAAGCCTGCTTCAGATTCCGTGTCTCCCTCTCTCTTTCTGTCCCTTTCCTGCTTGTGCATGTGTGCTCTCTCTCTCAAAAGTAAATAAGTAAACATTTAAAAAAATGTATTTAAACAAAATAGCCCAGAAAGTAGAGATGGTAGGAGCCTGAACTAAGATGGGGTCAGTGAGAGGAGATCAGAATGAACTTGGGAAATATTTAAGAGTTGGAATAAGCATATTTAACCTTTCATTGTGCTGCTGTCCAAAACTTGACTAGACTATGACTGCAGGGCCGGATCTTGGTCACTGCAGCATTTCCTGTGCTGGCTTCAGTGCCTGGCACATAGTAGGTGCTCACAAAGCACATGCCGAGTGAATGAATGAAAACTTACTCTTCTGGCTTGTATTGTCGTATGTCCCACAGCAGACTATAAAACTCACACAAACAGGCTCTGTGTCTTATATAGCCTTGGCTTCCATTTCCAGGAGTCTAGAAGAGCACTTTGCGCAAGGCCAAATACTCAATGTAAAATGTTCATTGGGCTGTACACTTAATATTTGCTCACTTTATTGTATACATCTCAATGTATAATGTATATTTCAAATAAGCAATAAACAAAGGAACAGGCAAGCAAAGACCTCTCAAGTGGGCCCCAAGTGCAAGGAAGTCCTGCTATGTGCATGGCATCTTAGGAGGGAGCAGAACTCTCTCTCTCTCTCTCTCTCTCTCTCACACACACACACACACACACACACTCACACTCACACACACACACACACACACACACACACACACATCCACCCTCCAATCAAGCTCTAGAACCTCCCCCCCACACAGGCACAAACATAGAAGTAACCACTATTTGATCTCTATCACTGTAGGTTAGTCTGGTCTGTCCTTGAACTGTGTACAAGTAGAATCTGTACTCTGTGTGTCTGGCTTTTCACACTCAACAGTAGGTCTGCGAGATTCATCCGTGTTGTGGCGTGTGTCAGTACCTCATACTTTTTCACTGCCAACCGCATAGTCCACGGTGCGGCTAAACTATAGTTCACCTAGCCGTGCTCCTGTGGGTGGCCACCAGGGATGTTTTCAGTTTGGGACATTATGAATAAAGCTTTTAGGGACATCCTCATGCATGCCTTTATTTCTGTTGGGAACACCCAAGAGGGGGACAGCTGTGCTTTTGGTATAAGTGTCACGTTTAACTCAACAGGAAACTGCCGAACAGCCCTTCCAACCTGGGAGCTCTCTCTTCTCTCTCCCTTTTTCTTCTAAAGTTGATAATAAGGTTTACCTGGGATAACATGTTAACTCTGCAGCTTACCAGGGCCTTCCCATGGAAAGTCTGAATCAGTGTATCTGTTGGAGGTCAGGAATCTGTTTTTTAAATAAAGGTGCCAGGCATTTCTTGTCTTTAGGCAAGTTTTGGAAACAGTGGATGGGGCCATGTTTCCCAAATCCTGCAGGATTTAAAAAATACCTACTCTGAGCCTTCATTCCCAGGTATTCTGGAAAAGCTCTGCAGGGATCCCAGTGTCCATGCGGGGGCGAGGACTGCTGGTTAAGGGAGCGTGAAGAGGAAAAGGCTTTGAGGTCAGACAGACCTGGGATAGTCCCAGTAGACGTCATGTCTCAGGTGGGTGTTGCTACATAAAACCACCCCATCCTTACAGAACGGGCGGCTTAACCACTGTTTTATTGCCTCTCACTGTTCTGCTGGTCTTGCCTGGGAAGTGTCATGCAAGTACAGTCAGATGGTGACCAGGCCTGGGTCCTCTGAGGGCTTGACCGTAACCCCAAAGCAGGCCATCTGGACTACTCCCTCTTCTTCCAGTCTCCGAGCCTCCTCTCTCCCCCATGGCCTTTCCCCTTGTCTCTTCAGTGGCACCTCAGGGTTCCCCAAAGTGTTCCAAGAGGGAGGCGCAGAAGCTACCGGTCGTTGGCATTGGCACACTGCGTCTGCATTCTATTAGCACAAGGCTGCCCCAGACTTGTGGGAGTGGACCACACAAGGGCGTGAATCCCAGGAGATGTGGTTCGCGGGGGCCAGCTCTGAGACTACCTCCCACAAATAGCGTCTACGTCATAGGGTTACTATGAGGACTAAATAAATTCATATACGTGACATGTTCACAACGGTACCTGAAACATAGCAAGCGCTTCAAAACTATCAGCGTTTATTGTTATGCCCACAAGCCTATGTTGGCAAATTTTTCTCTGTAAAGAGCCAGGGAGTAAATGTTTTAGGCTTTGCAGGCGATACGGTCTCGGTCGCAACTACTCTACCCTGCCATTGTCACATGGAGGCATTCATAGATAATACATAAATGAATGAATATGGCTGTGTTCCAATAAAACTTTATTTATAATGACTAGTATTCGGCCAGGTTTGGCCATCTTTCTTGGCTCCCCTCTTTTCCTGTCACTTGAGCCTCCCCGTACTGGCCAGTCTCTCAAAATAGTCTCCCTGGTCCCGGCCTTCGTCTAGCCCCTGTCAGGGAATTCGTGATCGTGGAACACTGACAGTGTGCTGGGCTCCGTGCTGGGGGTGCTGGGTATCCATCACATATAACCTCACGAAGCCCAACTATCACCCTTTGAAGTTAGCTCTGGCAGTGACAAGTGGTGCCTAATAGGGGTCTCTGTACCCTGTCCCCTTTGGGGAGACTGCCCCCAGTCTCCCCAAAGCCACCCCAAATGAACATATACTTTAATTAAAATGCAGGTACAGTGCAGCTTTGAGAAAAGCCTCCTAGCCCTTCCCTGATGGCCACCTGGGATTAGTATTATTCTCAGTTTACAGATGAGGAGGCTCAAGTGGCCTCTATGGAAGCAAGGTCCGCAGATCTTGGAGACCCCTTCCGGCTGGGACTCTGTGTTGCTCTTCTACCGCAGGCACCAAATGACAATAATCCTCAGATATGTACCGGAAGAGACTGTCACACACTGAACATACAAAGTCGACCACAAGGGCCATGTAGCCATTCTGTTAAGATTTTAAATATACATATCCTTTGACCTAATGATTCCACTTCTGGAAAGGTAGGTTGTAGAATTACTCACACAGATACACAAAGATACGTTACATACAAGGATGTTGTTCACTGCATCATTGTTCTTAAGAGCAGAGAACTGGAGATGTGCCAGGTATCTGCCATGAAAGGATCAGATAAATAAATTATGGTTCTTTGATCCAGGGGAGTGCCACCAAGCTATTAAAGAACGAGAGAGTTTTGAAGCTGCCAACCGTCTGCAAAATATGAAGCTTGAACCCTAGTGGGTGAATGGTATATACAGTGGTAGCTCATTCCTGTTTTAAGTATATATATATCTGCAATATACAGTCAGTATTTGCATAGGAAAGGTCTAGAAGCACATACACCAAACTGTTGTAATTAATCATGGGAGATAAAAGAATGGGGACTCTCACCTAAGCTCTTGATTTCTATAGTATGTAAAAACTTTTCTTAAACATTTTTTAATGTTTATTTTTGGGAGAGAGAGAGAGAGAGAGAGAGAGAGAGAGGCAGTGCAGGCAGGGGAGGGGCAGAGAGAGAGAGAGGGAGACACAGAATGTGAAGCAGGCTCCAGGCTCTGAGCTGTCGTCAGCACAGGGCCGACGCGGGGCTTGAACCCATGAACCGTGAGATCATGACTTGAGCAGGAGTAGGACGCTTCACTGACTGAACGACCCCGGTGCCCCTGTAAAAACTTTTTAAACAAACTTTCGGCTTTTTACTCAGGTAGAGAGAATTGTACTTTGAAGGTCAGCCTGCCAATCACCCAGCTTCAACAATCAATTCAAGACAAGTCCCATTTCTGGTAAAACCCCATCCACTTCTCCCCTCCTATGTTTTACTGAAGCAAATCCCCAACTAATATCATTCCTTCCATAAATACTTCAAAGTGTGCCTCTAAAAGATAACTATTTTTAAAAAGTAGCCACAATACCTTTATCACACCTAAAAAAATAATTCTTTAATATCATCAAATGTCCAGTAAGTAATTTCCAGTTATCTCATAAAAACATGACTTATTTTTGTAATATGAAAAAATAAAGCTTGCAAAAGAAAAAAATGTCAATCCAGACAGTAGACTAGTACAACTTTCCTGGAGGTTTGTTTAGTGATACTTATCAAAAGCCTTAAAACTGTGCTTATCTTTTGACCTGGGAGTGCCAACCCATGAATTTATTCCAAGGAAACGAAAGAGGGGCACAGATACCGTTCGCCAGGGTGTGTGGCGCCTGTTACAGAGAAGTTGCTTGAAAAATATTTGCTGGATCTGAGGTTGAGCCGCAGCTTGTCCTTTGCAGCTTTGTTTGTAAAAGGAAAAACTGAAAGCAGCAGGAACACACGACATGATGGTACTGGCTAAGTAAGTGACGGCAGACCCATAAAATGAAATGTCCTGTCATTTGAAATCAGGTTGTAAGAGCACATGCAGCTCCCCCTCCTTCAATGGGTGCAACTTAGCCCCCCTCCCCTTGAATGTGGAGACGTCTACGCGGCGGAGTGCAGAAGGGAGAACACTACTTTACGCTGGAGAAATCAAGCTCCCTTACCTTAACACCAGCGGTGATAAATCATGTGGATATCGGGTATTCCCTGATCTGATATAAGGGGCACCTCACCCTTGTGCTCTTTTCTCACAAAAACTGCAACCCTGGTCTCATCGTTAGAAAAACATCAGACGGGGCACCTGGGTGGCTCAGTCGGTTAAGCGGCCGACTTCAGCTCAGGTCATGATCTCGCGGTCTGTGAGTTCGAGCCCCGCATCAGGCTCTGTGCTGACGGCTCAGAGCCTGGAGCCTGTTTCGGATTCTGTGTCTCCCTCTCTCTCTGACCCTCCCCCGTTCATGCTCTGTCTCTCTCTGTCTCAAAAATAAATAAATGTTTGAAAAAAAAAAAAAAGAAAAGAAAAACATCAGACAATGGGGCGCCTGGGTGGCTCAGTCGGTTGAACGTCTGACTTCGGCTCAGCTCATGATCTCGCAGTCCGTGAGTTCAAGCCCCGCATCAGGATCTGTGCTGACAGCTCAGAGCCTGGAGCCTGCTTTGGATTCTGTGTCTCCCTCTCTCTGCCCCTCCCCTGCTCTCTGTCTCTCTCTCTCTGTCAAAAATAAATAAACTTTAAAAAAAAAAAAAAAAAGAAAGAAAAACACCAGACAAGCCCACATTGAGGGGCATTCTACAAAATCCCTGAGGAATGTTCTTCAAAACTGTCCAGGTCACAAAAAACAAGGCAAGACTCAGTGTCATGGACTAGAGGGGCTGAAGGAAATGACTTCGACTGAATGCCACGTGGGACCCAGAGGGGGTCCTGGAACAGGAAAAGGACATTTGTGGAAGAACTGGCAAAATCCTAACAAAGTCTGTAGCGTAGTTAACGATATTTTACTAATGTTAATGTTTCCATTTTGGCAAACGGACTGTGGTTATACAAACGAGATGTTAACGTTAGGGGAAGCTAGATGAAGAATATATGGGAACTCTGTTGCTCTGTCTGCTGTAAATGTAAAATCATTAAAACATTTAATATTAAGGAGCAGCTGAGTGGCTCAGTCAGTTACGCGTCTGACTTAGGCTCTCACAGTTTGTGAGTTCGAGCCCTGCATTGGATTCCACACTGGCAGTGCGGTCTGCTTGGAATCCTCTCTCTCTCCATCTCTCTCTGCCCCTCCCCTGCTTTCTCTCTCTCTCTCTCTCTCTCTCTCTCTCTCTCTCTCAGATAAATAAATAAACTTCAAAATTTTTTTAATATTATTTTTTTGGAGAAAAACCAGAATGTATGTATTTATTAGCATAGAAATATATTTATGATATGTTAAGGGAAAATCTGTGGACGGCCTCATACGGTTTCTGCCGAATGAGCCCATTTTTGTAAAAAAAAAAAATGTACTAACAAGGAGTGTGTATACACGTGAGTGGATGTACCTGCACATACACACATAGGCAGGAAAACAAAAGCCTTGAAGCACATACTTCCGGGGCTGTAGCCCCGGGGCCAGGCAAGTAAGGAGAGCAGCGATTCGGGTGACAGCTGGAATGTTCGAGGTCCTTCTAAAATGGACCGTGACCTCGTGGTGCCAGCCAGCCGGTCCCGCGGGACCCGGTCTGGAGAGATCTTCTCATTTTCCAAAAGAAACGCAAATCCATGTTGTTACCCAATGTCCAGGGCCCGCTCAGCTGTGGGAAAGAGTTCTTCAGGGTCTCACAGCCAAGGAGAAGAGGCAGGCAACACAGGCGACCAGCTGGACTGCCCCCGCCTTGGCCTCACCATCTGCACCGGGGCCTGGAGGACAGCCAGCTGTCCGGGGCAGGGAGAGGCTGCCGCTTTCCGGCCTGCGGGCCTGCGTGTGGCCAGGCTGAGGGGGGAGGCTCATTGCCTGCATGCCTGGGTTCTGACCCTCTGGTTCACCAGGTCGCTATGCGGGCAGTCGCTCTGTGGGTGTGCGTGTGGGCGTGTGGTATGGACATAGCCTCTCCTTGGGCGTCCGTGTCTGTGCATGTCCGCGTGGGTCTGTCTTTCAGGGTATACATAGGCACGGCCGCGTTATGTTTCTACACGCATATTGGCATGCTGATCCGTGGGTCCGTGACTTCGTACACGAGGGTAGTACACACGCACACATCTTTGTATCTGTTGCAACCGTGTGAGATGATGCCACACGTTTGTGTCTGTGAGCAGCTGCGCGAGCTGGCTGGCCCCGATGCCCGCGTATCTGTGTTTCTACGGGACTGCCTATGTGTTTACACTGGCTGTGCGTGTGTCTGCTCTGTTCAGTTCAATTGCATCTGCCTGCACGTCTGTTGCGTGTATGGGGGTCTTGGTTGTGTCCGTGCCTCTGTGTGAGTACATTCCAGCATCTGTGTCTGCGTGTTGTGTTTGGCTGAGTGTTCCTGTGTGTGTGCGTGTGTGTGTGAGTGTGTGTGAGTGCTGGATGCTGGGGGGCCTGCCCCCTATAGCCAGGTCCATTCTGAGCCCTGGAGATATAACAGTGGGGGGTTGGGGGTCAAGGTTTGAGTCACTCACGATCAGTGCCAGCTTCTCAATGCCCTGTGCCCGGTTCTTGTAAGTTGCCATAAGAAGCACGTAGAGTCCAAGCACCGCCCTGCCAGCCCCTGAGCCCTAATCACTGGGTGAGAAGCACAAGGGTGACCAGCTGCAGGGGCCGGGCTTGGGGGACCCCAGAGTCCTCTCCTGGTGCACAGACACAGTGCAGCTAGCCGCCAGCCTGCCTTGGCCTGGCTCCTCCCGTGCCCTTGGCCTGCCAGTCTTTGGCCCAGGACACAGCCCCCGCAGCCTGCTACCAATGCATCATCTCCCACAAGTACTGCCCGAAGGCCATTTGTTTATAGGAGACGAGCGGGGCGTAGCCTGATTTGATCACTCCCCAAACACAGGCTTCTGGTACAGGAAGCCTGTCTGGTCATCCTTCCTATGAAGTGACTTGGGGGGTGGGAGGGAGGAGGGGAGAACCAAGGAGACCGGTAAGTGAGGGGCAGTTTGGGCACGGTAAAAGAAACAGGAAGTCTCAGAGCCTTGAGGCCGGAGGGGCCCTTGGAGACCAAATCCCTGTTTTATAAATGGAGACCCTGAGCCCAGACAAGGCAAGACCCTGACCTGAGGCAACACAGCAAGGCCCGGGCAGAACCAGCATCGCCTTTAGAGACCTGGGTAGTTATAGAATTCACAGGCCATAGGATTCATTCATTCATTCATTTAACAAGTATGAATTGAGCACCTACTATAGCCAGGCCCATGCTGAGCCCTGGAGAGATAACAGTGGACAAGACAGACACGGTCTTTACCCTCACGGAGCTTATACTCCAGAGACAGACAGTAAACAATGAAGTTAATGTCAAATCATGTAAAGGATACGAAATAAGAATATGCTTCATGATACATATGGTACCGGTGGGTACCGTGCTAGGCCACACAGAAAGAGAACATTCTCATCATTAAGGAAAATCCTTCCGACGGCACTGATCTAGAGAGTGAACAGAGGGACTGCGGTATTGGAGGACCGAGGACGGTGACATATGGGCTGTCCTGATGAGGAGCCAGCCAAACAGCAATGTGCCAGGAAGGGACAGCAGGTGCAATGTCTGTGAAGTAGGAATGAGCACGGTGTGTTCAAGGGACAGAAGAACGGTGAAGAGAGAGGACAGTGAGACGGGGTTGGGGAGGTTAACATGGGCCTTTGGGGCCTTGATAAGGTGTTTCTGTTCTATTTTCAGGGCACCAGGATGCCATGGGCAGGGAGGGAGTCAAGCAGGGGAGTGACATGGTTTTTCAAATGTATAGAGAATGGATTCGTGGGGAGGGCGTAACAAGAATGGAAGGACAGAGACCTGAGGAGAATGTCGTCACATCGCAGAGAGGACGGTGACTGCAATTGGTGATGGGGGAGAGGGGGAGAGCCACCAGCCATGATAAAAACTTAGAGTGCTGGACCAAGCCATACCTGAAGCTAAGATCTGCCTGATTCCCAAGCTCCCATTTCTTCTCTCCTTTTGAGTACCAAGCACTGACGTGAACACCTTCATGAGCACCACCCACCTCTTTCCCCTCCCCCACAGGCTGCCTGAAAAGCCTCCAGTCTCTGTATAGAGCACTCAGACCGGTTCCCCAGGCTTCACTCAGTGCCCCAGGTCCAGTTGCCGTTCCAGGATTTTGCCCCCTCACCGCATCTTGGGGCTGATAAGATAGGCCCATCTGTTGCCTTGGGTTTGTGGGAAGAGGCTTTATGTCACTGGTGGTTCATTAACTTTCCCCACCATGATGGTTATCTCGGAGCTGGTGAGGAGGAGGCAGGAGGAACCAGCTCGCTCTGGTTCCAGGGGGCCCTAAAGGAGAAGGCTTGGGCTTTACTTGATGTGGGAGGGACTTGGGTTTGGTCTCAGGAAGGACTTCTTTCCTACAAAAAGCTGACGGCATAGCTGTGTGTTACTAGTGGAGGCGACTCCCAAGGGCCCCAGAGTGGTGCAGGTAACCCACTCCCTAGAATGGGTACTGCAGAGACTGCTGTCTGTTCCTCTCATGCTCAAAGCTCATGCTTCCTCGGGATCTTTGCACTCGTCCTTCTCTCTGCTGAAATGTTCTTCCCCCAGGACCCCATCTCCACTAATGGGCATTGACACCCTGAAGTCTGGTGTGTCTGTCTCCTTCTGGACCCCGAGTTTGAAACCATGCCTAGCACGCGGTAGAGGCTCCCATGAGGTTTCCAGAATGAATGGGAGGCCCTGGCAGCCACCATTTAGAGAGCTTGCTCTGTGCCAGGCACCTTACCGCATGCCCTTACCACACCCCCAGTGGCCCTTGGAGGAAGGCGTCTTCACTCCTGTTGGCTGGATCCAGAAACTGAAGCTGGGAGAGGTAAGGTCACCTGCACAGGCGGTTTGCAGCGGCCCTGCCCGGGAGAGGCCCGGTAAGGACGAAGGAAGGGCCAAGGTTGGGTGAGGCTGCAGGCACACCGACTTTCCACATGACAGCTCCCCATTCATCCCCAGACCTCCACTTCCTGCCAAGCCCCACCCAGGCACCCCCACTCGCCCGAAGTCCTCAGGTATGACCACTTGCTCAAGGGCACTCGCTGTGGTGCCCGGTGGCGGAACCGGCGAGCCAGAGTCACGCAGCTAAGGAAAGGGACACAGCTGAAAGTCGCGCCCATCATGACCCTGGCAGGGCCCTGCTGGCAGACTGAGCCCTGGGCATGCCCGTGGCTCCACAGTCACAGGGCAGGCAGACCGACCCGCTGAGTGCACTTGGCCATGCCCTGGGCTCACAGCAGCTGGGTGGATTTGGGCAGCCTCTCCGAAGAAAGAATGGGGCTCACTCTTAGCGATCCACCAGGATTCCTTCCTGACCGGCCCCACCAGGGGGTGGGACTGTCCAGGCTGAGAGGGTGGTTGAGGAAAAGGTTGCAAGAAAGCTGGTTCCGTCCTCCCAGCAACCTCTGAGCGGTGCCAGGAATTAGGACCAGAGTCCCCATCACTATCTGACCTTTCAACTGCACACAAGTGTGACTTTTATCACGAGAGAGCGAAAAAGCAGTATGTGTTATAAGAATAACACCTGTCGACACCCAATGCCAGAACCATTCTAGGCACTAACTCACACAACTCGCCGAGGAGAGAGTTGTCATCACCCCCATTTTCCAGCTGGGGAAACTGAGGCCCAGGTAACGTGACCAAGTCCACAGTGAGCAGGGGAGCCAGGACTCACACCTGGTGTGCTAGGGTTCGTGATACCCACCCACCGCCCAGCCCCAGCAGGCTGAAGTTCTGGATGCAAACTGTGAAGGGTTGTGTACTAGTGAAGAGCATCTTTGGTCCTTAGAGCCTAATCTGCATGGTGGCTATGGGACCGTGACCCTCATGTCTTGTCCTTGACTGTAAGTTCCTCACGCACAAAAGAACGCGTCACAATCACCTTTGCTTCCACAGGCCCTGTTCCAGAAGGACCACATGACACAGTGTGCCATATGATGGCGAGAAGTGCAGGCTCCCGTTGGTGCAGGCACTTTGAACGACTGTTTAGTGGAACACACACAAACTAAACAGATGTGTGCCCAGTGACCGAGTCAGCCCGCTGCTGGGTATCGACCCAACAGAAATGGGCACTTGTGTCCACCCAGAGAAATGTACAAAAACATTCACAGTGGCCTTATTTGCAATTTTTTTAAATGTTGATTTATTTTTGAGAGAGAGAGAGAGATGGAGGATGAGCCGGGAAGGGGCAGAGAGAGGGAGACACAGAACCCAAAGCAGGCTCCAGTCTCCTAGCTGTCAGCACAGAGCCCCACGCGGGGCTTGAACCCACAGACTGTGAGATCATGACCTGAGCCGAAGTCGGATGCTTAACCGACTGAGCCCCCCCGGGCGCCCCACGTAGTGGCTTTATTTGTAATAGCCAAGAACCAGAGACGGGAATGTGGTATGGTCACACCATAGTAGATTCACACACCCAGTCACACTCAGCAGCAAAGACTAAACTACTGATAAGTGCAGCAAAAACTCAGAAGCCATGTTGAGGGCAAGGAGCCAGACGCAAAAGGGAACGTACTACAGGAATCCGTCGGCAAGAATTTCGAGAAGAAGCAAGTGAATCTGTGGTGCTGAAAGACCAGTGGCTGCCTCTGGTGGAGGGCATTTCGTGGGAAGGGGGGGCCTGGCGGGCTGCCGGACCTGCTCTGGAGGTTGGTCCAGGCTGTGGTCACACACGTGCGTCCGATTTATGGAGTTTATGGTGTGGGACTTACAGGACATACGTTTTCCAAAAAATGAGTAACTATGAAAAAAAGAAATGCAGGCTTGGGAGCCTAGCTTAAATCTCGCTGTCGCTTCTGAGCTGGGTGGCCTCGGTTAGGTACCTTTCCTGGCTCGCTGGGCCGCCATCGCTCAGGACGAGGATAACACCACTACTGTAACAACGGGGTTCTCTCGAGGGGCAAAATGGGGCGTAAAGCACTTAGCACAGTGCCTGGCCCAGAGGAAGCGTTCAATGATTGGTAGCTATTATCGATAATGAAAGATTTGCACCACAAATCGTGAGGCGTTTAGTCCACAAATATTTACTAAGTGCTCCATGTGCCAGACGCTGGGCTGGGCTGTGCAGACAGAGCAGGGAACAATAGACTTAGCCCTTTCTGTCATGAGTTGACGTTCTGGTTCCTTCACCCGGTCAACACGCACGGCCCGTGACTTGCTCACAGTTGCACAGCTGATAAACACTTCGGCCAGGGCTCACATTCAGCCAATCCGGCTATTCCAGAGGTTCCTGAAGATAGTCCCTGCCCAGCCCCTGGCCCTCTGTGCCTGTCACCGTGAGAGGGAAGATGGCAGTTCTGGGAGTTCAAATCCACGAGGGGGTGTGAGTTAATGAGTACTCCGCAGCTGCCATGCCTCCCAGTGGGAGAACGGAGGTATATGCCCCACCTCTTCAGGGTCCCAGGGGGATTAGTAGCAACCTACTCACTACAGCACATTGTACTAGCCTCCCTCCCTCCCCAGTCTACTTCCTTACCTGCCTACTGGTACTTTCTGGGGTCACATCTCCCCACAAAACGATTTGTCCCCAAATCCCCAAATCAGAGTCTGCTTTTTAGGAAATCCACCTGAGAGAGCTGGCCGTTGGTCACGTGGTGGGGAAGCAAAGAGATTGAAGATGGCCCCTGGCTAGGAGGCTTGGGTCTAGCTGCCCTCCAGACAGCTAGTCATGAAGGTTTCTCTCTTTCAGGAAGGTCCTGCAGAGAGCAGGGAGACTTGCTGTGGCCTCGACATCACCTGGCTGCCCTCCCCAGTTCTGAGTTTGCCGGTGGCCTCCATCACAGAGGGGACAAGGCTGGCTCTCAGCAGGACTGCTCATCTAGAGTACCTCTTGGAGAAGCAGGTGGCTCAGGCGTTCCCACTGCCCTCCCCTGCCCTGAGCATCCAAGACACCCAGCCCTGGCCCCATAGTGCTCTGGCCCCTACTCTCGGCCAGATGACAAGCCCTGAGGCCAAGTGGCCTTCCCTGATGGTCTCTGAGGCCGGATTTTTCTTCTTTTCCCCTGCCCCCATGCTTCCTACCTGTGTTCCGTTCCTACGGCCTCCAGGACTTTGTGACCTTTGTAGGGCCGGGCGGGCTCTTCTGGAGTCTGGTGTTGGGACCACAGGGCACGGGGTGGTTTCCAATCCAGCATCTGGGGTGTGGGTAGCAGATCCTTATTGGCAGGCCAGGGAGATGCTGCAGGCCCGGATTCCAAAGGTCGGGATCTTCAAGTCCATCCTTCTGTGAATCCTCCCAAACTCTGTGCCGATAGCCATGGCAACAGGAATGGTAATAGCGTCTCCTTATTAGGAGATGGGATCTTTACAGAGGTGATCAAGTCGAAATGAGGTCATTCAGGCAGGCCTCCTCCGACATCACGGCATGCTTATAAAAGGGGGAAATTTGGACACAGAGACAGACAGACGTGCACAGATGGAAGACAGCCATGTGCAAGCCAGGGAGAGAGGCCTGGAACGGATCCCTTCCCTCACAGCCCTGGCAACACTTTCATTGGACTTCCGGCCTCCAGAACAGTGACACGGTAAATTTCTGTTTAGTTCCCCAGTCTGTGGTGTTTTGTCACAGCAGCCCTAGCAAATGAATATACATCTCTGTTGAGATATATTTCATATGTCACAAAATTCACTGATTTTTAAAAATTTTTTTTTTTTTTTTTTTAGCGTTTGTGTTTGAGAGAGACAGAGAGAGGGTGCAAGCAGGGGCGGGGCAGAGAGAGAGGGAGACACAGAATCCGAAGCGGGCTCTAGGCTCTAAGCTGTCACACAGAGCCCGACGCGGGGCTCGAACTCATGAACTATGAGATCATCCCCTGAGCCAAAGTCAGACACTCAACCAACTGAGCCACCCAGACACCCCTCCACATTTTCTTTATCCATTCATCTGTTGATGTAGAATCTAATTTATTTTATTTTTTAAAGTTTATTTAAATAAACTCTATACCTAATGTGGGGCTCAAACTCTGGACCCTGAGATCAAGACCCACATACTCTACTGACTGAGCCAGCCAGGAGCCCCTAATTTTACTTTAGAAAAAGGATTTGAGGGGCGCCTGGGTGGCTCAGTCGGTTGAGCTTCTGACTTTGGCTCAGGTCATGATCTCCTCATTCGTGAGTTCGAGCCCCGCGTCCGGCCCTGTGCTGATGGCTCAGAGCCTGGAGCCTGCTTCGGATTCTGTGTCAACCTCTCTCTCTGCGCCTTCCCCACTCATGCTCGCTTGCTGTCTCTCTCTCTCTCTCTCTCTCTCAAAAATAAATAAACACTTTTAAAAAATGTGTACTGGAAGGGACAGAGAATGAGTCTCCAGCCATTGAAGAGAGATAATCGTTGCTGACATTAGAAAGGAAAAGATGGGTTGAATACTAAGGAGAAAGAAAAAATGTTCCTGAGCCTTCTCGCCCGAATTCCTGCTTCCCTGCTGACCCCAGTGTCCCAGGGACAGGGACCACGTAGGCTGCGTTCTCGGCTGCCTTCCCAGTGGGGCCCAGACCAAGGCCAGTGCTCAGAGAAACTGTGGACTATCCTCCTAGGGTGGCGGGCCCACCGCTGTGGAAAGGGGTGCGCTAGGCTCCGGTGGCCCTGCCTAGGTCTCCAGTCACTACAGCCTTCTCTCTCCCCACCTGAAGGCTCATTCCAGCCAGACTTTGGCAACCTGCCTCATGCATTGATGGGAAGCTCACTCCCTCATGAGGTGGTCTCCCACTACCGAGAGCTCGGCATGCTTCAAGGTAAAAGCGCTCAGGGGGCACCTGGGTGGCTCCATCGGTTGAGCGTCGAGAGAGAGAGAGAGAGAGAGAGAGAGAGAGAGAGAGAGGAGAGAGAGAGAGTCCGATTCTTGATTTTGGCTCAGGTCATGATCTGGCGGTTTGTGAGTTCGAGCCCCGCGTCGGGCTCTGTGCTGACGGCTCAGAGCCTGGAGCTTTCTTCGGATTCTGTGTCTCCCTCTCTCTCTTCTCCTCCCCCACTCACGCTCTGTCCCTCTCTGTCTCTCAAACAATGAATAAACGTTAAAAATTTTTTTTAAAAAGTTAAAAAATAAGTAAACATAAAAAATAGTGCTCAGAGGGACAAAGCGCTGCCAAGGTCCCACGGCAGGTGAGAGGCACGATCAGGGCTCTGGCTTATTGGATGCCCCATACCCTCCTTGTTAACTCACAGCACCAGCAGCAGACTGAGGCCCGGGACTCCCCAGCTTAGCTGATGGTGGGGTCCCCACTCCCCTAATCCATGGGAGCAGCCTACAGGGCCCATCTTGGCCAGACCAGCTCCATCTCCTGGTTCCGCTTGTTTATAAAAGCTTTTTCTGGACCTTTGTGATGACGCGTTGAAACAAAGCTGTCTGTGTTTCCTTGAGTCTGTCTGGATTTCATCCTGCTTATATTTAGCAGTGGAGAAATCTACATTTGTCACCCAAGGTGATGCCTCAACTGTCAAGAACTGTGCCCTGATGGTGGAATTTTAGGTGTGGTGGCTGAAATGTGGCCCTAGGCCTGGAGGAGGGGCTGTTTCAGATTCTCCTGGAGGTGGTGAGGAGGGGAGTGGTCCGGCTCGTCTCAGTCTAAGGAAAGGGCCACGCTCTGCCCCACCCCCGGGCTGAGAGAAGGTACAAGAGCGTTTCTCAGGAATGAGCTTCAGAGGGAGCCAAGATGGGGGGGGGGGGCGGGGGCAGACCCAGTCTCCCCTCCCACGGGACTGGCATTCTTTCCTGGAAACCTTGCAAGATGTCTGTGTGGCTCCCTGCTGTGGCCCGGGGTTCCACGGCATCCCCGAAATGCCGGGAAGGGCGGGCACGCTGGGCCAAATGGCTGCTGCCCCCATTGCCCCGAATTATGTGCAGCTGAATGGGTGGGCCCCTCCTACTTCATCTGAGTCCCAAGAATGCTGTCATCTGGCCACCCACAGCCTTATCAGCTTGGCCTTTCTCAGGATTGCTGGGACAAGGGGCGTGGGCGTTCTCAGGACTCCAGGGGATGCTGGGAATGCGTCTTTGCCTCCCCAAATCGCCGGCTCTCAAAGCTGGACGGACCTTCAGCTCCCTCCTCACTGAAGGGGAAACTGAGGTCCAGAGGGGACAGGGGCTTGCTTGCGGTCATGACCGATGTTTCAGTGCAAGGGACCCTTGCTTCTCAACCTTCTCCCTAGAAAAGAGTGCAAACCATGCCACTTGGGGACCGCGTCAGGGGGCAGAGCCCCTCAGAAGCCCCAGTCACAGCATCGGAGGCTGGTGGTGATGGGGTTTCAGTGGGAAGGGCCAGCTGGAGTTGACAGAGCACTGGGCGAGGAGCCAGCAGGCTGGCCTTTAGCCCCTGCTCACCCAGACTAGCTGGAAGGATCCCTAAGGAACTTCTCCTTCCAGTTTAGGAGGCTGGAGGCCAGAGGGGTTAAGCAGGAAAAGGTGAGGTCAGCACAGCAGGTGTTAGATACGAGGTCAGATCACTCTGGGCCTCGTGGGTGGAGTTGGGGCCCCGAGGAGCCCATAAAGCGGGGGAGGGAGAGATCTGACTTCATTCCTTCACTTGCCTCTTAATTCCGGCTGTCGGTTCACTGTCCTTGCTTCCTGACCGGGGAGCCGAGCGCCTTAAACAAACCCAAACCTCTGAGAACACAGGGGGTGAGGCAGGGCAACCGGGCCTTGTGCACAGCGCTGCCAGGCGGATTCGGGTAAATCCTCTCTCCTTCCATTCCCCCCACCACCTTCTCTCCCAATGTTCCTTCCCAGACAGACCAAACATTCTCACAGAGAGGAAGGGTGCCCCCGCAGCCACTTGGAGGTGTGTGGGGTGGTGGGAAGAAACTGGCAACAGCTGTACTTGTCCAGGTACTGTTTGGGGACCCAGGGCGATCCCTTCCCGCCTCTGAACCTCAGTTTCCTCAAGTGTAGAGTGTAAAAGAGCCACAGCCCAGCTGCCAGTCCACCTTCCTCCGGTTCGGCTCCCGGGTCCTGCCTGTGTAGGAATCTACTGAAAACACAAATTCAGTTCTGACCATCTTCCCGCTCAACGCCTCCACACAGCGCTTTGCAACATACCCAGAGTGACACTTGGTTGGCCCCCATGGCTTCCTGGACCTAACACTTGGCCCCGCTCCCCTCTCCTGCTCCATTTCTCTCCCCTGCCAGCTTCCCTTTTGGAGTTTCAAAATGTCTGCTCTTTCCTGGCCTTGGGGCCTTTGCACTGGCTGTCCCCTGCCTGAACTATGTTTGCAGGACACCCTCTCTGAGTCAACTTCCTCATCTGTCCCCTAAACCTGCCTCTCTGCCCTTGGCCCTCAGAGCTACCTGCTTGCTTCCTGCCCGGTACTCAAGGCTTTGAGGATGGGAACGCTTGCCCCGTGCCTGGCTCCGCCCCCCCAGGCCACAAGCCACAGTGGATCGGGCCGCAGATCACCTTGTGCCGTCTCTGCCTCCTCAGCTCTGGCCTGGCTGGAAGTGGGACACTGGGAGTGTTCAGGGATTTAAAGAAAACAAAAAAACAAAACCCAGATTCTGGAGTGCCTCCTGTGTTTTCAGAAGGGCTGAGGGCTGAGCCAGGGTGTGGCACCAGGGCAGATCCGGAGTGGGCCCTGTCCAGGGAGGGGCCTGGGACTGAGAAAGCCTCTGTGGCCTTTTCTGAGCCACTTGCCCCTGAATGGGTGGACCGGGGTCCCAGGGGCCTTGCACCCAGCCAGACAGGTTCCCCAGCCAGTTTGGCAGGATTGCTGTGGCCAGTGTGGAGCTCTGCACCTGTGGCCTGGTTACCTGGTAAAAGGTTTTAGACTCTGGGCCCAGGGGATCTGGCCTCAGTCCCCCTGGCTCCCTGGCCTTCTCTGCATGAACCTCAACAACATCCACCCGGCGATTCCTACTTGTAGGTGCTCTGCTTGGGCTGGGGGCCAGCAACGAGTGGAGTGGCGAGGACGGGTCCCCAGCCTTTTGTGGAGTTTACAGGGCGGGAATATCAAGTTATACCCAGTGGCTGGGGTGTGGGAGGAGGGGAGCAAGGGGTCTCTTGCAAAAGCTCTACCTTAGTTTCCCCAACCCAAGATAAGATTCTGAGGGTAGTGGCTAATGTAGAGGTGATCCAGAAAACACCCATGGCTGCATGGCGAGGTGAGACACAGAGGGGAAGGAGCCCAGATGGGTGGCATTGGTTGGCAGACCCCCAGGTGTGGGCACCTGGGGCTGCTCCCCCCGCCCCCTGTGCAGATCCCCCCAGGGTCAGCCCAGTCCCACTGCCAGCCAGCCAAGGTACTGACCCACCAACTCCTGCCAGGCGTTGGCTGCTGCAAGGTTGGGGATGATAGGATTAATTCTGAGGTTCCCCTCTGGTGCAGTGTGTCACTGAGAAAGCACTTCCTGGGTGTAGCCTGGGATGGGTTCAATGACAGCGTCTGCTCCAACTTTTAAGGCCCTTTCTGAGGCCATCTAAGGAGTGGCAGGTTCTACAAATCATACCTCTTCCCCTCATCCCTCACCGTGACAACATGCGCAGCTGAAACTTTTAGGGGGCGTCCAGTTGTCCCCAAGATTATTCAGAATAAACGCTAGTCTCTATGGTCAAGGCAGCCAGCAATGGTCCGAGCCTTAAGTGAGTTGGATCCCACTTGCATTCAGCCTCGTCCAGCCTGCCTGTCTCTGCCTGCGCTCGGTTCCAGCCAGGCTGCCTTCCAACAGTTCCCGGCACCTCAGTGGCCTTTTCCAGCCTCGAGGCCTTTGGTCATTCCTACTGCCTATAGCATCCACTTCGCCCTGTCGTTTCTGTTCTCACCTGGTCTTGCTCAGGCAGCAGTCTCCTGACCAACACCCCTTTATACTGGGACACACGCCCTGTGGCCTCCTTGTCCCTGTATTTCAGATGGGGTTAGGTGTTCGCTTGTTGAGTGGCCCTGTCTGCATGCTATGGTACCCAGTCACTCAGGAATGTTTGCTGAAGGAATGAACAAACACTCGACAGCGATCCAGAACCAGACTCCCAGGCCCTCAGGTGCCCCTAACTCAGAGCACAACCTGGTCACCGTCTGCTATGCACCATGTCTCCGGCCATGAGGGGCCACTCCCCAGACGTAATTATAAAGGGAGATCTGCTCTTCACATTCCCAGGGCCAGAAGCAGAAGCAAGCTCTAGATCACAAGCAAGCTCTAGATCAATCAGGGCCATCACCTTCCGAATGAAGACAGCAGGACCTGAAGCCCAGACATAAGGACAGGGCAGAGGAGCCTGCCAGTGGTTGGTAGGTTCGCTGGTTGCCTTGGGCCTGGAAGTGAGACTGGCTGTAGAGAAGGCAGAGAGTCCTGGGTGGAGGAGGGAGACCCCAACTCAGACTCTTCCCCCTGGAACCTTGACCTGGTAAGAGAGGGCATATACATCAAGTTTCCTTAAACCACTGAAATCCACTCTGGAAAGTTAAGCCAAAACGAAACAAGCCAGGAATGTATTGGGAGACCATAGATTAGCTCACAGAAGCAAAAGAGTAAGTGAGGAACCAGACGTTGGAAAGGGCTTGTCGGGCCAGGAGATTTAGGGAACAGAATTCACGGGCAGCCTTTGGGATGAATGTACTTTTGCTCCCATCCTTGAGTCATTTTGCTCACGACTCAAATTTCCTTAATATGTAGAGAGTTCCTATAAGTCAATAAGAGAAATAAAATTGCAATAGGAAAATGAGCGAGAATGTGAACTGACAGTCCACAGAACAGGGAACACAAACGACTCTTAACGCATAGAAACGATGTTTAGTCTTCTTCAAAATAGAAGCCTGCTTTGGAGCCTGTGTCGCCCTCTCTCTCTGCTTCTCCTCCGCTCACGCTCTGTCTCTCTCTCTCTCCCTCTGTCTCAAAAATAAACATTAGAGAGATTAAAAAACGAAAAAACAAAATAGAAGTGCAAATTGAAACCACAGTCCAATACCAGTGTTCATATATCAGATTGGTGTTAAAAAGAGAAAGAGGCAGGTTTCTACACTCGGGATGATCTCCTGGACAAACTATTAAGTGACAAGAGAAGGATTCAAGGACAGAGTATTGTGTACATGCACATGTCTGGCAAAGCCTGTTTCCTGTCTCTTAATTCCGGATCCACACCTTCGTCCTGTAGCAGCTCCTGTTTTTGTGCTCTGCCCAGGTCCTAGCAGGGCTGTTCCCACGCACCCCTGCCCTGGCCCGCCTGTGCTTTGGCTTTTACTGTCCATACCTGAGATTCTTTAGAGGGGGCTTTTACTGGAGCCATTTGTCCCTCCATGCAGAGAGCTGGAAGTGTCCCCCCAGGATGGCCCTTCGCTGGCGACTAACAGGTTGGGGAGCGTGAAAGCCCAGCATCCCAGTTCAGCGTGGGGAATGCTGACATGGGAGGCTCAGTCTCCTGGGGAGTCTGCGGGAGCTGCCCTTGGTAGGTCTCTGCCAGGGTTCCCAGCCTTACCTGGTTTCTTCCCTCTTCTGTCTGCTTCCCCCGCTTCCCTTACCACTCTCTCCAGGGTGCTCCTCCTTCATACATCACTGCCACATAAATCAGGATCTGCTTCTGGGAACCGTGGTCAAGTCACCTCCTCTCTCCTCCACCTGCTCTTTCTTCTTCCCTGCCTTCCGCCATGCACGGAGGGCTTATAATGTGCTAGCCATCTCCTTACAGTAGTGTCGTGAATAATATTAATAAAAATACTAAAAAATAATGTTAGCAAAATAGCCAACATGTACTGAGCGGTGTCCACGTACCAGGCCCCGAGTTGAGCACTATGTATGCATTACCCTGTCTAATCCCCACAACAATCCTTATGATGTAGGCATTATGATGGCCCCCATTTTACAGGTGGGGGAACTGAGTCTCCCAGAGCTAAGCAACGTGCCTCAGGTCCTGTGTAGGAAGTGCAATTGGCTTTGAACCTTTGTGTTGAAGTTTGTCTCTACTGCCAAACTCATATCCACTATTAAATTGAACATCGCATGATGTGGTGAGTACGAGAGTTCCGTGTGTAAGGCAAATCTGCAGTTTCAAAGCAGGCAAATAAGGAAAGATCATTGTTGCAAAGGATTCCCTACTTTGTGATCTTTCCTTCAAAAACACACATCCCACGCTCAGGAGCAAATCCCGGATGAGAAATGGGATCCCAAGGTAGCCCCTGGTTTGCAGAGGTGGGAAGGGAGCCCCACCACTGGGAAAGGTGTCCCCGGTCCCACTGCCGCGAGCTATTCTATTCGGCCTTCTGATTTCCTGTGACTGTGGGCGGGAAACCGGGTAGGGGGCAGAGTAGAGAGGCTATTGGTACCTTTGCATACTTTACTAGAGAGACTCCTTGCATTTCAACCCTGCTTCTCCTTTCTGACCCATGTGCCACACGGAACCACGAGGCTCCACCCTTGGTCCTGAGCCTCCATGTACTGACGCCAGGCAGGTGAGTCTGCCTAGGGAGGAAGGAGGGTTCCTGGAAGCCAATCCCCCACAGAGATGGCTAGAAACAACTTAACTATACAAGGAAGCACCTGGGAATGTGTAAGTATAGCCCACTCAGCCCAGAGGCCCTACCTCCAGCTTGTCTCCCTGTAGTATGCACAGTTCTCAGATGTCTGTGGCCACTCTAACACCACCCTATTCCCCGGGGGAAGAGTGAAAGGGAAGATAGACCGTGGTCTTGGCACACTGTGGTTAGATATCTTTCTGATGCAAAGCTTTATGCGGCATATGCTCAGGCCACAGATGGCTGGTCATACAACAGACCAGCCAGAGGCCACCAACATTCTCGGAGGCCTCTTGCCTGAGAGCTCTGCCCAAGAGAACCTTCCACATTGGATGCATGGGCACTCTGTGCCCTTCTCTCCGCGGGGCTGGAAAAACCAAGGCCTCTTCAGAGGAAGCTAAGGGCCCAGGGAGATACCGAGAAATCAAGAAATACGTAGTTGTGATTCAGCAGGGGGACCCTAAAGGACATTAGCTCCTGAGGGGACAAGGGGATAGAGTTGTCCTGTACCTGGCCCTCTTGTTCTCCTGGAGGCCCTGTCCTGTGGATCCTAGGAGGAATCTGGGTTTCTCTTGTCCTGAGCTTCCCTGTGATAAGGCACCTGAGCTCACTTGAGCAACTGCTTGCAACCAGATGGCCTGGAGCCTGCACAGGATCTGAACAGGTCTTCCCTGCACTTTCCTCTTATTTCACTGCTTTTCTAGATCCAGGGTCTTATATTCAACCCCAGAACCTGTAAGTCAATCAGGGGCTTTTGACTACGTTGACGGATAAAAACATCACCGGCTGGAAGCCACAAACAGTGTTCTCCACTGTTTCTCTGTCTAGAAACGCAGCCGACACATAAGAGGCTTCTGATGAATGAAGGACAGTAATTGTTTGTTGAGCCCTTTACAGAAGCCACAGGCACACCCCTGTTGTGGGTTATCTCCTTCACTACCGAGGATAGCCCCATTTTCCAGATGGATAAATAAAACCTCAGAAAGGAGAATATACTTGTCCAGGGTCACAAGGGCGTGGTGAGACTGGGATTCGAACCCGTCTGCCAGCCTGAGTACTGCCTTGATAAAGATAGAAGGAGGAGGGGTCTGATTCCGGCTTCAGGAACCAGGCGGCAGAGAGGGCCAGAGCTCCGGCTACACCGGAATGTTCCCATGACCCTCTTCTCCCTTTCTGCTCTTTTCTTATCCACAAGTCCCGCTGTCCCTGAGCAGACTCTTCCCTGGGAGCGCAGGGCAAGAAGCAGAAGAAGGAGTGGGGTGCCCAGAGGACCCCAGACCCATACCCCTCGTGGAGAGCAGCTCCCTGCAGGTTGAGTGCCTCTACTGGTCAAGAAGGGACATGGGTATCTGGGGAAGGATCTGAGGGAGGAAGAAAGGAGCCATTCCTCTTCAAAGGGGTGTCAGCCCTCCAATCCCAAGGAACCCTCAGTGTTTTAGTCTGCAGAGTCTAGTCCCAAAACTGCAGGAGCCCAGCGCCCTGAGAGGACCCCCTGTTCATCCCTTGCTTCTGGGCAGATCCCCTGGGCAGTCATCTCTTAGAGCCGTTGAATCCCTGAGCATTGAGTATAAATATAAAAACCAGAGTAACCTGTGTTCTTTCTCTTGGTTCTCGGTTCTAAAGACATAGAAAAACACAACAGAAAGATAAAATAACCCACCACTTAGAAATAACCAAGTCCCCCAACATTTTATGATGGTAAATTCCAAACATACGGAGCAGTTGTAAGAATCACTCAAAGACCTCCCACACACTCACTACCTAGATTCTGCAGTTCACATTTCCTCGTTTGTGTGCTCACAGCTCCATCACCCAGCCTCTATATATCCATCCATTTATCGTATGTTTTTTAAGTGTATTTATTCATTTTGAGGGGGCGGGGAAAAGGCAGAGAGAGAAAGGGAGAGAGAGAAACTCCCAAGCAGGCTCCACACTGTCATCACAGAGCCTAATGTGGGGCTCGAACCCACAAACCCCGAGATCATGACCCGAGCCGAAGTTGGATGCTTAAATCAACCAACCAACTGAACCACCCAGGCGTCCCCATTTATCTTATTTTTGATGTGTTTCCTACTAAGGTGAAGACAACAGTGTCCTCTCCCGAAACGCTTCAGCATGAATATTATTAGAGTGAAATCGTTAAAAAAAAAACCCAAAAACTTTTCATTATGGAAATTTTCAAAAGTTGAGAGAATAGTGTGATTATACCAGAACATCCATCATCCAGCTTCAGCAATTGTCAACATTTTTACTGCCTTGTTTTATCTATCCCATCTTTTTTTTAATGAAAAATCACTAATTTTCTAATAGTAAGTTTTACCTTACATTATAAAAGTAATACATGCTTGTAGCCACCATAATAGTAATTGATTCAGGCATTTGTTGGATGTTCCATCTGTGGGTAAAAACTTGGTGGGGAGCGGCACCTGGGTGACTCAGTCGGTTGAGTGTGTGACTCGATTTCAGCTCAGGTCATGATCTTATAGTTCGTGGGATCAAGCCCCCCAACTTGGGATTCTTTCTCTCCTCTCTCTCTGCCCCTCCCCCGCTCTCGTGCACCCTCCCACCCTCCCCCCCCCCAAATAAATAAGCAAACATTAAAAAAATTATTACAAAAAAAGCTTGGTGGGGAACAGGATATTCACACAGAAATATCACTCAGAAATTACATATTACTTGGGGTGCCTGGATGGCTCAGTCGGTTAAGCGTCTGACCTCGGCCCAGGTCATGATCTCACGGTCCGTGAGTTCGAGCCCCCGCGTCGGGCTCTGTGCTGACAGCTCCGAGCCTGGAATCTGCTTTGGATTCTGTCTCTCCCTCTCTCTCTGCCCCTCCCCAACTCACACTCCATCTCTCTCTCTCTCTCTCTCTCTCTCAAAAATAAAAGTAAAACATTAAAAAATTTTTTTAAAATATCACTCCCTGGTAAATCTGTCCATAATTTCTTTAGCTGTTCTCCTTTGCTGGAGTTTGTGTGTATTTTTCTGCTTTCTCACCAGTGTAAGTAATGCTGCACTGAACAACTTTAAGTTTTAATTTATTTGAGTAATCTCTACACCCACCGTGGGCCTGGAACTCAAGGCCCAGAAATCAGGAGTCACGTGCTCTTTCGATGGAGCCAGCCAGGTACCCTTGAACAGCTTTGTATGTTCACCTCTGCTGTGCCTCCGATCGGTCTCTTCAGGAAGATTCTAAGGAGGGGGAGCAGAGAGGAGGACGGCTAGCTTTTAAAGGCATTTGGTAGGTCCTGCCAAGTGGCCTTCCCGCATTCCAGAAAGGTTGTACCAACGGGCACGCCCACCGGCAGCGGAGCACCTGCTCCACAGCTCGCTGGCAAGCTGGGGATTAGTATAAATCATTAAAACATTTACCAATTGAAGACATCCCCAATGCATATTACTGTTTTCTTTGATTATGAATATGCCTGGTTCTGTGGTTTTCCTTCTGTGTATTGTCCGTTTGCCTCCTTGGCCCTTTCTCTGCCTGTCGTGGAGTTTTTTTCTTATCCATTCTGGGTGGTTGTGGGGATTGACATGAGTTAATGCTTGTGAAGAACCAGAACAGCACGGAGGAAGCATCCCGCCCCACTGGCTAGGGTGCCACCCCACTGCCTGGGTCAAATTCTGATTCTGCTGCCCGCTGGCTGGGCCGCCTACCCTTAGCGTGCCTCAGTTTCCTCCTCCGTGTTAGGGGTTATTAGGAGGATGGCAGGAGATGCTGCGCGCAAAGTGCTCAGAACTATTTCCCTCCCCTACCGAGCCCTCGCCAAATGCCACCATTATTTGTCCATTAAGGAAATCAGCCTTTTGTTCTATCTGTTGCCAATCACTTCCTTTTCAAATCTGAGAGCTTTTTGGTGTCACTGGGCAGGCTCCCGCGAGGGAAGGGGGGGTGAGGAGCTGAGGAGTTTAGTGTTCACTGAGCAATGTCTTGGAAGGAATGTCTACTACTTGAAAACATTCTCAGAGCCATGAAGATAGGCTGGTTGGCCCCGAACCAAAACCCAAATCAGTCCCAAGGAAGATTTCGCAACTTCCTTTGAGAGATGCCTCCCGGTATCCCAGGCTTGGGCCGGAGAGTCCCGCTCAATGGCTAACCCAATTTTTTCCTGCTCCCCCGGCTTCTCTCCACCCTCCTTGGGTGGAGACAGCAGGGACTTTAACCCCAAAGAGCGCTCTCCCAGGGTTTGGCAGGTGGGACTCACCTCAGAGCCAGGTGAGGCCCGAAGAGGGCGAGACCAGGCCCTCTCTGTTTCAGCCCACGCCCTGTTTCCATTCCCTTCCCGTGACTCAATAGGGGAGGGGCCTTGGGGCCACTCACCCTGTCTTCTCAACCTGCCCCTCATTCTTGGATTCCTGGAGGGTCTCTCCGGTCTGCCTGGAGAAGCAGGGGCAGCTGGAGCCAGAAGCGGGCACCTCAGTTGGGGTGGCTTGAAGAGGCCACACCCACTCTGACTGCCCCGCTGGAGTCGTTCACCTCCTGGCCTCTGGAACGTGGCCGGGAACTTGAAGTTGTATCTTGGCCCTACCTCTGTCCCCCATCACCTGACCTCCTGGGTGACCCTCCTGTTGGCACGAAGACAATTGTTCCCACTGCCCCACGTGAACCTCTGCGCCCCCCGCTTGAAAATCAGCCAGCTGGGCAATGTCTTAGAAGCTCTTCCCATGTGTGAAAACCATGCTGTCATGGGAAAAAAGCATTTCTTATCCTGCAGTTGTGTGAGGAGCTGGGGGTCCCCATGCCAGGTCCCCCAGCCCCCAAGAGGTGACACCGACAGAATGCCATCAGCTTCAGTACCGAGCCCAGTGAAACCGCAGGCCTGAGGCCTTCTGGATCTCAGCACCCAGGCCTCTGGCCTGGCTTGGCCCCAGCGGACGGGACTGACTCCTGGCTGAGCCGGAAGAATAGCACTCTCAGCGGGGAGGGACCCAGTCCTGCTGGGACTTGGGCCCCAAGGGGAGGGGGGTGCTGCACGGCAGCAGCCCCCAGGGATGGACCGAGGAAAACGCCTGGCGCTTCGACAGTTTGGAGGAGTCGGAAAGCATGGGAAGGGGTCAGGCACCCGGGAGACACAAGAGCTTACGTGCACCCAGGGATGCTATTGGATTCTGCAAAAACGGGGTCCAGCAGCAGACTTGAGAAAGTGGGACGCCATGGGCTGCTACACAGCAAAGAAAAGGAACAGACTCCTCTTACATGCAGCTGCGTGGACTAATCTCACAGAGTGGGACTAGAGAATCCAGACACGGGAAGAGCACCAACTGCACAGTCCCATGCAAGTTCAAGAACAGGCAAAGCTAATCAGTGGCGATGGGATCGGAGCAGTGGTGTCCCCGGGAGTCTTCCCGGGTCGACCGGGATGGGCTCTATCTCTACCCAGAGTGAGGCTAATGGGCTGTACAACTAAGTGGGTGCACTTTGCTGTGAGTTATACAAGAAGAGAAAGGAAGAATGTGGAAGCCGTTAGAGCCCAGCGCTCTTGATCCTTGAGCATCCCTCGTTCAGCCCTCCTGTAGCCCCGGTGAGATTGGAGCTAGAGAGATCGAGGCCAATAAAACAGATTGCTGGCTCCAGCCCAGAGTTTCTGAGTCAGCTGGACTGGGGTGGGGCCCAGGGATTTGCATTCCGGACACCGTGTCCATCCACAGGCTCCTGAGAACTGCTGGTCTGTGTGTGAGAATAGGAGCTGTTGCAGCAGGTGCCCTGGGATCCCCCCAAGTCGGGAAGGATGCAGGCAAATTCAGGGGGAGGTGCCCTTGGGGGATAAATAACCTCTGAAAATGCTAAACAAGCAGGAGGTGGGGGTTCCAGGAGGGGAAATCGGTGGGAGCAAAGCAAAGAGGAAGGCAGCATTCCAGTTCCCAGGGGTGCAGGCTGGGTGAGGGGACATGTAGCTTCTGCTTGGTTTGGTTTTTGTTTTTTGTTTGTTTGTTGTTTCGAGTGACAGCTTGAAAACAGGAGGAAGGGCACGACTCCTCCAGAACGCCCTCCCTCCCCCAACGCCGCTGCTACTGTGGGATTATGTTCCAAAGTCAGGGGATGAAATAAGTCATTCACCTGTGACAACCCCATAAGTGCCCCGTGGAGGGCGGAGTGGAGCCCGGCTCAGTAACAGCAGGTGTCATGTCACTGTTGGGCACCAGGTGACATCAGCCGTGTGCACTGAGTGGTTATGCTGTCTGACACACTGGGTGAAGACGACCCAGCGCTGTCCTGTAACCTGTGGGGGGGTGGGGAGGCTGGTGGGAGCAGAGGGAGGATGGGACTAAGTGGGGAGGGCCTGCCCCTGTTGGTATATGGAGCATCTGCCCTTGACCACCTTCTCCACAGGCCTCATGACCTTGCTTTTGGCACTTCCCCGATGCTGCTATCTTTCCAATTTCGTCTTATAGCTATCATGCTGGGTACCATGTCAGCTCTGCTATCCAGTAATTTCATTTCTAGGGGTGTGTGTGTGTGTGTGTGTGTATGAATTAAAAAAACAGACAAGAAAGAATGAAAAAGAAGGAAAGAATTCAAAGCAGGGACTTGAATAGGTATCTCTATACCCAAGTTTGTAACAGCATTATTCACAATAGCCAAAGATAGAAACAGTCCAAGTGTCATGGATGCCAGAATGGATAGACAAAATGTGGTCTATCCATGCAATGGAATATATCCAGCTTCAAGAAGAAAGGAAATTCTGGGCACCTGTCTGGCTCAGTCTGTGGAGCATGTAACTCTTGATCTCAGGTTTGTGGGCTTGAGCCCCACATGGGGTATAGAGATTATTTAAAAATAAAATCTTGAAGGGGCACCCGGGTGGCTCAGTCGGTTAGTCATCCGACTTTGACCCAGGTCATGATCCCGCACTTTGTGGATTCAAGCCCCGTGTCGGGCTCTGTGCTGACAGCTCGGAGCCTGGAGCCTGCTCTGGGTTGTGTCTCCCTCTCTCTCAGCCCCTCCCCTGCTTGCACTCTGTCTCTCTGTCTCCCAAAAATAAATAAATATTAACAAAAACCTTACAAATAAATAAATAAAATCTTTAAAAAATAGAAGAGAGGAAATTCTGGCACCTGCTACAACACGGATAAACCTTGAGGACGTTATGCCAAGAGAAATAAGCCAGACAAAGAAGAACAGATGCGGTATGATTCCACCTACATGAGGTACCCAGGGTGGTCACACTCACAGAGACAGGAAGTAGGGGCTGAAGCTGGGGGGGGGGGGGAGCGGGAGGGGGAGTCAGTGTTGAAGAGATACAGAGTTTCAGTTTGGGAAGATGAAAAAGTTCTGGAGATAGATGATGGAGATGGTCGCTCAGGAATGGTCAATTGTACGTGATGTACGGTTTACCAATGGAAAAGTCGTTGTGTGCCCAAAAAGGGTTCCTCCCTCTGCCTCGTTTCCCTCACCCCACCCGGCCCCAACTAAGCTTCTGTGCTGAGGGCCGGGGCTGACGGGCTGCTTACATCTTTTCCAGAGGCACTATTTTTCTGACAGACTTCTAGTGTGGACAAAAAGAATGGAGCCCGGCACTTAGGCTATAGATTTGGTCACAGGTACCAATGGTGAAATCCAGTTCTCCCACATACAGTGTGGAGGCAGGCTGTGCAGGGCTGGCGTGGTGACCCTTCTTGGTGTGGTCCTTCAGGAACCCAGGCTCCTCTCTGGTCATCCCAGGGGTGTTTCTCTTGCCTGTGGCTCAAGATGGTTGACCACTGTGTCCACGTCCCTAGCTACAGGGGGAAGAAAGGAGAGGAGACACGTTTCCTTCCTTTAAAAGACACCGCACTGGGGGGCACCTGGGGGGGGCTCAGTCGTTTCAGCGTCTGACTTGGGCTCAGGACATCATCTCGAGGTTCACGAGTTCGAGCCCCGCATCAGGCTCTCTGCTATCAGTGAGAAGCCTGCTTTGGATCTCCTGTCTCCCTCTTTCTCGACCCCTCCCCCACTTACACACACACTCTCTCTCTCTCTCTCTCTCTCTCTCTCTCTCTCTTTTTCTCTTTCTCTCTGTGTCTCAAAAATAAATAAATGTTACAAAAAAAAAAGAAAGAAAGAAAAGAAAAGACACTGCCACTGGGTGTCTGTACCGGAAATTGCTGCTGGGTGGATGGGCCGTCCCCTGTATCCCCTGCAGGATGTCAGCTGCACGCCCCCTGCTCTGGCAGTCCTGGAGGTGTGCTGCTCCAGTCGCCCCTCCAGAGAGAAGCTTCCACAGGAAGCGCTGGCCAGCCCCCAGCCGTGGCACCTGTAGGAAGCTCTTTCCTGGCTGGCCTGAATCTGGAGTGCCCAGCAGGCTGGTCATGGCTCCCCCCGATCCCCCCTGCCCCCGCCTCCTTCGTGGGCTGGAGCCTCTCCCTTCCCGCTCACATCCCCCCCGACACATCCCTTGCGTTTCCAACTCCAATGCCGGCTTCTCCGAGGACCCGAACGGACACCTTTGCTCCAGGCCACATCCGCAGCACGTAGAAGGGTGCCTCGCACTTAAGGAGGCACTCAGTGAAATCTCCCAGGTGAACAAGAAAATACAGCAGGGATTCAGTAAATGCGTGTTGACCTGAGCAGACTTCAAAGCAGCTGGGAGCCAGTCATCTGCCCGGTTCACCTGAGAGTGTGGGGTTCCCCTGTCACATTCGCCGGAGCCCTTTGCCAATGAAAACAGGAATGGAAAGTTAGAACCAGACCCACTCCAGCCGCAGGGCCCCCTTCCTGCCACCTGCAGGGTGGGGTCTTCCTGAGCCCCATGGAGGGCACAGAGGGAAACATCCGCTCCTGGCCACGCAGGCCTTCCTGGAATGGACATCCCGCGAGTCCCAGGCCTGGGGGCCAGGAATGACAAGGAGGCTGCTAGGGCTGGCGTCCCAGGATGTGCGCCCAGGGCAAACCGTGTCCCCCTGGAAGCCTGCTGGGCTGGAGTGTTGGCAGTGACGCGTTTTTCCCCTACTGCAGCTCCGTCCGTGGAGATGTTTTCAAAGCCCTGCGTGTCCCCCACTCTCCCTGCTGCTGGCCAGGAGGCAAGGACAGCAGCCTCCTAATGACCTGTTTGTTTATCAAAGAACCACAGAGCCTGCTGTAGGAGCTTGCATTGCGTCCTTCTCTGGACTCCTGGTCTGTGGGGGCTGTGAGGGCACGTGGCCAGCTTGGTCCGTAGGCCATGCGCTGCATGAGGCTCAGTAACGCTCGGGGGACGGGCCAGTGAGGAGCTGCAAATGGTTCGGGCCACAGGGATTGACATGAGGGAGTGTGTTCCGAGAAGGCAAGAAGGAGGCACGAGCAGGAGCAGACCTGGGGTTGCCGCAGATGATTCTAGGACATTCCAGAATGATCTGGATGATTCCAGAATCGTCTGGAAGACTGGATGATTCCCTCCTGGTAGAAACAATGACATTGTATGCTGACCCTGGGGCTGAGCTGGGAGCGAGCCCCACTTGGCAATGGATGGTGATAAGCGGCTGTGTTGACTGTACTTAAGAAAGGTGTTGCTGTCAGATCAGAGTCGTATGATCGGGCTACATTCCCGAGGCTCCAGAAAGGAGGAAAGTGAGAGGTGGACCTCAAGGCATGTCAGGGAAGTGGATGGGAACAGTGGAGGTGGGGGGTTCTAAATGGGGTCATGAGCAAGGCAAAGGGGTCCTGAGAGTTTGCTCTTGTGGGGGCAGTGGTAGACGGATGGCCGCCTGGTTTTAAAAGGACAAGAGAGGGGCACCTGGATGGCTCAGTCAGTCAAACGTCTTGACTTCGGCTCAGGTCATGATCTCACAATCCACGCATTCGAGCCCTGCCATCAGGCTCTGTGCTGACGGCTCGGAGCCTGGAGCCTGCTTCTGATTCCGTGTCTCCCTCTCCCTCTCTGACCCTTCCCAGCTCGTGCTCTGTCTCTCTCTCTCTCTCAAACATAAATGAAAACGTTAAAAAAAATATTTTTTTTGAAAAGGACCAGAGAGGCTGGGACAGACGGACAATCAAATCTAGAGAGAACGGCAGGTCAGTCTGAAGAGGGAGGCCAAGGATTGGAGTTGAAGAGGGGGAATTCAACACAGAAACCAGAAGTGACAAAGGAAAAGAATGACAACTCTGACCACATAGACACGAAAACCTTCCAAAGACAGACACCAAACCGGATAAACACACGAACCCCCCTCAACAAGGCTGAAACTGAGATGATGAGCTGAGGAAATATTTGTAACCTATCGACCATGACAAAGGGTTCAATCCATTGTGTAAAAAGACCTTACTGATCAGTAAGAAAAAAAGCAAACAAATAGCAATTTGGAAAAGGACAAAAAGGCCATGCACAGAAGAAGTGCCCACAGGCATCCAGCATAACGCCGAACACGGAATCCTGTCGAAGAGGCAGGAAGCAAAATGACAAGATGCCACTCTGCCCAACAGGCTGGCACAGATTTAAAAGTGAATACCCAGTATTGCCGAGGATGTGGGCAAAGAGCCCTATGGGTCAGAGTATGACTCCGTGCAGTGTCTTGGGGCGGGAGGGGGGCAACTTGGCAACGTCTATCAAGTTCTAGAATTGTCACATGTGCCTCTCCTTTGATCTAAGAATCTGTATCGTCTGCAATACCAGGAAGTACCCAGGTGTCACCTGTCCCCACTCTGATCCTATGCCAGAAGGTGGAATGCTCCAATTGTCTTAAAAAGATCTGGGCCCCAGACCTAGTGTGGTTTTCTCAGTGATGTAAAAGGGTCACCTCCTTGCAGTTGACTTTGTGAGCAGGACCATGTGGCCCTGTTGAGGGAGACGCTGGGAAGAGAGAACCCTGTTGTTTCACTTAGGACCAAACCTTGAAGACCTGTGGTGACATCTCTATTCATTAGGAACTGTGTCCAACTGCAAGTTGAAGAGACCTGGAAAATAGTGGCTTAGATAAAAATAGAGGTTTATTTTCGCAGGCCACAGAAGTCAGGGAGTCCCAGGACAGTTCTAGCCCATTCTCATGAACCTACAATCCTTCTGTCTTTCTGCTCTGTTATATTCAGTTTGACTCCATCCTCAAGGTCACAAAATGGTCACTGGAGTGCCACCCATCATGTATATACTCCAGGCAGGAAGAAGAAGGAAGAAAACAAAAAGGGCACCCACTGTTTCCTTTTTGGAGCTTTCCTGGAAAACCTGCCCGGCAGCCTCTGCTTCTATCTCATCAGCCATCTTTATTGGCTTGGGAAGTGGGAAATAGAAGTCTTTTGGCTGTTCACCTGGTCACTTTGAGCAGGCTCTTGTTCCACATCCAATTCGAATCCCAGTTTTCTTTCACCTTGTTTGGGATATTGAGGGACAAGGAACTCTCTGATGCTTGCAACTGCTAAAAGAAGTCAGCTTGATTTCTGAAACAAAATGCTTTAAAACAGGGGCTTTGCGAATGTGTCTGGCTCTCCTCCTTCATCAGACACATGCAGTGCACCCTTGGGAAGAGGGCACAGGCCTTTCCCGAGGAACATTAGAGCCTGCTCACGGCAGGTGCTTGCTGAGATAAGGAAAGGTTATATTACATGCTAATGTCGGGTGGAATCATGCTCTGTGGGGTGGGGAGGAGGAGATTTATGTATGAATTTTAGGCTGGTTCTGGAAGCGGAGCCCTGAGACAAATAATTGTGTATTTTTACGGAGGAGGGTTAGCTCCCAGGCACCCCGGCTACGCCTGTAGGGAGAATTGGCTCCGGGGGCCCCAGGGTGTCCTCTGAAGGGTGCACAAGTGAGTGGCTGCAGGAAAGCTGGGGGGTGGGGACGGGGGTCAAGCAGCTACATCATGTACCTTATTTACCATCACAAGCCCCTGAGAGGTCAGATGGGGAAACTGAGGCTCGAGGAAGGAAAGTGACCTGTTCCGAGGGTCAGAGCTGGGACTCTAACCCAGACCCGAGTGTCACCAAAGACCCAGGTCACCGCCAAAACTTATAGTCCTCCCTTGCTTATCCAATAAATCGACAGGTATTTGCTGAATGCATCCTGCACACAAAGCTTGGGCCTCAGCCCTCCAGACGGGAGGCTGCCTGTTGCGGGCGCTCCTGGGTCACCAACTGCCAGCTGAGCCTCAGACTCTCCTGGCCAAGTTTCTTTGTGATGTCCCCAGGAGACAGGCAATCTCCGATGTCATCCGAGTGGCTGGGTACGTCAACTCGGAGCCTCCTGAGGAGCGGGCCCCAGGAGGGCGGACGGTGGGGCCCTCCCGAGGGAGGTCCAGGCCAAGATGGGCTCAAGAGGTCTGTGGTTTGACCCCGGCGTTAACCAGGCCGGGACCAGCTTGTCCTTGGAGGGAAGTAGGTGACACCGACACGGCCTGCAGTTCAAGAGGGTGTCTCTGGGAGCTGTGGGTTCTCACACCAAGATGGGACCGCGAGGGGCAGCTGGCTTGCACACAGTCACCCGGGACTCGGAGCCCACAGGCACGCCAACTTTACTGGGGTTTTACTGCTTCCTGCCTGTGCAACCTTGGGCAAGTTAATGAACCTCTGGGCCTCTGCTTCCTTTCTAGAGAGTGGGAGAAGGCATCATGGGAGGGTTGGGGTGGGGGGACTCCGAGTTATTGAGGTGGCTCCTGGCACAGAGCAAACAGTCCACGGGGTTGATGATGATGGTACGAGCATCGACGGGACCGTCTGCGAGCAGAGGGCCCTTCCTTCCTGGCCTGCGGTAAGGTGGGCAGACGCCTCGGTGGGGACTTCCCGGCTCCCGGCCTGTTCCCTCTGAGCTCAGCTCTCCCGCGTCATGCGGCCGCCACGTTCACCCACGCGGCCGCATTCGTGGCCGATGGCTTCGGCCTCTTGCCCGTGACTAAGGACGAGGGTACTGCCAGCTCGTGGGTTCTCAGGTGCTTACGATGGACCGGATGCTGTGCCGGAGGACGTTCCACACATTTTCTCAACTCTACCCCGGCCGTCTTGCTCATTCACGCCCCCTCCCTGGGCCGGTGGTCCAGGGTGCTTTCAGACGCGGCTGTCTGTCCCGCCTCCGTGCCCCAGGCTGTGTGTTGGTGGGGAGCCCGGGAAAAGGCCCGGGGCCGCGTCCTGGGCCCAGCACACAATAAGGGGTGCGAATAAGGGCTGAGCAAAGGAGTGACTGAAGGGACGAATGTATGAGTGAATACTCTGTCCCACAGGAGTCCTCTGCCTTCTCCGTGTCGCATGATCAGCTCTTCTTGGGGATTTGCCTCCAAGTGTTCTGGGCAAGGTGCAGCCAGAGAGGAGACTTACAGCAGCCCAGCACTGGCAAGGGTGGGGACGGGCACGAGGGGTCTGTGGCCTGAACTTTTGGACATGGGAGTAGGCTGGGGGAGGGGGGTGTTCATCAGGCTCTCAGGGTCCCCCCACCAGAGGCCTCTTCCTCTTTCGGCTTCCTGCCTGGAGCAGAGCTGTCCACAGCTGGCCCCACCCCATGGAGCCTTGAGGGGCATCCCAGCCCAGCACTGGTGCCATAGGGGGCCTTCAGGGGCTTTTGGAGGGACCCAGGAGGCCCTGTCGAGGGTGGAGGTCAGTGCTGCAGGGATGGGGGACCCTGCTGGATGTGGGAGGGCTGTAGCCAGCAGCGGGGAGGTATTCCTGGAGGCCAGCGGCTGCCTTGATCCACCCGCAGGAGAGCACTGGACGGGAGTCCCGTGAGCATGGACTCCGGGTCAGACAGGCCCACTTCTGCCCTGTCGTGCTGTGACCTTGGTTTCCTCCCCTGTGTAATGGGACGCACCAGGGCTACTACGTGGACCCCTCTGACTCCTGCACACTTGATGGCGTGTCGGCAGTTCTCCGCCCTCTGCCTTCACTGAGCTCAGGTAGGCCTCCTAACAGGTGAGGCTGCAGACACACAGAGAGGCAGAGGAACTGCCCGAGGTCACACAGCTACCAGGTGGCAGTGGTCGGCACGGGACCGATCACTTCATGCCAAAGGCTGGGAACACCTGTGACTGCTCCCTGGGGCTTTTTTCCAGCCGCAAGGCCAGGGGGGTTAAACCAGCTGGCGGTCTAGGGAGTTACCGCCCAGGAAACAGTTCTCAGCCAACGGGGATGTGGGATCGGTGGATGGCTCCCGCAGCTCTGCCGCTCGCTCAGGGGACGTCCTCCACACTCCCTCCCAGGGCTCCCCAGTAGGACTGAGCCCCAGGGACCCCGTGGTGACACTGTTGGTGTCACCGAGAGTGATTTGCTTCCCTGCCCTCCTAGTTCCTTCACTTCCCTGCCCTGCTTGCCCACTGTCCCGACAGAACCGCTCAGACCAGGTCCTTGCCCTTGAATCCTTGTCCCAGGGTCTGACTCTGAGACGCTGACCCCCCAGGTCAGGAGGTGGGCCCAGACAGTTGGGCTCCAGAATACACATTCTTCAGCACAACTGTGATTCCTCCCATTGAGAGGGGGCGGCCTTCCCTGTGAAGCCGAGCCCCCAGGGACAGCATGACACAAGGAAGGCAGAGGCTAGGGTTAGCTGTGTGTTGTTTCGTCTGGGGTAGGACAGTCCCTACTTTGGAAGGTCCCTCCTGGCTCCTGTCTTCCAAGACTCTTTATGTGGTTACAGGCGGCCCCGACGAGTGTCATTTCGATGAGGGTGAAATGTTTCAAGAGGGTGTAGACACAAGATTCCTGAGCCTCTGAGATCTTCCGTGAGACCTTCCTTCTAGCCCCTCACCCCGTGCCTGTCTCATAGTATCCCTCACCAACGAGAGGCTTTTAGTCTCTACTTGCATACCTTCGGGGACAGGGGGCTCACTGTCTATCAAGATTCCTTCTGTATGGAAAGCTTGTCTCTCTATGGAGCCAACGCCTGCCTCTCCACTAGCCTGGCTTTGCCGTCTAGGTGCCAATGAAAATCCTGCTGGCATTGGAAGAGCAGGGGCCCAGGCAGTGTGACTCCTGAGCTGTCACCGTCCTTCCCTTGGCTCTTCTTGGACTCCCGAGGTGCAGGCAGGCAGACCAGGCACAGCAATTCTTTGCTTCTTCGTCTTCCTCTTCCCCAACGTGAGCACATTCTCTGCCCCTGAATGTGCTAGGCAGCTTTGAAGCGTTTACATGTCACGTGAATACAGTTACATAAACATTACGTGTGCACGGTGTTAAGGATCATAAGTGCAGAGGTTTCAAGGTGAAAAGATTCTTTGTCTTTTTTTTTTTTTTTTCTGAAAAGATATTTGAACGTGGGACATTTTAGGAAGAGACTGACAGGCGTAGGTGGTTCTGTTTTGGAAACCTGCCTTCCCTGGCTTCTAGGCTCAGCTGGGCGGCTGCAGGATTAATCAGTTGCAAATCTGATTATTCTCGCCCCGCTCTGGGTTTAGAGCTCACGTTGCAAGCGCAAGCCCACATCCCTGATGTCACAGAGTAGGCTTATTCTCCGATGATGGGCACCCACGCTTACAGAGGGTCCTTGAGACACAGGCACTGGAGAGACAGACCTCCTACGCGGAGCCTATGGTCCTGCGTGGAGCCGACCGCCAGCACCACCTGTCACAGCAGTGGCCAGGGCCCTGGAGGGCTGCACAGAAATCCGACAGCTCGTAATGGGGACATTTGTTCTAGTCTGGGCAAAGGCTTCCCGGAGGAAAGAACCTGTTTTCTTTTTACTTCTGTTCTCGTACAAAGTATGCACCTTTAAGAATACAGCTTGATGAACTCTTACCACTGTGGGCCACCGTGCAACTATCATCCTGACCAAGGCAGAACGTTTCCAGCTCCTTGAAGGCTCCCCCCACCCTGTCCCAGCCAGTACTTACCCCCCAAAGCAATCATTCTTCTCAGCCCTTTTGCCACAGATTAATTGAGTTCCACGTGCGCATATGGAATGAGCTTTTTTGCGTCTGGCTTCTTCCCCGAACAATGTTGTCTGTGAGATGCACGCACGTTGTTGCACGCGGTAGTAAGCCACGCTTTTTCATGGCTGTGTAACATTCCACTGCGTGAATACACCATCGGTTGTTGATACGTTCTCCCCTTGATGGATATTTGGGCTGTTCCGATTTTCGCCTACTGGGAACAAAGATGTTAGGAGAACGTGGCGTTTTCAGCTGAGTAGAAGTTAACCCGATATGTGGAGGTAGAGGCGGTAGCAGGGGTCCTGCAGGCAGGGGTGGCTGAAGGGGGCCACTTTCTGGCATCACAAACTCGGAAGATATCAACAGCAGCGCCTGGGCCCCGAGCCGCTGCTGAACTGGCACCCGGTGCATGGCCCCCGCATCCCTTCCCAAGCTTTATGTGCCTCCCTGGCCTGCAGAGGCTAGAACGCCGAAAGACCGCATTTGCCAGGCTCCTTTGCAGCTAGGCTCTGGCTGCGGGTTAGGGTCCATCAAGTAAACACGGTGAGTGAGAGGAAGGAGGCAGAGGGAGGGGGGGCTGTCTTCTTGCTGCTTTGGCTGTGTTCCGCTGTCTAGCAGGGTCACTGGGTGGTGGGATTTTCTGTGGCAGCCTCCAGGATCTGATCTTGGGCTGCTGAGCTGTGGGACAGAGCCCTGATCCCAGCTGCCTGTACCGAGGGAGATGTGAGTGATGGCACCCACCGTCCCCCTGGCTGCGGTGGGGGAGGCGGCGCCCTCCCACCCTGTACACAGGTTCTGCAGGGATCTGGGAGGCCCCCCACCCCAACTCTGGCGAAGGGTCTCTCGCCCGGCCTTCCCAGTGATTTTGTGAGTACCCATCACTATATCAAAGCCAGTGTGTTTCATACACCTGGAGGTGCTCACACCCATGGGGATGGCCACTATACAAAAAAAAAAAAAAAAAAAAAAAAACCTAGAAAATAACAAATGCTGGTGAGGATGCAGAGAAATCGGAACCCTTGGCATTGCTGGTGGGAATGTAAAATGGAGCAGCTGCTGTGGAAAGCAGCTGGCAGTGCCTCAAATATTAAAAATAGAATCACCATATGATCCAGCAGTCCCATTTCTGGGTCTATATCGAAAGAATTGAGAGCAGGTTCTCGAAGAGACATTTACACATCCCTGCCCCTTGCAGCGTTATTCACAGTAGCCAAGGGGTGGAAGCAGCCCAAATGCCCATCGACAGGTGAGTGGATAAACAAAACGTGGGGTGTGCACGGAATAAAAGATTATTCGGCCTTCAAAGCCAATGAAATTCGGATACCTGCTTAACACAGATGAACCTTGAGGAAACCATGCTAAGTGAAGCAAGCCAGTCGCGAAAAGACAAGTCCTGTACGATTCTATTTATATGAGCTTTCTAGAGCAGTCAAATTCACAGAGACGGAAAGCAGAATGGTGGTGGCCAGTGGCCGCGGCGGAAGGGAATGGAGAGTTAATGTTGAATGGGGACAGAGTTTCAGTTTTGCAGGATGAAAAGAATTCTTTTCATTAAAGTGGTACATTTATTCTATGTGTATTTTACCACAAGCACCCCCCGCCCAAAAAAAAAAAAAACCCTCCAAAACACCTGGAGATGTTTCACATGTGCTACAAGCTTTGCCTTGTGGTCAGAGTCTGTTGTCTTGATCGGTTCACACAACCTCCGTGAAAAACAGGTGCACTAATCTGGGCCCATTTTACAAGCAAGAGGCTGAAGCTCAATGAGAAGTGTGATCAGCATGGCTGGTAAACGGTACAACGGGGACTGGCTCTCAGGTCTGACTCCAGACTCTGTGCTCTTACTTTTCCCGCAGCCTCAGGCCACCCACTGGCCCCATAAAGAACGGGAGGTGATGAGTCCTTTGGGGAGCCAGCATTTCCCACCCCTCTGGGGCCTGCCCAGAGGAAAGAGGAAGAGACCAATGCCCAGGGATTCCTCTGGAGGACGGTGGGGTGATTTTGCCCAGCATCTGCCGTCCTGAGGTGCTGGGGGCAGACCCCTTCCTCATTCTCAGTGCACGTGGATCAGGCCGAGTTGGGGACGGGGGTTGGACTCCTGGAGCAGGCCTCAGGAACGGGGTTGGTTCCAGGTGGCCCAAGGCTGAGCCTCCGAGCAGCTCCAGCCAGGCCATCCTGATAGGTCAGGACACCCCAGCGCCCCTGTGGACATTTTCTGTAAGGTCACACGTTCCAATGCACACGAGGGATTTCTAAGCAGGGACACCAATGGGGGAGCATGGGGTGGCCCATCGCCCTCCAGCACCTGGGTTAAGGGGACAACCACCCTTTTCCCTGGCCAGGGTCATGCATTCCTGGGAAGTGTCGTCCTCTGCCACCTCCATTCCACCCTTACATGGAACAGCATGAACTCTCCGACACCCACACCCTTAAAAGGGAGAAAGAACTCATTCCATCTCTGTGTGTCCCCGGGGACCAGTGCCCTGCCAAGGGAGGGCAGCTCAGCCCCTGCCTGAGGCCTCCTCGGGAAGGCAAAGCAGTGGGGCGCTTTGGCGCTCACCCCCAACGTCTGCCATCCTGGAGGCAGCAAGCCCAGGGCACCCTGTGCTCCTCTTAACCTGACCCAGGACTCCAGGACCTGGGTGGGGGTGAGGGTTGGGGGGGGGGGGGGGGGGGGAGCTGGAGCGTAAAGCAGGGGTGCCACCTGCTGGTGACAAGTGGGAAAGCCTGTAGCCCTTTGGGGAGGGGCCCACCCGTAAGGAAGGAACAGAGGCGCTTTTTTGACAAGGTTTTCCTCAAGGCCGCAGTGGCTTGCTGGGACTGCTGTCACAAAGTACCCCAAATGGGGGCAACAGAAGTTTATTGTCTCAGTTCTGGAGGCCAGAGTCAGAAATCAAGGTGTTGGCCTGGCCACGTGCCTTCCTAAAGCTCTAAGGGAGGGTCCTTCTTTGCCTCCTCCCCAGCTTCCGGTGGGGGCCGGCATTTCTTGCCATTCTTCCACTGCAAATGCAGCCCCCTCCAACCTCCGCCTGTCTTCAGGTGGCCTCCCTCCCTGTGTATCCTCATCCAAATTTCTCTTTTCCTGTAAGGACATGGGTCATTAGATCAGGACCCACCCTAATCCAGTATGACCTTATCTTAAATTGATTACATCTGCAAAGACCCTCTTTCCAAATATGGTCACATTCATAGATACCAGGCAGGCATGAATCTCGGGGACGCATTATTTAGCTCACCACAGAGGCCCAACTCAAATGCTGCCTCCTCCGGGCAGCCCTTCCCCACCCACCGGGACCACCTCCTGTCCCGAGCCCCAGCGACGCCTGTGGGGCCTTGGGAGAGGTTCTGCACCACGTTGCACTGGACACATCAGTTGTGTAGCATATTCTGTCCCCTACATTCCTGTCAGCACCCAGCTGGGGCATCACCTGCTCTGAAAGCCCAGTCGGAGCCCCCAGCCCCTCCCTTGTCCTGGTCTTAGGTGGTATGAGTGAGACAGTGCCCAGGTCAGTGCTCAAACTACAGAGGATTCTTCTTTTCCTCTCATCGAGTCACCATCATTGATGGCTAGACTCGGAGTGCTCAAAATGGAACTCAGCTTTTACAAGACGAGCCCATGGAAAGAACCCTCCGGTTTCCATGGTGCAGTGGCGGCTTCATAAAATCAGTCTCAAGAAGGCCTGTGTTTGGGGCGCCTGGGTGGCGCAGTCGGTTAAGCGTCGGACTTCAGCCAGGTCACGATCTCGCGGTCCGTGAGTTCGAGCCCCGCGTCAGGCTCTGGGCTGATGGCTCGGAGCCTGGAGCCTGTTTCCGATTCTGTGTCTCCCTCTCTCTCTGCCCCTCCCCCGTTCATGCTCTGTCTCTCTCTGTCCCAAAAATAAGTAAAAAACGTTGAAAAAAAAAATTTAAAAAAAAAAAAAAAAAAGAAGGCCTGCGTTTATCCAGGTGGTTAGTGGAAAGGCTATAGCTGGTGTGGTTTAAAGCAGCAGCCCAGTGACTCCTGTCTGTCCATGCTGCTTCATTCTCGAAGAGATGTGCGTCCCTGCCAGCCAGCCGTGCCAGAAACGATCTTCAAGATAGTTTTGATTCAAGTGTTTATGAAGAATAGGGATGCTTTGGGTAGGGGGAGTGGATTTCTGCCCAAGGTAGTTCCTACATACGACAGACAGAGCAAACCGATGTGGCCCACAGAAGCAGCAAAAGAGAAATTGGTATGTGGAAATGTGCCTTTGAGATTTAAGCATTTTAAGATATGAATCAAAGGGCCCCTGGGTGGCTCAGCTGGTTAAACATTCAACTCTTGATTTTGGCTGAGGTCATGATCTCTCAGTTCGTGAGATGGAGCCCTCCATGCTGACAGCGCAGAGCCTGCTTGGGATTCTCTCTCTCCCTCACTCTCTGCCCCTCCCCCATTCTCTCTCTCTCAAAATAAATAAACATTTAAAACTAACTCACTAAAATAAATCAATAAATTGTGAATCCAATGTGGAGAGTGCCAAAAAGGAAAAAGAAAGTTACGTTAGCACATTATCCCACGTTTGAATCTAGAGTGGCGCGGGGGGGGGGGGGGGGGTGGCGGGACAAATGATGTGTTGTGGAGCCCACCTAACCCAATCAGTAGTAAGGCCTTGGGGATCCTGTCCACTTCTTGTCATGAGAAAAAAGAAAGCATATTTTCATAGGAGACAACAATTACGATCATATCAGATGATAATCACTAATACTGTATCATCCGTATCTGTTGATGCTTCTTTACAGTCTTCATGAAAACCATTGTAAGTGGCCGCAAAACATTCTTCCCACTGGGCGAACATGACCCTTAACCAAGCTCTACTGCTGGATATTTGGGAACTTTCCAGTTTGGGGCTCTAAAAATGATACGTGTATTATTTATTCTGCATGGATCCCTGGAAGTGAAATTCCTAAGTCAAAGGGAAGAATGATTTTTAGGTTTCTTTATGAGAGATTTCAAACTGTTGGCCAGAGAGCCAATTTGGCTCTTAGCTGAGTTGGATTTGGCCCATGCAAAAAAAAAAAAAAAAAAAAAAGTTTAGAAAATGTTTAAAAGTAAGACTATGTCCCATTAGGTTTCATATTTCCACTAATCTTGGAAAATCAGAGCTGCCCAATCAATGTAATATATCCCATTAATAGAATGAAGGAAAAAAGCCACATGATCATCTCAATTGATACAGAAAAGGCATCTGACAAAAAGCCAACACCACTTTTGATAAAACACCAAACTGGGAATAGAGGAAACTTCTTCAGTGTGATAAACGGTGTTATGAAAAGCCCACAGCTGACATCATACTGAGTGGTGAAAAATGAAAGCTTTCCCCCTGAGACAGAAACAAGACAAGGATGCCTGCTTTCACCACTGCTACTCAACAGAGTGCTGGAATTCTGGCCAGAACAATTAGGCAAGAAAAAGCAACAAAAGTCATCCAAATTGGAAAGGAAGAAGTAAAACTATCTATGTTCACAGATGACATGAAAATTCAAAGAATCCACTGAATAGCCATTAGTGCTAATAAATGCATCCAACAAAGTTGCCAGGTAGAGGATCAACACACAAAAATTAGTTGTATTTCTATAATAGCAATGAGCAGTCCCAAAAGGAAACTAAGAAAATAATTCCACTTATAGTGGCATCCAAAAAGAATAAAATATTTAGGAATAAATTTAAACAAATAGGTTAAAGATGTGTATACTGAGAGTTACAAGATATTGCCAAAAGAAATTAAAAAATGTCTAAATACACTGAAAGACATCCCATGTTCATGGATTGAAAGACTTAACATTGTTAAGACGCAATACTACCCAAAGCAATCTACAGATTCAATGCAAACCCCACCAAAATCCTAATGGCCTTTATTTTTTTTCTTTAGAATGGAGAAGCTGATCCTAAAATTTGTATGGAACTGCCAGGGACCCTGAATAGCCAAAACAATCTTAAGAGAGAAAAACAAAGTTGGAGGAATCACACATCCTGGTTTTGAAACTTAACTACAGAGCTATAATAATACGAACAGTATGGTACTGGCATACAGAATAACATATAAATGAGTGGAATAGATTGAGAGTCCACAAGTAAATCCATACACATATGGTCAGTTGAATTTGACAGGGGTGGCATAACCATTCAATGTGGAAAAAATAGTCTCTTCAGCAGGTGGTACTGGGACAACTGAATTTCCACAGAAAATAATGAAGTTGGACCCTTACCTCACACCATCTATGAAAACCAATTTAAAATGGATCAAAGACCTAAATGTAAGAATAAAAATTATAAAGCTCTTTGAAGAAGACCAAGGGGGAAAGGATCTTACGTTGGATTTGGTAAAGATTTCTTGAATATGACACCAAAAACACAGGCAACAAGAGAATAAATAGATAAATTGGACTTCATTAAAATGTAAAATGTGAGGCAAAAAACACTATCAAAAGACATACCCACAGAATGGGAGAAAATATTTAAATGCATATAGCTAATAAAGGCCTAGTAACCAGAATAAATAAAGAACCCTTACAATTCAACAACGAAAAGGCAAAAAATCCAATTTTTAAATGGGCAAAGGACTTGAATAGACAGTTCTCAAGCACAGGAAAAGATGTGTAATGTCATTGGGAAAATGTAAATGAAAACCACAATGAAATACCACTTCAGACCCACTATGAGGGAAATAATGAAAAAAAAATGAAAAAAAAAAAAACATTGGTGTGGATGTGGAGAAATTTGAACCCTCTTACATCGCCGGTGGGAATGTCAATGGCGAAGCTGATGTAAAAAACAGTTTGACGGTTCCCCAAAAGGTGGACATAAAATCACCGCATGACCACACGTTCCCATTCTTAGGTATATACCCCAAGTAATTGAAAACAAATACTTGTACAATATTATCCAGCATTATTCACAATGGCCAAAAGGGGGAGACAACCTAAATTCCATCAATTGATGAAGGGATAACAAAATGTGGTCTATCCGTACACTGGAATATTATTCAGCCATCAAAAGGGAATGAACTGGGGGCGTCTGGGTGGCTCCATCAGTGATCGACTCTTGATCTCGGCTCAGGTCTTGATCTCAGAATCATGAGTTCAAGTGCCAGGATGTGCTCTTGGGCTGGGTGCAGAGCCTAGTTTAAAAAAAAAAAAAAAAAAAAAAGAGGGAATGAACTGCTGATACATGCTACAACATGGATAAATCTAATAAAACATTCTGTTGAGGAAAACAGCCGGACACAAAAGAGCATATATGGTATGATTCCATTTTAATAAAATATCCAGAATAAGTGACAGAGACAGAAAGCAGATTAGTGGCTGCAAGGCCTGAGGGGAGGACGGGATGGGGAGTGACTGCTAATGGGGTAGGGTTTCCTTTTCAGGTGATGAAAATGTTCTGGAACTGAACAGTGGTGATGGGGGACCCCTCGGAAGCCCTCAGCTGGGACGAACGGCCCAGCCAGGGGAGAGACAAGGACTGCTCGGGCCTCTGAGTCAGTGGACTGATGTCAGTTACCTTCGCCATGGGACCATCTTCCTCCAACACTGTGGAGTATGGCCCACCATGCGGCTTGCACTTAGAAAAATTACAGTGCATTTTTCTAAACCTATGTAAGTGCAAACAGCTTGTCTATTATCTTTGTAAATAAATATCTTTGTATCTTCACAGCACCTAGGAAACGCCTTAAACCATAGGTGCCCAGTATAAGTTTGTTCTTTTCCAGGATTTAGATCTTATCATCCCCCACCCTCACGGAGGGATAAAAACCAGCAACCAGCATATGGGGTGAAGCAAAAAACTGCCGTTCATACATCTGTGCACCCAACGTTCGTCAAACACGCAGTACATACTAGGCTCTGTGGGCGGGTAGAGCTGGAACAATGTCTCCGTGCATTTATCAGGGTCCAATTAGGAGACAGAAGCCACACCATCATTGGAATACAGAATGTTTAATACAAAGGATTACTGACAAAGGATGGGTGTAACAAGGGATTCACTAAAGAGACATAAAGATAATTCTAAGCAACATAGGGTAGCAGAATGAGGAGCAGCCGCTGGCCCCAGGGCAGAGATGGAGCACCCAAGGGAGAGCCCACCACCCTGTCCACCGGAGCCAGGGCGGAGATCCAGACCTCGCTGGATGGGGCATGGCCGCGGTATGCCTCCTGGCAGAGGAATGGGGTGCCAGCAGGGCTTGCTGGAAATCCACCCGCCGGAGTGTTGGGAACGCCGCCCACAGGGGGGCGCCATGCCTCAGAACTTGCGGAAAGGTATCTAGAAGGTGCCTGGGGAAAGTTGTCGCCTGTGTGTGTGTGTGTGTGTGTGTGCGCGTGTGCGTGCTGTATGTGCATGTGTGTGTGTGTGAGAGTTATATGGGATAAGATGGCGTCAGGGAGTATCTTTCTGATAAAATGACATTTGAGCAGAGACCTCAAAGAAGCAAGGTAATGACAATGTAGGTATTGGGTGGGCAGAAGAGAATTCTGAGCAGAGGAAATAGCAACTGAAGAGGCCCCAAAGCCAACCTGGCTGATGCATTCAAGGAACTGCGAGTAGCCAGGGGTGGGGTGGGGGGGGCCTGGAGCTGGGGAGAGAGCAAGGAGAGAAGGTAGGAGATGTGCTCAGAGATGACATAGAACCTCGAGACCAACACAGCAACGTTAACTTTCGTTCTGGGTAAAACATGTGCATTTCAAAATAATGAACTCACAAGTGTGTGTAAGGGATTATGGGAGTCTGGAAGCAGGAAAGATCGGCTCTGACTTGGGTGGGGGCTGAGAGGAGCAGGAGATTCGAGAAAGAGTGTCCATAAGCCAGGAGGGAAGACAGCTGGTTGGAGAGGCCTCCCCCAGCCCCTGGAGCAGGGGCTGCCTGCTCTGTCCACGGCAGGCATGCATCAGGGAGATGAGATGCAGATCAGTGCCTCCTGATAGAACTTTCTGTGATGTTTGGAGCTGATCTCTGTCTGCATTGTCCAGTATGATAGCCACTAGCCACTAGGGCTTTTGAGCACTAGAAAGGTGCCTAGTGGGACTGAGACACTGAATTTTTAAAATTTGCTTTACATTTACACTTCAATTGCCGCAAGAGACTAGCAGCTACCTTGCACGTCCGTGTTGCTTACATGCTCCGCATAAACCGATTCAGCCTCAAGTGAATAGAACTCACCTGGGCGCTAAATAAAGCAAGTAGGACCTTGCCTTGCTGACCGCCTCCCCATGCCCCGCCCTGCTGTTTGGTCTGGGCCACACCGAAACTCTCAAGGTCAGCTCATCACCACATCTCATTCTGAGTTAGCAGTCGAGAGATATTTCCATTCTACTAAAAAAAAAAAAAAAAGTTCTCTTTTTACACATAAACCTTGTTCTTTGCCTGCTAGGTTAGTCTCCCAAACATCTGCTCCTCTTATAATAGGAGTGGGAAGGAGCTGGTCAGAACGAAACCCCACAGCCACAGCAGATGGTCTCATCTGACATTAACACCTACCTTTCCTACCGAGAGCCAAGAATATTCAGGTTGCTAATTTGAACCCAAACAGTGAAGTTCTCTCCCTCTCTCCTTTTTGGGTTCTTATTCTGTAATTTCAGTTTTCAAAAACAAAACCCTTCTGTATGCAAAGTTCTTAGGATGGTTGTGGTCTCCAGTGTGTTCCTTGTCAAACAAATGCATTCTGCTTGTGGTTTTAGAGTTTCATAATCATGCCATGTAGGAGTTGTGCTGTGCAGGTTTGAAGGAAGGCTGGCGCAAGGCTGTACGTGAAGGGGATCGGATATGGAGCATTTTTTAAAAATTTTTTTTTGAATGTTTATTTTTGAGAGAGAGAGAGAGAGAGAGCGCAAATGGGGGAGGGGCATAGAGAGAGGGAGACACAGAAACAGAAGCAGGCTCCAGGCTCCGAGCTGTCAGCACAGAGCCCGAAGCGGGGCTTGAACTCATGAGCTGTGAGATCATGACCTGAACCGAAGCCGGATGCTCAAATGACTGAGCCACCCAGGCGCCCCTGGAGCATTTTCGATGAGCAACCAGTGTGAACCAGAGCTCCTCAGTATCAGCACTACTGACATTTTGGGTCAGGTCATTCTTTGTTGTGGGGCTGTTGTGTGCATTGTAGGATGTTTGGCAGTGTCCCTGGCCTCTACCCACTAGATGCCAGTGGACGCCTGTCCCCTGCCCACCACACCACCATTGAGACAGCAGTGTCCCCAGACATTGTCCCAGGTTCCCTGGGAGGAGGCAGAACGGCCTGGGTTGAGAACCGCTGGTATAGATAAAACCTGGATGGGGAGAGGGACGTCGAAGACCTCCAAAGTCACCACCCCCCACCTTGGGGATGAAACCGTTAACGCAATGGACCCCCAGCAAGTGAGCTTTTCTGTGTCTCTCAACATAGACGGTGTTGTTTTTGGGTTTCTAAGCTTTAAATAGGAAGAGTACGTTCTGTAAGGTACACGTGCCAGATTCTTTTTTTTTTTTTTTTTTTTTTTTGTCAGATTCTTCATCCATTGTGTCTTAAGTGTCAGGCACTGGGGATGTGGCAATGAATAAACAGATTCATTAATTCACTCAACAAATATTTATTGCCTACTATGTGTCAGGCATCGTTCTAGGCGCTTGATGTATTAGAGTACTCCAGAGAAACAGAATTATGTATATTAGAAAAAATATGTATATTTACATATACTGTATGTAATATCATAGCATGTTTGCAAATTCCGTATATCGTACTATATTTACAATTCATTCTGCTTTTCATTTTGGATTTCACTCTCCACTTGAGTCCTGCAGTTGGTCTCAGGCAGTTAGCCTCTGCTGGCTCTGGCCGAAACAATTACAAGCATACACACACACACACACACACACACACACAGTCAATATATATGGCTATATATGTACATATATAGTTCTGTTTCTCTGGAGAACTCTGAAGAGATATATGATATGCATAGAGATGCAATGAACCTAGAATATCCAAAACAACTTTGAAAAAAGAATTAAGTTGGGGAGCCAACACCAGCTGTTTTAAGCTAGTGTTAAAGCTATATAGTAAAGTAATGGCATGCATAGTATAGTATAGGATAGTAAAGTTATTTCTAGAACATAGTAGTACCATATATAGCTATGTGGTGTTGGTGTACAGGTTGACAATGGAACAGAGATCAATAGAATAGTTAACAGTAATATACCACATATAAAGAGTAACCCAAAATCATAAGCTTAAGTGTAAAACCAAGAGTATACAACTTCTAAAAGAAAATGTATGAGAAAACCCTGGTTAGGCAAAGATTTCTTAGATATGATACCAAAAGTATAATCCATAAAAGAAAAAAAAAATGGATCAAGTGACTTCATTCAGATTAAACTCTTCTGCTCTTCCATAGATGCTGCTAAGAGAATGAAAATACAAGCCACAGACTGGGAGAAAATATTTGCACTACTTATGTGATAAAGGACTAGTATCAGAAGGTATGAAGAATGCTCCAAAACCCAACAAGAAAAAGAACAACTCAATTTTTTAAAAGTGGGCAAGGGGCACCTGGGTTATTTAGTCAATTAAGGGTCTGACTCTTGATTTCAGCTCTGGTCATGATCCCAAGGTTGTGGGATTGAGCCCTGTGTTGGGATCTGTGCTGGGCAGGGAGCCTGGTTGAGATTCTCTTGAGATCTCTTGCGGTCTCTCCGCTCTGTCCCTCCCCTACTCATGCACAGGCACACTTTTTCTCAAAAAGAAAAAAGAAACACCAAGAAAAAAAATGGGCAAAACATGTGAACAGACACTTCCAAGGTATATGTATATATATGGATGGCCAATAAGCACATGAGAAGATGCTCAACACCATTAGCGATCAGAGAAATAAAAATTACTGAAAACCATAATGTGATAAGCATGACGCACCTATTAGAATGGCTAACATTAAAAAGACTGACCAACACCAAGTGTTGATGAGGATGCTACTGAAACTTTCAGAGCTACTGAAACTCATTCCCTGCTGGTCAGAATGTAGACTATAGGGCCATTTTTTATATTAATCTGGTAGGTTTTTGAAATTTTAAACACATACTTATGACACAGATTCAGAAATTCCTAGACGCTTACCCAAGGGAAATGAAATACATCCATACAAATGTGTACCTGAATGCTTACGGCATATACCAGCTCTGTTGGGGAATTGGCAAAAACTGGACACAACCGAGATGTCCATCACCAGGCGAATGGACATGTCCATACAAAGGAGTGTTACTCAGCAATGAAAAGGAGCGAGCATATCCTGGAAGGGGTGTGTTCTCCAGAACCCTGGGGCCAGGGTTTTAGAGACAGAAGAGCTAGGCCCCTCAACCTTTCCCATGGCTCCCATCTCACTCCGGAAAAAACGACTTCTGCACAATGACCAGACCCTCCACACTGTTCCCTCAGCTGCCTCCCCTCCTCCTCCTCTCCCCTCACTCCCTGTGCTCCAGCCACACTGGCTTTGCTGCTGTTCCTCAGACTCGCTGGGCCTGTTCCCTTTGCCTGGAATACTCTTCCATGGAAGAGTACATATATATATGTATATGTATACACGGCTCCCTTTTCCTCCTCCTTCAGGTATTTATTTATTTATTTTAAATGTTCTTAAAAATTTTTTTTTAATGTTTATTTATTTTTGAGAGAGTGAGAGAGAGCACAAGCAGGGGAGGGGCAGAGAGAGAGGGGGAACCAAGGATCCCAAACAGGCTCCGTGCTGACAGCAGACAGCCCGATGCAGGGCTGGAACCCATGAACAGCGAGATCAGGACCTGAGCTGAAGTCGGACGCTCAACCACCTGAGTCACCCAGGTGCCCCCAGGTCTTTACTTAAATGTTACTTTGCACCTATGGGACACTAAAGACCTCCAGGTCCTAATTCCTGGGCCCTGCGAATATTCCCTCATCTGACAAAGGGACTTTGCAGATGTGGCTGAGGTAAGGATCTTGAGATGGGGAGAGGATCCTGGACTATGGGTGGGGGGGGCTCAGTGTAACTTCAAGAGTCCTATGAGAAGGAGGTGGAGGGAGGGCTGCCATAGAAGAGGCAGGTATGGCTTTGAAGAGGAGGGAAGGGGGGCACCTGAGTGGCTCAGTTGGTTAAGTGTCTGACTTCAGCTCAGGTCATGATCTCGTGGTTCATGGGTTCAAGCCCACTTTAGGCTCTGTGCTGACAGCTCAGAGTCTGGAGCCTGCTTCGGATTCTGTGTCTCCCTCTCTCTCTCTGCCCCTCCCCTGCTCCCACTCTGTCTGTCTCTCTCTTAAAAATAAATAAACATTAAAAAATTTAAAAAGAAAGAAAGAAGATGGAGGGAGGGGCCATGAGCCAAGGGACGCCAGGAGCACAATTCTGGAAGCTGAGAGTGGCCATGCATGGATTCTCCCCTGGAGGTTCCAGAAGGAGCCAGCCTCCCCTCACCTTGACGTTAGCCCAGCAAGACTGATTTGGGACTTCTGACCTTCAAAATTATAAATGGGGGAATGAACAAATGAGGGAATAAATGTGCGTTGTTTTAAGTCACCGGTTCGTGGCACTTTCTTTACCCTGGCAGCCGTAGGAAACTAGTCCACTATCTTCCTTAACATTTCGGTCCCCATGCCTGGAACTCCTGTCTTCCTTCCCTGCTCCATGCTCCCCCGTGGCCCTAATCAGGCTATAAATTTTACTTATCTTACGTCTTGTGTGTGTCTCCCATAGACTCCAAGGACGCAGGGGTACTTTGTTCTATCCGTGCTGTATTCCCACAACTTGGGATGTAGGAGGGCTCAGCAAACTACGTGTAGAAACGCAGCAGTGGAACAAGTATGTACAAGATCTTCATATTCAGAACAGCACAGGAAATAATTTAACAGCAGCCACACAGGCCTTGTTTACGACTGGTCGAGTTTGCTCCATGTTTCCCTTTTCTAAGCCACAAAGCACCGCGCATATGGTCTCAGTCCCCTTTGACCGGATCCACCAGTGCCATCCCCTCCCCAGAAGGAGTTTGTGAGTTTGGTTTGTGTGTTTCCAGGTCATTTCTGATATCTTAATACCCGTGTGCAAGTGCACGTGAGTTATGCCTAGGTTATGGCATATTATGGTTAAAATCCATACCGATGGTGGGGCGCCTGGGTGGCTCAGCGGTTGAGCGTCTGACTTGGGCTCAGGTCATGATCTCACGGTTCATGAGTTCAGGTTGGGCTTTGTGCTGACAGCTCAGAGTCTGGAGTCTGCTTCAGATCCTGTCTCTCTCTCTCTCTCTCTCTGTCTCTCTCTGTCTCTCTCTCTCTCTGCCACTCCCCCAGTCCTGCTCTCTCTCTCTTTCTCTCTCAAAAATAGATCAACATTTTAAAAAATCGACACCATGGGACACCTGAGTGGCTCAGTTGGTTAAGCCTCCGAGTTCGGCTCAGGTCATGTTCTTGCAGTTCATGGGTTCAAGCCCCACGTCGGGCTCTGTGCTGACAGCTGGGAGCCTGGAGCCTGTTCGAATTCTGTGTCTCCCTCTCTCTCTCTGCCCCTCCCCAGCTCCTGCTCTGTCTCTCTCTCTCTCTCTCAAAATTAAATAAATATTTTAAAAATTAAAAAAAAATCCACACCCATGGAGCCACAGGGTAACCCGCCTTTCTCCCCTCATCACTGTGTTCTTGAGAGACCCAGGGTGGAGATACGTGTAGGCCTGGCTTTCTTCTTTTTCCCGCTGCACATGCTCCACGACAAGCATACATCACATTTGATTCATCCCTTTCCCTGCTGATGTCTCGGGCAGGGTCTGGGCGGGAAACAGACCAACCACTCAAAGCGAGAAGGAACTGAATGAAGGGACTCTTTGGAAAGGTGTGGGCAGGGCTGAGGAAAACAACACACTGAGCGGCTTTACCTCTGTCCCCCATTTTGAATAGTGCTGCAGCCAACGTGTTTGTCCTCCCGCCCACGTGCAGAAGCTCCTCCGAGGTCCCCTGTGAGGGGACTGGCTGGGCCAAGTTATTCTCAGACACTGTGATCCCCTTGAATCTGGTTTTATGTAAGGAAGTAGGGGGTGACTATCTCGATCTATGAGCGTGTGCACCTCAAAAGGAATTTACCCCGAGTCACCTCTTCTTGGAGTCGTCCAAGAGGACGGTGGATGGCCTTTCTTTACACGGCGATGTCCCCTACAGATTTGTCTGCATGTCCCTACCGAACAAATTGCAATTCATAGAATGATGTAGGGCAAGGAATCCTGGGCCCAGCCTCAGCCCCATTCCTGTGACTTTGTACACGTGTCTTCGTCCATCAGGGTCAGCGACAGCGCAGCCGGAGCCCCACCTTGCCAAGAACCGGTGGGGGGCGGGGGGCCAGGTCTGCTCGGGGCCCTGGGGAGCGCCTGGCAGGTCCTGCAGAAGCAGTTCTTTCCTGCAGAAAGAACAAAAGTGCCCGCCTTTCTCTCACTTCCTTTTTGGGGCCTGGGAGGGTTGGCCTGTGAGTGGCCAGCTGCTATTTCTGGGCCTCGGCTGCTCTGTGTGAAACCCCAGTCCCTCCCGAGAGGAAAGAGTGGAGGAAGGAGGGGGGTGCCAGGTGACCTTGCCCTTGGTCCGCGGTGCAATGGGCCCAGGTGTGGCGGTTACAGTCTCGAGTAAAACCGACCCTAGAAGGTCGGGACGGTTCTGGCGTGGCAGGTTTCCTAGCAGAAAAGCACTGTGCACGTGCTATTTATAGATGCTCAGAATAGAGTGGGTTGCCTGTTAAAAGATGGCATCCACTCTCCCTGATTTTGACAGAAGGGGAAACTGAGGCTCAGGATGTTGAGTGCCAGGTCTGAGGTCACACACTGAGCTTGGGACAGAAGCAGGACTAGAACCCAGTGTCTGGACTCCCTCCTCAGGGAATGATAGGGTTGCCTATGTGGAGCAGAGGCAAGATGAGTTTTGAGGGCCACAGAACGTCTTCCCCCTCCCCTAACCGCCGCCAGGCTGGTATGGTCCAGAGCCCAGGGTGTCTGTGAGGTGGGGGAGGGAAGGCACGGTTGGGAGGGAGAGAGGCTGCTCTACCCATCCGGGGTCTCCAGGCCTGCATCCCTCCCTCTCCTACCCACCTTCATGATTCATGTTGGCCTTTTCTTTTTTCAAATTTTTAAATGTTTATTTATTTTTGAGACAGAGAGGGAGACAGAGCGTGAGTGGGGGAGGGGCAGAGACAGAAGGAGACACAGAATCCAGAGCAGGCCCCAGGCTCCGTGCTGACAGCTCAGAGCCCGACGCGGGGCCCGAACTCACGAACTGTGAGATCATGACCCGAGCCGATGTCGGACGCTTAACCGACTGAGCCGCCAGGCGCCCCCATATCGGCCTTTGGCAATCTTTCCTTTTGCACCATCTGGGTCGCTCTTTGGTGTTCACTGGAACCTGACTTCACTGGAACAAAAATGGCTGTGTGGTATTCCTTCCTTCATTCCTTCTCCCTCCCTGTCTTCTCTGCCTCCCTCCTTCCCTCTCTGCCTCTCTTCTTCCCTATACTTGTTGAGCATGTACTACCTACTGGATACCATTCCAGAGATGGTCAGGGCTGTCCTCATTGACAAGCCAATGAGCCAAGATTTGTAGGAAAGGATGTCTGACCCAAGCAGCTATCCGGGCAAAGAGCATTCTAGGCAGAGGGAACAGCAGGTGCAAAGGCCCTGAGGCAGGACCATGATTGACATGCTGGACGTGCAGGTGAGTGACTAACGTGGCTCAAAGTGGGTAGGGATCAGGGAGGAGGTGAGAAGTGGACATCTTCTCCCACAGATGTGGGAGGTGGTGGTGACACAGGCGTGGGAGGTGGTGACACAGGTGGGGGAGGTGGTAGTGACACAGGTGTGGGTGGTGGTGACACGCGTGTGGGAGGTGGTGACACAGGTGTGGGTGGTGGTGACACAGGTGTGGGAGGTGGTGACGCAGGTGTCGGTGGTGGTGGTGACACAGGTGTGGGAGGTGGTGACACAGATGTGGGAGGTGGTGACACAGGTGGGGGAGGTAGTAGTGACACAGGTGTGGGAGGTGGTGGTGACACAGGTGTGGGAGGTGGTGACACAGGTGTGGGTGGTGGTGACACAGGTGTCAGTGATGGTGGTGACACAGGTGTGGGTGTTGGTGACACAGGTGGGGAGGTGGTGACACAGGTGTGGGAGGTGCTGACACAGGTGTGGGAGGTGGTGACATGGTTGTGGGAGGTGGTGGTGACACAGGTGTGGGAGGTGGTGACACGGTTGTGGGAGGTGGTGGTGACACAGGTGTGGGTGGTGGTGACAAAGGTGTGGGAGGTGGTGACACAGGTGTGGGAGGTGGTGGTGACACAGGTGTGGGAGGTGGTGACACAGGTGTGGGTGGTGGTGACACAGGTGTCAGTGATGGTGGTGACACAGGTGTGGGTGGTGGTGACACAGGTGGGGAGGTGGTGACACAGGTGTGGGAGGTGGTGACACGGTTGTGGGAGGTGGTGGTGACACAGGTGTGGGTGGTGGTGACAAAGGTGTGGGAGGTGGTGACACGGTTGTGGGAGGTGGTGGTGACACAGGTGTGGGTGGTGGTGACAAAGGTGTGGGAGGTGGTGACACAGGTGTGGGAGGTGGTGGTAACACAGGTGTGGGAGGTGGTGACACAGGTGTGGGTGGTGGTGACACAGGTGTCAGTGATGGTGGTGACACAGGTGTGGGTGGTGGTGACACGGGTGTGGGAGGTGGTGGTGACACAGTGTGGGAGGTGGTGACACAGGTGTGGGTGGTGGTGACACAGGTGTGGGAGGTGGTGACACAGGTGTCGGTGGTGGTGGTGACACAGGTGTGGGAGGTGGTGGTACAGGTGTGGGTGGTGGTGACACAGGTGTCAGTGATGGTGGTGACACAGGTGTGGGTGGTGGTGACACGGGTGTGGGAGGTGGTGGTGACACAGTGTGGGAGGTGGTGACACAGGTGTGGGTGGTGGTGACACAGGTGTGGGAGGTGGTGACACAGGTGTCGATGGTGGTGGTAACACAGGTGTGGGAGGTGGTGACACAGGTGTGGGTGGTGGTGACACAGGTGTCAGTGATGGTGGTGACACAGGTGTGGGTGGTGGTGACACGGGTGTGGGAGGTGGTGGTGACACAGTGTGGGAGGTGGTGACACAGGTGTGGGTGGTGGTGACACAGGTGTGGGAGGTGGTGACACAGGTGTCGGTGGTGGTGGTGACACGGGTGTGGGAGGTGGTGGTGACACAGTGTGGGAGGTGGTGACACAGGTGTGGGTGGTGGTGACACAGGTGTGGGAGGTGGTGACACAGGTGTCGGTGGTGGTGGTGACACAGGTGTGGGTGGTGGTGACACGGGTGCGGGAGGTGGTGACACGGGGGTGTGAGGTGGTGGTGACACAGGTGTGGGAGGTGGTGACATGGGGGTGCGAGGTGGTGGTGACACAGGTGTGGGAGGTGGTGACACGGTTGTGGGAGGTGGTGGTGACACAGGTTTGGGAGGTGGTGACATAGGTGTGGGTGGTGGTGACACGGGTGTGGGAGGTGGTGACACGGGTGTGGGAGGTGGTGGTGACACGGCTGTGGGAGGTGGTCGCGACACAGAGGTGAGTGCCAGCTGCCACACAAAAGTGGGCAATGTGTGCTCCTTTAGCCCAAAGTGGTTGAAAACGGTGTCCCGTGGCCCTGTTAACGGGGCTGAGGTTGGGGCAGGCAGTCGGTGTGGAGGGACAGCCAAATGCTGGCCTCGCCCCCATGAGGGGCGTCAGGCCTTCCCTGAGGAGCGGGGTGCCGGCGGGTTAGGTGCGGCTGGGAAGACGGTGGCCGGGTGTGAGGCTCGCGCACACAGCCCCTGCCCCGCTTTGGGGAGGCCCTCCCGGTGGGGGAGGAGCTCGAGCTCTGGGGAGTTGGCAGCCATCCTGATCCCAGAGGTGGGTTGCTTCTGGAAACAGAGATCCAGGGCTTCTCCTCCAGGGACAGATAACGACTGGCACCTCGGGTCCCCCTGAAGCCTTCCCATTGGGCCATGAAGCCGTCTTCTCCCTTATTTCTGAGGAAGGGAGAATTGTGTCACTCGTGGTAGTCCACGCTGGGTGAAGAGCTTAACATGCTTCGTCTTACCCAGTCCTCGCGACAGTCCTGTGAGGTAAGGACCACTGTCATTCCATTTTGCAGATGAGAAAACTGAGGCTCAGAGAAGGTATGGAGTCTGCCCAAGGTGTCCCAGCGACCAGGTGGCGGAGTGCGACTTGACCCAGGTCTGTCCGGCCCGGCCTGAGCGGCTGCTGGAATCCTCCCGCACAGCTGGAGGGAGGTCAGAGGTCCAAGCGCTTTGGAAAGTAGTTATGTGACTTGGCAGAATTCGCTAAGGCCGTGCCTACGCCTCCCACGAGCCAGCAATCTCACTCCTGGGTACGTGCCCAGCAAAGTCTCTCTGGGGGCTCTGTGGACGTGGGCCTGCAGGCTCGCCCCACCTCTGCTGCCCGCTCCTGGCCCCCGAGCAAGTCCACAGTGCGCCCTGGGGACCCGGTGGGACCCCAAGGCCTTACCAGGAGACGTGCCGGGTCCCACCTTGCCAGTCACAGACCCGCGTGAGGTGGGTTTTCTTCCACACTTGCACCGCAGCCGGCTGCGGGGGCGGGGGCCGGGGTCTGGTCGCCTTGTCCTAAGCCAGACTTTAAAGAGATTCGGGAAAATGTTCAAGGGCTGCTCGTCTCGCTAATTCCCCTTCAATACATACTGACTTCCTGTAACAATATGTTACTTATCTTGACAAGTCGTGGGTGAAGCTAGACAGTATGACACTAAGTGAGAGGACTCGGTCAGGGAAAGGCAAGTACCTTATGATTTCACTCCTATGTAGAGTTTAAGAAACAAAACCCACAGCAAAGGGGAAGAAAAAACCGAGAGAGAGACAAACCTAGGAACAGACTGTTAATTATAGGGGACAACCTGATGGTTGGGGTCGGTAGCGGGGTTGGGATGGGGATGGGATTAAGGAGGGCACTTGTGATGAGCACAGGGTCGTGTATGGGACTGTTGAATCACCATATTGTGCCCCTGAGACTAGTATAACACTGCATGTTACCTCCCTGGAGTGATCAACTTAAATTTTAAAAAAAGAATGAAAAAAAATAAATCAGTAGGTAGGTCTTTAACTTCTCCGTTTTAATTTCTTTTTTTTATTAATTTTTTTTTCAACATTTTTTATTTATTTTTGGGACAGAGAGAGACATAGCATGAACGGGGGAGGGGCAGAGAGAGAGGGAGACACAGAATCAGAAACAGGCTCCAGGCTCTGAGCCATCAGCCCAGAGCCTGACACGGGGCTCGAACTCACGGGCCGCGAGATCGTGACCTGGCTGAAGTCGGACGCTTAACCGACTGCGCCACCCAGGCGCCCCATCTCCGTTTTAATTTCTGACGCGGTCACTACTGATAGGTGTGCCCACGAACAACAGCTCTCTGGGCTCCTCCACTGGGATGGGGACCAGGCAGGGGTCCCCGGGGACAGATGGCAGGAAACACAGGCCCAGGTTCCCCGCAGGCTCCGAAAGCCTTCCTGTCGGGGCCGTCCGTGGTGCTCCTCAAAGCTGTACGGGTCGTGAAAGACAAGGAAAGACCGAGAAACTGTCGCAGGTTGGAGGAGACTGAGGAGACGGTGTGCGTTGTGAGGGGGGCTGGATGGGACTCTGGAACAGATACGGGAGAGTCGGGACAAACGGGTGACATGGAACAAAGGCGACAGTTTGTATTGTCATTATCTTTCTGGGAACGACCACTACGAGGACAGGGGATGGCAAGGTGGGCAAGGCCACAGAGGTAGGTCCGCGATAAGTCTGAGATGCCCCTTCAGAAGGCAGGAGGAGGCACGGAGGAGGCCAGCAGGGACCCAAGTCGAGTCCAGAGGAGACCTGGCTGCACATGTGGATTTATGTGCTGTCACTGTTATCACACGCTGAGCACGGGCCAAGTGTGTTAGTCAGAGTCCCCCGGAAGAAGAGAACCAGCAGGAGGCATATACATAAAGAGAGAGTCTTATTTTAAGGAATCAGCTTATGCAATTGGGGGCTGGCAAGTCTAAGATCTGCAGCACAGGCTGGCGGGCTGGAGACCTAGGGAAAAAGCTAGATGTTGCCGTTACAAGCCCGAAGGCCATCTGGAGGCAGAATTCCTTCCTCCTCAGGGAAACTCAGTCTTTTGCTCTTAAGGCCTTCAACTGATTGGATGAGGCCCACCCACTTTGTGTGTGTGTGTGGGGGGGGTCATCTGCTTTACTCAAAGTCCACATGTTTCACGGATAATCTCATCCAGAAATACCTTCACAGCGATATCTAGATTAGCATTTAACCAAATATCCAGGCGCTGTGGCTCGGCTGAGTGGACACATAAAATTAACCATCCCAACAGGGAGATGGTGGGACAGAGATGTCAGGGATCCAGGTGTGGTTCTTAAATTTTTTTTTTCAACGTTTTTTATTTATTTTTGGGACAGAGAGAGACAGAGCATGAACGGGGGAGGGGCAGAGAGAGAGGGAGACACAGAATCGGAAACAGGCTCCAGGCTCCGAGCCATCAGCCCAGAGCCCGATGCGGGGCTCGAACTCACGGACCGCGAGATTGTGACCTGGCTGAAGTCGGACGCTTAACCGACTGCGCCACCCAGGCGCCCCAGGTGTGGTTCTTAGAAACAGCCCCGCCTTCCTTTCGGTTTCCTCCCGGGCTTATCAGGATCTCAATACAGGTTTCAGGTGCCCTGCAACCCAACAAGGGCCTCTCGTACAACAAGGCCCCGAACACCGTGCAAAGCAGAGCGCTTGGAAACGCAGCTCTGTGTGACACCATACAGAAAGATCAAAAGGAACGGCCCCCTCCCGCCTCAGACACCCTAGCATGAGCTCTCCTACCTGGGAGTTGAGTTTAGCACTTTGCTCTCGCGTTGTTGTGCTTAGACCTTTATACAACTCTATGCAGAGTGATGTCCTCTCAGCCAGGCAGTGGACACCCGGAGGACAGAGACCCGGATTGCCTGTCGAGTAGCAGTGATGGGGAGCTCACTCCTCGGCTGAGGCAGCCTTCGGATGGTGCTGACTGAAGGAGTTCTCCTCAAAGTTGCGCTGGCACTCTCTCCCCAGGCCCTTCACACCCCATGGAGCCTACAGAGGATGACCCCCAGGATGGCACCCGGGGCGTGTGAGGACTGTCACCGAGCCTTCTCTTCAGAGGAGGCACAGTCTTGTTCCTCACGACGGACGGGCTCCAGGCTGCTGGGGGCCCTCCTCTGATCACATTCCTGTTCTGGAAGGCCCCTTCCCACTCTCCACGGGGCCTGGCCAACAGCAGACTCTCGATAATTGTCTTGAATAGCAAAGCGAGCCCATTCGAGGCGCCAAGTCGTAGTCCTGCACGGCGTTCTAAAAGTTCACTTATTCAATAAGTATTTATTGACTTCCTACCATGTGCCAGGCTCCGTGTTAGGGTCTGGGAATAAAATGGTCCCCCAAACAGACGTGACCCTATCAGGGCCCTGGCGGATCCCCCTCAGGCCTCTCTGCTTCCCTGCACCCCAACTTCCAACCGCCAGGGCCCATAGTTCTGACTCCCGGGAGGCTGTCATGCTCGCTGCTGAGCAAGAAGGAAGTGCCAGGGGATTGATATGCCCCGGGAACAGCCCTCAACCAGTAAGACTGGTAGGGACTGGTGTGTAAATATCCTGCCCCCCCCACCCCGCTTCCCCAGGCACAAGTTTTACACCATTTCCCAGACTTGCCCTCTGGGATTGAGCGCCAGGTGCCCACCATGGCAGCTGGCATAATAACATACTTTCTTGGTTGCTTTTCCTGCCTTGTGTCATTTCCCTACCCCTTACCTGCAATTCCCGAACAAACAACTTGTGCTTCATCTTCCTCTCGGGGTGTGCTTGTGGGGAGGGCAGACTAAGACAGCCCCGGCCCTCACAGGGCTTCCAGCTAGTGAGAAGATGGATACTAAATGGGCCATAACGAATCAATATATAATTTGAAATTACGATAAGGGGTGTGAAGGGAAGAACAGGGTATATATGAGAGGCCAGGTGGAGAGAAGTGTGAATGTACCGCTCGAAGGTGCCAGAGCGCGAGGTCAGGAAAGGCTCCTCAAAGGAAGTGACATTTAAACAGAGACCTGGAGGATGAGGAAAAGGAAACAGCATTCTAGATGGAGAAGAGCATGTGCGAAGGTCCTGGGGCCCAAAGACACTTGGCATAGTTAAGTTACAGGAAAAGAGCCTCACATCTCCCTATAGTGTAGTAAGCATGGGAGAGAGTGGTATGACAGGAAACTAGAGGGCCAGGCAGTATCGAAATCAGGTATTGTCTGGTGAGCAGAACAAGAAGTTTTTACTTTTCTCTCAAGATAATGAGGGAGCTTCCAGCAATGGTAAACTAGATTATTTCAGACCATTCCTCTCGCTGAGAATCCTAGAAGAGCTGGACAAAATTAAAAAGGAAAACCTGTCTATTGGAAGGTACCAGATAATTATCAAGGCAGTGAGAAATTGTGGGGATTATGGGGCCAAGATCTGGGAGAGCATGGATGCCCAGAGAGGAGGTGAGGCTGGCTGTCGATACCACTTTTCCCCTCAAGGGGATTACCGACTTGAAAGCAAGGTTTGAGAGGCTGAGAGGTTGAGCAGAGCTTTTTTTAGACTCATGAGGCTTACTTAGAATTTAGAACCTGCCAAGGAGAGAGTGTTTATTAAACATCCAAAGGTTTGAGTCGGGATCCGTAAGGGCTGTGTGTTAAGAATAAAGATGAAAAGGACACAGACAAGCCCTCACAGGAAATGAATTCCAGCTTCAAGGCATATCAATTCCTGACCCAACTAAGGGGATCTGGGACTGCCCAGCTAAGGTGATCCCAGCTTAGCTCCCTGCCCAAAGCAAAAGTAAAGAGGAAGACGCCATCAAGTTATCTGTAACTTTTCATACTCAACACCTGGCCCTACAAGAATACAAGATTCGCCAGCAAATCAGGGGAAAACACACACACACACACACACTAGAGAGACGCAAGAGGATCTAGATATTCGAGTTATAATACGGATTTTGAAAATAACTGCAATTAAATGTTCAGTGAAGCCGCACATGGGTGGGCTCAAGCGTCCAACTTCGGCTCAGGTCATGATCTCACAGTTCATGGGTTCGAGCCCCGCGTCGGGCTCTGTGCTGACAGCTCAGAGCCTGGAGCCTGCTTCGGATTCTGTGTCTCCCTCTCTCTCTGCCCCTAACCCACTCGCATTCTGTCTCTGTCTCTTTCAAAAATAAATAAACATTAAAAAAATTTTTAAAAATTTTTTTAAATGCTTACTGAGTTAAAAGACAAGATGAGAATTTGGGCAATGAATGGGACTCTGTAAAAGGGAATCATAAAATGAAACATACTCTTGCCATGTGATCCAGAAATTGCAATCCTTGGTATTTACCCAAGTGAATTGGAAATTTATAAGAACATTAAAAACCTACACATGGACGTTTATGGCAACTTTACTCATAATTGCCAAATCTTGGAAGCAGCCTTCAGAGGTGAATGGGTAAATAAACTGTAGTACATCCAGACAATGGAATACTATTCAGTACTAAAAAGAAATGGTTATTAAGCCACGAAAAGATATAGAAGAACCTTAAATGCGTATTAATAACTGGAGGAAGCCAATCTGAAAAGGCTATGGACTGTATGATACAGCTTTATGACATTCTGGGAAAGGCAAAACTATGCAGACAGTACAAGGATCTGTGGTTGCCAGGAGTTACAGTGGCGGGAGGCATGAGCAGGCAGAGCACAGAAGACTTTGGGGGCAGTAAAACAATTCCGTATTGGGGCGCCTGGGTGGCGCAGTCGGTTAAGCGTCCGACTTCAGCCAGGTCACGATCTCGCGGTCCGTGAGTTCGAGCCCCGCGTCAGGCTCTGGGCTGATGGCTCGGAGCCTGGAGCCTGTTTCCGATTCTATGTCTCCCTCTCTCTCTGCCCCTCCCCCGTTCATGCTCTGTCTCTCTCTGTCCCAAAAATAAATAAAAAACGTTGAAAAAAAAATTTATAAAAAAAAAAAAAAATTCCGTATGATAGTAGAGTCTACACAGGCCATTACACATTTTTCAAATCCCATGGAATATACATCACCAAGGGTGATCCCTAATGTAAACTGGGCTTGAGTGATGATGACGTTTCAACGTAAATTCACAATTGTAACAAATGTCCCACTCTGTTGTGTGGTGTTGATGGTGAGGAGGCTACGTACATATGGGAAGTGGAGTAGGGGCATATGTGAACTTTCTGTACTGTCTGCTCAATTTTGTTGTGAAGCTAAACTTGCTTTAAAAAATAAAATCTAGGGGCGCCTGGGTGGCTCAGTCGGTTAAGCGTCCGACTTCAGCTCAGGTCACGATCTCACGGTCCGTGGGTTCGAGCCCCGTGTCGGGCTCTGGGCTGATGGCTCGGAGCCTGGAGCCTGTTTCCGATTCTGTGTCTCCCTCTCTCTCTGCCCCTCCCCCGTTCATGTTTTGTCTCTCTGTCTCAAAAATAAACGTTAAAAAAAAATTAAAAAATAAAACCTACTATTTTTTTTAAATAATAGAAGAAAATCAACTGAAGGAAAGGAAAAGAAAGGAAAGGAAAGGAAAGGGGGAAGGGAAGGAAGGGAGGAACAAAAGGAAAGGAAGGAGGGAGGGATGGGGGGGAGGAATGGAAGGAAGAAAGGAAAGGAAGGGAAGGAGGAAGAAAAGGGAATCAAGCGGAAATTGTGGACCTGAAAAACTGGGTAAGTGAAATTAAAAACTCAAAAAATAAGTTTAATAGTTGACTAGATGTGGCTGCAGGGAAATGGAAGAAAATGGAAGGTAGCTCACAGGAAAATATCGAGACTGAAGAGAAAAAAGAGAAAAGGAGAAAAATGAAATATGGGACATGGTATAAAAGACCTAACACAGGCGTAATTGGAGTCCCAGAAAAAGAGGAGAGAGTAAGTCCTGGACAGTGGTGGTGGTGTAAGAAATAACGACGAAGCATATTTCAAATGAATGAAAAGACATCCAGCCATGGATTTGAGAGGGACTATGAACTCTTAGCAGGATAAATACAAAGAAAACCACACCTAAGTACAGCCCAATAATATCACTGGGAACCTAAGACAAGAAGAAAAATCTTAGAAGTAGAGAAGACAAAAAATAGATTTTGGGGCGCCTGGGTGGCTCAGTCAGTTAAGCGTCTGACCTCCTCTCAGGTCATGATCTCGCGGTCCGTGAGTTCGAGCCCCGCGTGGGGCTCTGTGCTGACAGCTCAGAGCCTGGAGCCTGCTTCGGATTCTGTGTCTCCCTCTCTCTCTGCCCCTCCCCCGCTCATGCTCTGTCTCTGTCTCGGAAATAAATAGACATTAAAAAAAATTTTTTTTTTTAAATAGAGAGATTTCAAGGAGGGCCTGATATAATATCTGATTTACCTTTTGAAAAGTTCATTTGCAACTGCTGGAGGAGAATGGGCGGTAGCAGGTGAGTTAGGGGCCCAGCAGAAGGCGAGGTGGGTACGAGAGTGATGGCAGTGAGGATGGGAGGGAAACAGCCACTTGGGGTATGTTACGCTGAGTAGGTGATTTGCTGTCTCTGAGCCTCATTATCGTCTTTCCAAAGTGGGGTCATACTTGTACTCACCTCAAAGCTTCATGACTACTACTGTTATAGACATCCAAGTTAAAGTGCCTGGTCGACAGTTCAAGGCAGGCAGCTGGAAGCAGGATCTCACCATTTGTACCCTGGGGTCCCTGTGTCCTTAGCCGCTTTAGACCCAGAGCTGAAACAACTAGGCCAGCCCAGCCATGTGGTTGAGGGGGCCTAAGACCTAGTTTAACCACCTGTACTGGGGCCAATTTCCCACTTAATCAGGAAAAAGGAGAAAAATACATTAGCCTTGAATAGTAGCAGGAGATTAAATTCAAATCCTGCAACACAAACGGTCTTAAGTATTTTTTTCTCCTTCACCCAAAACTTTTAAATTCTGCTTCTGCAATCTGATGCTTGCTAATCTGCCTTATTCCATCTGCATTTATTGTTTTGCGTTTCTAACCGCTGGGAGATTAACACTCACCCTCTTTCTTCTTGGAGGGAATTTTCCCGTGAGCCTGCAAGGCTGCACCAGAAACTGTGTTTGGTTTTTTTGTTTTTCCCAAGCGTTGATCTGATTCAATTCAACTCAGTTCAACTCAGATATATCTGGAGGACTTTCTCTGTGCCAGGTACTGAGGGCGTCCAACGTATTATTTCAATCATTTTTCTGTTCTGTAAACATTTGTCTGCTACTTCTCAAATCCACCCCCGCAGGCCTTTTTCAAGTTCACTGTGCACACACTGTGGGCTTCCCTGCAGGAACTTTGACCTTCACACTGCCATGTCTCCAGCACCCCTGCACACAGTAGGCGCTCAATTAATGCTTGTGGACTGAGTGAGTGAACAACTCTGCCTTTGGTCAGACATGTCCTCTCTGAGAGGGTCCAGGGTCCCCGGCAGAAGAACGTCAGGGTCAGGCAGGAGCTCAGGCTCATATTGGGAGCTTGATGAACATTTGTAACCCCAGCTGATCCGGCACCCACTGGGAAGATCATGGGCTCCGGGGTCAGATACTATGGGAGGAAACCTCAGCTCTCATTCATGCAGCAACTGTCTGTTGGGTGCCTTTCACGTGCCAGGCACAGCTCCAGGTACCAGGGACACAGTGATGTCAACATGAAGCCCCTGCCTGCCGTAAGGCCTGCTGAAGCTTACGGTCCACCGGGGAAGCGGATGATCTGCCAGTAAGCACGTGAACAAGCTCACTCTAAGCAGATGTGAGCGCTCAGAAGGAAATAAGCCAGATAAACGTGGCAGCAAGCGATCGGGTTGAGAATGCTGGTCATGGCTGAGCATCTCAGCAGGGAGAACGGCAGGGGCAAAGGCCCTGAGGTGGGGAATGTGTCTGGCTGGTCTCCTGGAGTGAGCAGGGGAGAGAGGTGGGAAAGGAGAGCAGGGATGCAGTGGGACTAGATAGTGTGGGGCTTTGTGCAGGTTCCGTGCCTGGCTTTGTACTTCTAGCCTCCCCCCGGCCCGGGACGTCTGTGAATCAGTGGACTGTGGATGCGAGTGCTCGCTGAGTCACCTCTGCCTCACCGTGGGGCCCAGTCTCATCTTCTCACGAAACGGTCTTACTGATTTTCCCGGTTCACTGATTTTCCTTCCCTGAATTGGTCACCGCCCAGCAGAAGCCAAAGGAACCAAAATCTCGAGAGCTTTGTTCGTTTTTAATTTCCAACCTTCTCATCCATTCGTTTATTCACTCAACAAATCTTTGTGAGACGTATATGACATGCTGAATATTTTGCTGGGCTCTGAGGACAACTCACATACCAGCCCAGAGCCTAGAGATTTCAATGCCTCAGCTTTCCCATCTATAAAATGGGCAGGCTGGAACTGACGTCTACGAACTACTTCTCTTCTACAGTCCGGATGACAGTGGAGAAGTCTGTAAATATCTCTGCCCAACATCACATGTACAAGAGAGGGCTTGGAGGGAGAGGCGGAGAGACTCCTCTTGTTCCCAAACTTAGGAGACAAAAGGTCCCCCCCGTTGAGTCTCGTAGCTCCACTGCCCACCCACTCCGGCTCCGACCGATCCAAAACCTGTAAAAGATTTAAGAGATCACTGACTCACCTCTCCTTCCTGAGCTGCGGTGAGGAAAGAAGTCCTTTAAGCTGCCTTCTCTGTTTGTCTCCTGATCCAGAAACCCGAGTCAGTGGGCTGGGAGCTATTTGCAAGGCTGCACTTTTTGGTTAACAAAAAATTTCTCTGCTCATAGCCAAGGGGAGGGGCGGGACAACCAGAACCCCACTTCTTCTTTTGGTAAGAAGTCATCTTTTCTTCTCTCCGGGAACCGTCTGGGCATGTGGGAGGAGTATGGAGAGGCGATGCTGTCCGGAGGGAAAGGTTTGGGCGCTGCGGGTAGCCCGCTTACCAGCTCTATGACCTTAGGCAAGTCACCGTACCTCCCTGACCCTCAGTCTCCTCTTCGGTAAAACAGGAATAATAATAAATAGGTTTCGGAGAGAATTAAATAAAATCTATAAATTGCCTTGTGCATGGTAAGCCAATAATCGGTGACAAGTATTATTAACACAAATACAGGGACATTATGAATCGAGAATAATTGCATTCCCTCCGTGATATCCACCTGTTAGCTAATATGGCACCTCACTGGCTTAGGGTGGGCTTCAGAGGCACCAGATGTCTCCACGAGAGTGAATAGCAGTGCATCCCCCCCCTCCCCGCCCCCGACCCCCCGCCCCCCACCCCCCGCCCCCTGCCTCTGGTCACGTTCCTTCCTTCCCAGTGAGTAACCGCAAGCCTTCAGGTGGCCCAGCGGCCAATAAACATCGGTGCACAGCCTTGCTGGCCGTCAGGAAATGCAAATTCAAGCAACAAGATGCCAACGCGCATCCATTAGATTGGCCAGAACATCCGATACCAAATGAAACAGTCTGAGGCCGCCCTATGTAGATCAGAGCTGCGGGGATGGGATAAGGATACCCTGCCAGTGGGAATGAATCTCAGTGTGGCCAGTTTGGCAACAGCTGCTAAAGTCGGGAAGGTGCACGCCCCACAATTCAGAGGGCCTGTTTGAGAACGTCCCCACTGGAGAGACTTTCACGTTTGCACAAAGAAGCATGCACAGGCCTGCCCAGGATGGCACGATTCATACAGCAAGGAATCGGAAGCAACGTAAATGTTTCTCAACAAGGCAGGGACAGAAGACTAAATGAGAATACTAGGCAGCAGTGAAAAGGAACGAACTAGCTCTGTGTGAATTAATATGAGTCGATCTCCACAATGTCAGGAGAAAGTAGGAAAATGCATAATGGCCTGCGCAGAATACCATAAATAGTGACATACACTGTATCATTCACAGATAAACGCATACTCATAAAGGCCGGAAGATGAAGCCCTCCTTACGATGGTTCCAGCGGAGGAGGGGAGGGGTGGGGGGAGGGGAGGGGGCCGGGGAGATTTCAGAGCCGTAATGTTTTCTTTCTTAAAAGAAACATTTGGAAGTGAACATGCCAACCGGCTCACACATAACTCTGGGTGGCGAAAATATGGGTTTTGTTATCTTACTCACGGTTATGTTCTGTGTATTCTTTTCAACAAGAGAAATGAAAAGGAAGCCCGTCACAGAAAACACCAGCTAAGGAATGTGGAAGGAATGATAGCTTTAGAGAGCCACCGTATTTTAAGTGCTAGGCTTGTTTCTGATGACGACCCTCAGCGAATGGTGGTTGGGGACCAGGATGTGGAAGGTGCCCAAGTGCCACCTGCAGGGGACACTAATTGTGGAGGGGGCAGGGGGCCTTTGCAGGGGGCGTTTCGTGTCGCCACCTTAACAGGCGATCCAATCCGGCCTCGCCACGTGGGGGACAGTTGGCCCCACGTACCACTCGATGACATTCAATAGGAAGAACACGCCACCCCCTGGGAGGGCTTCTCCCCCAAATCCTAGAGAGTGCCCAGCCCTAGCATTCCACTTCCAGGAAGTCACACAGGATAGAGGAACCTGTTAAACCACAGCCGAGGAAGCAGTCAGAGAGGCACATGTGGGACGTTCTATAAGAGAGAGGGTGAGTCCATGCCAGACAAACAAATGAAAGGAAAAGAAGATTAAAAAAACAAAGAAAGAAGAAAGAGCGAAAGGGAGGGGACTGTTCTACACCCCAAAACTGGCTATAAAGAGACACAACCGCCAAATCCCATAGTTGACCCTTGACTGGATTTTGATTCAAAAGAGGCTGCCAAGGGGCGCCTGGGTGGCTCAGACAGTTAAGTGTCTTCAGCTCGGGTCACGATCTCACAGTTTGTGGGTTTGAGCCCCGCATCGGGCTCTGTGCTGACAGCTCGGAGCCTGGAGCCTGCTTCGGATTCTGGGTCTGCCTCTCTATCTCCGCCTCCCCCGATTGCACTCTGTCTCTCTGTCTCCATCTCTCAAAAATAAATAAAACATTAAAAAAATAATAAAAAAAAATAGGGGTGCCTGGGTGGCTCAGTTGGTTAAGCATCCAACTTCAGTTCAGGTCATGATCTCGCAGTCCATGAGTTCGAGCCCCACGTCGGGCTCTGTGCTGACAGCTCAGAGCCCGGAGCCTTCTTCTGATTCTATGTCTCCCTCTCTCTCTGCCCATCTCCCACTTGTGCTCTCTCTGAAATAACAAATGAATAAACTTTAAAAAATAAATAAATAAAAATAAATAAATAAATAAATAAATGGCAGTGTAGAGGTTTCTTTAAAAAAAAAACAACAACAAAACAAAAAACAAAAATGGAGGCAGCCAAAAAAAGGCTTTGTAGGACAGCAGGTGAAATTTGAATATGGACTAGATATTGGGTGGTCTCTTGAATTACTGCTGATTTTCTTAGGTGTGGAAATGGTAAGTCTATGGGAGAGAACGTCCCCATCTTGGGAGATGTCCGCTGAAGCATTGAGGAGTGAATGTCACAGTCTGCAAAGCTTTCAGATGTCCCCACGGGAAAGTAGATAGTAGGACACCCATGTGAACACTGGTTAAGCCTTGCAAGACGGTCTGTGGGTATCCCTTCTACGTTACTTTTCCCTCTTCTCTGAGTTTTGAATTTTTCACCATAAAAATTTTGAGGGAAAATTTTTTTAAATGGAAAGAGAAACTAAGTCTTCCCACCAAAGCTGGGGCTCTTCCTGTAGAAACTGCTCTTTGCTCCTTTGAGGCAGGTTTTGCTAAAAGTATTTAGCATTTCTGAGAAATTAGCACAAATCGAGGGAACAGGTACATTAGCAATACAGGAAATTCACATCTGAGTCGTATATGTAAATTGCAATCATGAAAATCAGGGCTTTCACTGCATTTCTAAGAAATGTCCTTTTTGGGACACTCTTGCTTTTGTCTTACCTCTAGGACTCTCTCAGAGAAGGTTCAAGAGTACGGCCTCAGAGGGACCGGGGGAGGGGGGTTGGCAGACAGCAGGCTGTGGATAAGACAAACCCTCGCTGCGTCAGAGAGACCAGAACACCTAGCTTGGGCAAAACATTCTCAGGTCCAAAATATCACCAACGCCCTCGTGTAGAGGGGAACAGTCTCATTGGAAAATATCAGTCAACGTGACAACCTTTCCTCTGACCAAGTAATCCACTTAGGGAATTCAATCCAGTCTATGAGACACAAAGACAAAATATATGTTAAATGAACATATATATAAAGGGTTTAGAATAGTGCCTGCAACATGGTAAGTGCCACATAAATGCTCACTGTTGTTATTTCCAATGAGCATTTTAAGAGCTTGTTTAAAAAGGTAAGAATTGATTGATAGGATATATCAAGTGAAAAAAGGTCATGTTTACAGTGTGTTTAATCTGTATAGACCAGCAATTGGGAAAAAAAAAAAAATGTATGTTGGGTGGGAGGGCTGAGGCGAAATCTATCATCCATCGACACATACATGTGTGTAAATGTCAGGGCTTTGCGGAAGCCTGTGTGAACCAGATCTGGTCACAGTTGCTGCCTCCAAGCAGGGAAAGGGCCGACTAGAGTATCTAGATATGAGAGAAGTTTCTTTTTTGTCACTATATTCCCTTTCACACCGTGTGAATTTTTCTTTACCGTGTGCTCATTTTAACTGTTTAGGTCCACATATTTGAATGAATCAGCTCCCAAACCTGGACGTATACAAGGGATCTTTACCCTGGGTTCCAGAACTCTTCTGTCCCCTTAAGTGTGGAGCTTAAAATTAGAATCTTGCGTCCCCCGCCCGCCCCGGGAGACAGCTCAGAGAGGGCTGGTTTCAGAATGAGGCTCAGAAGTCTCCAGCACCTGTTCTGAGGGAGCCCAGGGAGGAGGGGACTCTATTTTCATGGGTCGTGAAATCTGAGCTCAGAGGCAGCAATAATAATAATTGTTAACAATTGTGTGGCACTGGTGGGGAGGGGTCACATGAGCTTTGGTCTGTGCTGTTCAGCTTCACATTCATCCATTAGATCAGGAGAAAATGAGGCCCTTCTCCAAGGGAGACAACTCCTTGGACAACTCCTTCCAAAAATGTCCCATAGCTTTGCTCTGTCTGGCTTAACAAAATCTGACACCAACCAAAAGAAGTCAGAAGAAAGTTGTGGATAATCCCCTCTGTATGTTCCTGTTTACTTTTTTTAAACATAATTTATTGTCAGATTGGTTTCCATACAACACCCAGTGCTCATCCCAACAAGTGTCCTCCTCAGTGCCCGTCACCCATTTTCCCCTCTCCCCCATTCCCCATCAACCCTCAGTTTGTTCTCAGTATTTAAGAGTCTCTTATGGTTTGCCTCCCTCCCTCTCCCCTGTATGTAACTTTTCCCCCCGCCCCCTCCCCTGTATGTTCCTGTTTATACGAAGTTCAGGAACAAGCAAAATGAATCTATGGGGACAGAAGTCAGGATGATGGCTATTCTGCGGTGGTGGGGAGACTTCCCGAAGGGGCAGTGAGGGGGCCTTCTGGGGGGCTCCAAATGTCCAAAGTCCTGATCTGGGTAGCGTTGTCTGGGTACGCATATAGTAAGCATTCATTGACCTGCACACTCAAAATTCATGCATTTCACTTCATGTAAATTACACTTCTGATGAAAGAAAATAGAACGCAAATAAAATCCATTATCTGTAAAAGGTGTTTGAGCGACAGCGCTAACCAGCTTCGATCAGCAATGAGACTTTAGGAAACCGTTCTGTTCCTGGCCACCCTACAAATCAGATTGGATTGTATTTGATTTTCATTTTCTGCCTAACCCATGCCTGCTTTCTAACTCCAAAGTGCTGTCTCACTGAGCAAGGCAATGTGTTGTGGCTGCAGAAAATAGCAACCAGTCTAGCGGGTCTGTTTCTGGAAGGCACAGTCTGCTCGATAGACAGAGACCGCTTTTTAACGGTCAGAACTAACCCCCCGGGAGCCAGCTGCTTTGTGAGGCGGTGAGAGCCCCAGCTCTGGGTAAGAAGGTAAGGAGGAGACGCACTGAGGGCAGCCAACATTGACTCTGGGCTTTCGACAGGCAGAAAGTTCCTGGCAACAGTGTCGGTGACTGTCTCTGGCTCCCAACCCCACCCGGCAGCTTTGTTACTTTTCACTGACACAAGTAATACGTAAGTATCTTCTCTGTGTAAAAATTAAAGCGTTACAAATAGGACTAAAGTCACCTTTGACCATCACCCCCAAACCTCGTCCCCTCTTGTTCTACCCTGAGGCAACCACCGTCATCATGCCCCCACGGGTAGGGGGCCATGGAGAATGCGATTCATGACTCTGCTTCACAAAAAGGTATCTTACCGTAGGTATCAGGCTACAAACTCCTTTTGTTTTTGTTTTGTTTTGTTTTGTTTTTCACTCAGTGATTTGTCTTGACCATCACTCCACACCACTGCCTACAGATCTGTCTCCTCTAGATCTATGAATATCTCCATTATAATATCCCTGGTTACGACCTGTGGACCTCACTTTATCCGGCCATGCTCTGTGGGTTGGACATTTATGTTGTTTCCAGATGCTCCCTAGTATTAGCTAGGCTTCCGCGAACAGCGTTGAGCACCTGCGGCACATGGAGGAGAATTTCTGGGTTGTGGGTTGGGTGTAGGCTGTGCGTTTTCATTGGTCCTGGCAGATTGCCCTCCAAAATGGTAGTACCAACCCCCTCCCTCCAGCAGGGCGTGAGGTCACATTTCCCTAGATCACCTCTAGTTCTCGGCATTATCAAAGTTTCAGATTTTGCCAACCTGACGGATGAAAATTCCTTCTTCGTTGTTGAGGTTGTGTTTCTCTGATTTTTGAGCCCGAGCACTTTTTAGGCTTACCAATCATTTGTATGTCCTCTGCTGTTGTCTTAGGTCAGGTTCATCCAAATCAGCCTTTTGCTTTCCTCCCTTCTGCCCTCGCTCCTGTCCTAACTGCTTCCTGGAATGCCCTCCTGCTTCCCCTCCACCTGCCTGATTCCTTCCCATCCCTCAAACTTCCTTCCTAGATGCCATGGGCTCCTAAATTTGTCTCACTCTAGTCTTAATCCCATGGAGGGAGTTGGGAAGCCATGGAAATCAAGTCACAAGAGTGTGATGAGGGCTACGGTGCTAATCCTCCATATTGTTTCTTGAGAACTTGCTACATGCTGAGAACTTGCCCTAAGAATTTAACTGTGCCCCTTCCATTCTCCCAACAACCCGTGAGCCAGGAACTGTTGTTATACCCACTTATGAGGAGAGAAAATGGAGGCACAGAGAAGTTAAGTGAATTGTCTCCAAGGCTTCCTGCTGGTAAGTGGCCGGGCTGAGACTCAAACCCAGGCTGTCCTGCTCTAGTGTCAGCCTGTTGAGTGCTTTGATACGGGTAAGGATAGGGCTTAGGAAGCACAGAGAAATCAGGGATGGCTTCCCGGAGGAGTTGGCCCCTCAGTGGAGCCTGAGGACCAAACAAGAGATGACCCCGCAATGAAATAGGAAATGGTCGTCAAGGAAGGGGGAAGGGCCTGAGGCTGGAGAGCTGGTTCGTCCTGGGTGCAGCCTGGGGTGTGTGCCAGGGGGCAGGAAACCAGGTCCAAGTGCGGGGTCAGAGCCAGATGGGGGTCATACCAGAGTCTATACCTCATCTCAAGGCCAGACCAGCCCCCCCCTGCTCTGTGGGCCCTGCCGGGCAGCATGCAGAGGAGGCTCCGCAGACAGCACCGTTGGGGACTCCTGAAGCACGCCCAGGCCACGGGCTTCGGCTCCTACCACGCAGGTGCAGGGGCGGGAGGGGGTGCCGCTGATTTACATCCTACAGGTTGGGGGGGAAAACCCAGGAAGTGCAGCTCAGGCACTAATCAAATCTAAGGCTAATAATAAACGTCCTGAGTAATGAGTGGCTTGGGCCGGAGCAGGCGAGGTGGCCGGACCCGGGTGGGCCCGGAGTGGTGTGAGTAGCCGGGGAGGTGGCCGGGTGTGGGGGGCAGTGGGGGCAAGGAGGGCTTGGCCAGGGGCGCCCCGCATGGGTTCGGTGGGGTTCGGCGCGAGTAGCACCCACAGCAGATGGACAAGCTCGGGCTTGTCTGGGGGCCACCCCAAGTCTGGGGGCTCTGGGGGTTTGCAGCTTGCACGCCAGGAGAGGAGCTGGGAGGCTGGGGGGTAGGTATGCACCTTCTGCATCCATCCCCTGACTTTAACAATTATCAACGTATGGCCAGCCTTAGATCGTTTATGCCCGCCATTTTCCCCCTCCAGCCCCACTGGATCATCTTAAAGCTAATAACAAACATTGTATTCTTTGATGTGTGGATGCCTCAGCAGCCATCTCTTAAAAACCTTTTCAGGAAACAACACCCAGAAAACTAACCACCATGGCCTGACCGATTCTGAAAAGAATGACCCCCTAGTACTAGGACCAAATAGCCGATCAGGGTTGAGGTTTCCCAATTGTCTGATCAATGTCTTTTCCAGTCGGTTTGTTCAAATCAGGATCTGAGCCCAGACCACATTCTACCTTTGATTGTATGTGTTAATCTAGAGCAATTCCCATCTGGTCTCATTTATTCCCCCTGCTGTTTATTTATTGAAGAACCTGGATCGTATGCCCTGTAGAATTTTTATCAGGGTTTTAAAGGTTCGTTCAAAGTGACAGAGCAGGAAGCATAGGTTGCTGGAGCCGATGGGACCCACGCTGCTGCTCTGTCCCCCACACGTCAGGCAAGGAGTCTATCTTTTCTCTGATTCCTTTTTGCATCCAGTGACCATGTCCCCAGACAGGTCCCCAGCGAAGGGCTCAAATGTATAAAATTTCTGAGACAGCCGGAACAGGTGAGGACGCCCACCTTGACACAGGGTGAGAGTGCCGGGGCCTCCAGGACCACGGGCTGAGAATCGGTCAGAACCGTGACCCAGTGCTGAGCGAGGCTGCCTGGCACAGCAGAATCGGTACCGGCCTGCAGTCAGGGGTTCTGGCTCCCCATGTTCACGGACTCACCGTGTGATCTTGGCCGGGCCCTTCACCTCTCCAGACTCTGTTTCCCCAGCTGCACAATGAAGAAGAGTCTCTGCCCCGCCAGATGTCCCTCAAAACCTCACAAGGGCTTCGAACCCTCCAGAAGCCCTCTTGAGGAGTCACAAGCAAAGGTTCCGAGAAGGGCTGTGCAACTTCTTTCGCAGGCTTCTATTCTGCCCAGCCTGTGTCGGTCCTGGGGTTTTCCTGCCCTCCTTTGGGGCTGGATGATGGTTCTGGGATTTTATGTAGGTCCAGGTGGAGGTTGGGGAGTGGGGAGCAGCTACGGCACCCTCTGGTCTGCTGGTTGTCGACCATCTGCCAACTATGTTCCCATCAGTCTCCACAGCTTGCTGGCTTCCAGACCATGAATGAGTCTTAGAAGCTCTCTAGGGCTGCCCTGTCCAATCTAACCCACCGCCCACCCAGCCATCCCTTCACAGTGGGTTAGCACCCTCCCTCTCCTGTCCCCAAATGAGGGAAGGGTCAGAGGTCTCTTTTTAATTTTGTGTGATTCTTTGGCGTTTTAAATTTGCTTGTTGAGGGGCGCCTGGGTGGCTCAGTTGGTTAAGCAGCCGACTCTTGATTTCGGCTCAGGTCATGATCTCACGGTTTGTGAGTTCAAGCCGTGCGTGGGGCTCTGTGCTCTCAGCTCTGCACAGAGCCTGCTTGGGATTCTCTCTCTCTGCCTTTCCCCCCTCCTCTCTCTCTCTCTCTCTCTCTCTCTCTCTCAAAATAAATAAGTAAACTTTTTTTAAAAATTGGCTTTTTGAGTAGGTAGTGGTCACGCTTTGCAAGCCCAGACAGTATAAAAAGGTATATAATATGAAGTCTTCTTCCCTCCCTGTCCCCCATCTGCCCAGTTCCTGCCTCCCCTGGAATAAACAGCCTTACCGACATATAATTTACATGCCTGAAAGTTTACCCATTTAAAGTGTACAAGTCAATGTTATTTATTATAGTTACAGACTTGTGCAATCATCACTATAATCTAATTTTAGAACATTTTCACCACTCCCCACCCCTCAGTCCCTCCACGCCCCCAGCCTTAGGCTTACCACTGATTTACTTTCTGTCTCTATCCATTTGCCTAATTTGGACCATTTTATAAAAATTGAACGTGGTTTTGCAACTTTCTGTCTCTACCAATTTGCCTACCGTGGGCCATTTTATAAAAATTGAATGTGGTGCTTTGCAACTGGCTGCTTCTTCTTAGCATGATGTTTTTAAGGTTCATTCATGTTGTGGCACATGTCAGCACTTTGTTCCTCTTTATGGCCAAATTATATTCCGTTTAACGGATATGCCACGTTTTGTTTATCCATTCGTCATGTGGTGGACATTTGGGCCGTTTCTGCTGTTTGGCTATTATGAATAATGCTGCCGTGAACTTTCGTGTTCAAGTATTTGGGGTGACATATATTTTCATTTTTCTTGGAAGTGCGATCGCAGCATCTTGTGGCAATTCTGTGTTGAACATTTTGAGAAACTACCAGATTGTTTCCCACAGTAGATGACCATCTGATCATCTTGCTTCAAATTCTCCACATCCTCACCAACACTTGTCATTTTCCATCTTTTCATTATAACTATCTTAGTAGGTATCTCAGTGTCGCGTTGATTTGCATTTCCCTAATTGACAAATGATGTTGGGCGCCCTTTCCTGTGCTGATTCAGATGTATTTTTGGAAAAATGTCTAACTCCTTAACCCATTTTTAAATTGAGATGTTTCTTCATTGTTCAGTTGTAAGCATTCTTTATATATTCTGGATCCCTTAACAAATATATGATTTGCAAATGTTTCCTCCACGTCTGTGGACTGTCCTTTTCTTTTCTTTTCTTTTTAATTATTTCATTTATTTTGAGAGAGAGAGAGAGAGAGAGAGGCAGAGAGAGAGGGAGAGAGAGAATCCCAAGTGAGGCTCGATTTCACAAACTGTGAGATCACTACCTGAGCCCAAATCAAGAATCAGACACGTAACCAACTGAGCCACCCAAGCACCACCCCCCTTTTATTTTCTTGATGGTATTTTGTGAAACACAAATGTGTTTGATTTTCATGAAGTTTAATCTCTTCATCTTCTCTATAGTCATTTATGCATTTTGTGTCATTGCCTAACCCCAAATAATGAAGATTCACTCCTGTCTTCTTCTAAGCTTGTCGTTTTAGCTCTTACATTTAGATCTATGATCCACTGTGAGTTAATTCTTGTGTGTGGTGTGAGGTAGGCGTCGAAATTTGTTCTCTTACACATGGCTATCCTGTTGTCTCAGCACTATTTGTTGAGAAGATTATCCTTTCTCCCATTGAATTGCCTTGGTACCCTTATCAACTGAACATAAATGCTAAGCTTTATTTGTGGACTCTCAATTCTATTCCATTGGTCTATGCTTATCTTTAGGCCAGTATCAGGCTGTCTTATTTACTATTGCTTTGTAGTAAGTTTTTGAAATTGAAAAGTGTGAGTCTCCCAGCTATGTTTTTCTTTTTCAGGATTGTTTTGGCTCTTCTGGGTCCTTTGCATTTCCATAAGATTTTAGGATCAGCTGTCAAATTCTGCGGAAAAGCCAGTTGGTATTTTTATTAGGATTTCATTGAATCTGTAGAATAATTTGGGGAATATTGCCACCTTAACAATATCAAATCTTTCAATCCATGAACATAGGCTTTCTCTCCATTTATTTAGGTCTTGAAATTCTTCTTTCAACAATGTTTTGTAGTTTTCAGTGTACAAGTTTTACACTTTTTTGTTAAATTTATTTCTAAAAATTGTATTTAAAACATCATTTTTTGTTTCTTACGTTTCTTTGTGGTGTTTCGTTACATATATACCAACTCTTATAGATTTGAACTTCCCCCCTTCTTGCAAAAATAAAGAAAGAAGGAAGGAAGGAAGGAGGGAAGGAAGGAAGGAAAGAAGAAAGAAAGAAAGAAAGAAAGAAAGGAAGAAAGAAACCCTGTTTATTTTTATTTTTGTTTTTCCACATAATATATCTTGGAGTTCTTTCATAGTAATATATAAAGAGCTTCCTCATTCTTTTTTATAGGTGCATAGTCCAGTATATAAGAATATTATAATTTACTCATTCACTCCCTTATTGATGGGCAGTTGGTTTTTCCCCAATATTCTGCTATTATGAACATTGCTGCAATGGATTTATTATCTCACACTTTGAGATAAATCAGAGTTTGATCACTATATCAGTGGTAACTACATCAGTAATTTTGACAAATGTTGTCAAATTGCCCTCCACGAGGGTTATCCCTGTTTCCTCTCTTTCCTTGGTGAATGAGAGTGCCAGTTTCCTTATGGCCCTGCCAATAGAAGGTGCAATTAAGCTTCTGGATTTTTAAGTCTATTAAGGAAAGATAGAATCAGCATAGTTTGAATTTATCTGTCTATTAGGAATGAGACCAAACATCTTTATGATGTTTTCCCCTGTCTCTGAATTGCCTGTTCATTGTGTTTGCCCAATTTTCTATTGGGTAGCTGGCCTTTTCCTTTCTGTTTATAGATAAGAGATGCAAATGTTTTGTTTCCATTTTTCATTTGCCTTTGGACTTTCCTTGAGGTGTTTTTGGCCATGTTTGGTGATTTTTTGTTTGCTTGTTCTGTGTAGTCTATTTTATCAGTCCTTTTACAGATTTTGGATATGGTGTCATAGTTAAAAAAGTCTTTCATATTCTAAGGTTATAAAGAAATATCACATCATTTTTTTCTTTAGAATTTTAATAATCTTATTGTTTTCCACATTTAAATCTTTGGGCTATTTTTTTAATAGAGGGGAAATTATTTCCTGTGCTAGTTTCTGGCCCAGTTATTTAAAAAAAAAAATTGTTTTGATGTCTGTTTATTTATTTATTTATTTATTTAGGTTGATTCATTTTTGAGAGAGAGAGACAGAGTGTGAGCAGGGGAGGGGCAGAGAGAGAGAGGGAGACACAGAATCCAAAGCAGGCTACAGGCTCTGAGCTGTCAGAACAGAGCTGGACATGGGGCTTGAACTCAAACAGTGAGATCATGACCTGAGCCAAAGTTAGGCACTTAACTGACTGGGCCACCCAGGCGCCCCATAATGTTTACTTATTTTTTGACAGAGAGAGAGACAGAGTGCTAGCGGGGGAGGGACAGAGAGAGAGGGAGGGGCAGACACAGAATCCGAACCAGGTTCCAGGCTCTGAGCTGCCAGCACAGAGCCTGACACAGGGCTCGAACCCACCAACCGTGGGATCATGACCTGAGCTGAAGTCGGACGCTTAACCGACTGAGCCACCCAGGTGCCCCTCTGGCTCAGTTACTTTGTTTCTGTCATGAATATCCTCCCCTAAGTTTTGAAAGCAAAAGCCAGCATTTTTTTCTCCTCTCCCTCTCCAAGACACCTTTACCCTGAGTCCTACTTGAATGACAGAAATGCAGGCGGGGGAGGGGGCAGAATAAAACTTAAATATTGTCCCAATCCAGCTGTCTATAACACAGTGCAAAAATGGAGACTGCTTTTCATTCCACAAGTCTTGACTGGGGACAATGATGGACAAGGTCATTTATGAGGTCATTTATCAAGGACCTACTGTGTCCTGCTATTATGGAAGGCACCGGATACAGAGATGAATGAGAGTGTCAGGAGACAGAATGGTGACTCCCAAAGGTCAAATTACAAAACAAGAACCATCACCAGGAAGACATGCTCAGGCCACACGGTCATCCAGGGAGGCACATGTAAGGGCTCAGAGGAGAGGCAAGGGGGCGAGGCAGCTATGGGGGCAAGTGTTTTTAGAAAATTATGGTGCTTAAGCCACAGGCTGAGGTTGTGGGAGCAGTTCCCAGGCCTGGAGTGCTAATTTGATGATACTATTATTATTAATAATAATAATGTCATAATAATTCTCTATCATTATGATTATATGGTTTTATATTACCGTAAGATGATTTTAATTGTGACTACAATTAATCCATTATATTTTTTGCCACTTATATCAGACTAATAACTGCCACTTGGCAGCTTCGTCTCTGGCCAGTTATACGCATGTCACGTACACGTCCTTGAGGGAAACTTCTCTGCAGAGGGAAGCCTGGAACGTCCATTTTGCAGATAACGAAAACCGAGGTTTTGTGCCCTTTGCCAAGGTGATCGGTAATGACACGAGGCATAACTGTGCTTTCCCCACCACAGACCCCTTTGCTCTCTCACGCATGTTCTGCCACTGAACTGTGGCAAATCGATTTTCAAAATGAGCTAACAGGAGGCAAAAACTACAATGGGTAGAAATGGTCGCCCCCTTTCTACAAACACGAGAGGGGCCCCTGGGTGGCTCAGTCGGTTAGGCGTCCGACTCTTGCTCTCACCTCAGGTCTTGATCTTGATCTCAGGGTCATGAGTTCAGGCTCCATGTTGGACCTTGTGCTGGGCGCGAAACCTACTTTAAAAAAAAAAATTCCCTATAAGCACAAAACTGAGAAAGTGACTTGACTAGTACTCCCGGGACTCAGTTTAGTTCTGACTTAGATCCAGCGTGGGGATGGTGGGCTCACCACCCTGACAATCTCTGAAAGGTAGTTTTGGGTGCAGGTGGGAGCTCCCAGGGGTTAGTCTCAGAGCTATTTTCAATACCTCAGAAGAGCCTGGTAAGAAATCACGTACAACAAACCGAAATGAAAAGCCACCTTCTCATTTCCTTCTTTGCCTCCTCCCCTCCCCCTCCTCTCTCCCTCCTCTCCCTTCTTCACGGGAATAAAAGCAGACTTCTAAGTGGTCATTGCCAGTTCTCCCACATGTGCCCCAGGTGTCAGGCTGTGACCTCCTCCGGGGCACACACCCCATCTCTTCATGTTGGAATCTCCTTCTGACCCCTCCCCCCCCCCCCCGCCCCACTGACAGCCTAGTTCAAAGCCCCCAGCTCATGTGTTTACTCAAAGATTGGTGAGAAATTCCTCCTGTCTTGAAGCTTTTTTTGGTCCCTTCTTTTCAAGTCACATTGACAGATTTTCTTGGCAAAATTCCAAAGAACGAGAAGGAGTTGCTGAGGCTTTTATCCATCTTGCTTCTTTCTCATGGGGACAGGACCCTCTCCCCACCATGGAAAAAGGCACAGGGTTGTCTTGGGTCCTTGTGGCAGGAACTGGCCCTTTTAATTTTCCCTTGACCCAGGTCCAGGCCTTGGCCACTACAATACTCCATAGTGCAAGGAGTGGCAATGTTAATAAGGGCAATAGCTCAGGGGGTTAACCTTTTACTAATTGCACAGTACCATACCAGGCAAAGCACCTGCCATGCATGTAATAACCACAATGGCCTTATGAAGTCAGCAATAACATCCTCATTTTACAGATGAGGACACTGCGTTTCAAGGAGGCAAAGTTCTGCCCAAGATCACACAGCTAGGAAGTGCTGGACCCGGGATATATAGTCCAGTGGTTTCCAGCCATTGCTACCTGAATGTCCAGAATATGATATGCACACACTGCTAGTTATTGACTTTTCGATTTTAGACATTGTGCATTAATTTCCTGCTTTCTAAGACGAGAACTCAACTCTTACATCACCCTCTGTGTACCCACCACCTCCCCTTCACCCAGTCTCCCAGAGCACGGTGTTTAGTTAGATCCATGGGGACGGAGAGCAGTTCTGGCGCCAGCAATGGGGCTGACCCCGTGGCAGATGTGGCAGGACCAGCCGACCATACTCCCGACAGCCTGCGCGTCTGTCCACTCTGACGCCCTCAGGATTTCCAGAGTCCATCAACAATGGAAATTCTTTTGGATCCCCCCGGTCAACCCCAGTGCTCAAGGGTAGACTGCCAGCTAATCAGCTTGCCCCCAAATGTAAAACCCTCCACAGTATCGTTCTCCCTTTTCTTCTTCCTCTCTCTCCTAAGTCCTGGTATTGCCTTTGTTCCTTGACAGTGGTCCAATGACGGTCCCCGCTCACGCAGATGAGGAAACTCTTGTATGGGAAGCATAAGTCAGAGTCCTTGAGTTATTCACTGACAGTTGCTCACACGTTTATGATGCTGTGAATTTTGTTCCCAGCTGAACTATCCGTGTGCTATGATTTCCCTGGCGTTGACAGCTCCTGAGTTCTCTCTGCACGTGTCAGCGATTTATCCTCAACTCTGTGACAAACCCAGCCTGTCAGTTGGTCAAACATACTCACTTGTCTATTATTTCAGTGTTCATCAGAGACATTCCTTCCCTCTCTTATTTTAGCTGGGACAGTGTTCCCTCCAGGCCTGCAGGCAACTGTCCCCCGGGATTTCCTTCGGCATCATTCTGAGAATTTCTACCTGCACCTCTTTGCTGAGATGGATCCTGTGTTTCTCCCCGACTTGTCACCATTTGGCTTACTCCCTACACTGGATGGAGTGTATCCCCCAGCAGCTTACCAAGTCACCACTATCTAGATCCAAAATCTCTCATCATCCCAGCTTTCCCCTCCCCTCAGCCCCTGGTAACCCCTGGTCTACTTTCCGCCGCCATGAATTCGCCTATTCTAGGTGCCTCGTGTAAGCAGAATCAGACAGTAGCTGTCTTTTCGTGGCTGGTTTATTTCACTTACCATAAGGTCTTCAAGGTTCATCCATGTTGCTGCATGTGTCCGTACTTTACTCATTTTAATAACTGAGTAATATTCCAATATATATATAGCACTTTTTATTTATCCCTTCATTTATCGATGAACACGGGCTTTCCACTTTCAGTCTATTGTGCATAATGCTGCTGTGAACATTGGTGTACAAGTATCTATGTGAATCGCTGCTTTCAGGTCCTTTGGATGTATATCTAGGAGTGGAATTGCTGGGTCATATGGTAGCTCTATATGTAACTTTGTGAGGAAACATCAAAGTGTTTTCTATAATAGTTGCAGCATTTTTCATTCCCGCAATCAATGCATGAGAGTCCCAATTTCTCCACATTCTTGTCAAGACTCATTATTTTTCACTTTTTGGATAATAGCCATTCTAATGAGCATGAAGTGGTGTCTCACTGTAGTTTCGATTCAAATTTCTCCAATGACTGGCGATGTTGAGTATTTTTATATGCTTATGCGCCATTTGGATGCCATCTTTGGGGAAACGTCAACTCAAGTCTTTCGCCCAGTTTTGACTTGAGTTGTTTCTGTTTTGGCTGTTGAGTCTCAGGAGTTTTTTATCTCTTCTGCCTATTAATCCCTTATCAGAGATGTTATTTGCAAATATTTGCTCCCATTCTGTGAGCTTTTTGTTTTTACTGTCTTGATGGACAGAAGTTTTTAATTTTGATGAAACCCAACATATCTAAGTGTTGTATCAAAAGTGGAATTGCCAGATGGAATGCATGAAGGTGTTACCCGGTTTTCCTCTAAAAGTTTTATAGTTTTAGTCTGAAGTTTAGGTCTTTGATACATTTGAAGGTAATCCTCCAACTCTTCTTATTCTTCAAAATTACTTTGGCCTATTCAGGGCCCCTTGCAATTCCATATGAAGTTTTAGGATGAATTCTTGTATCTGTGTAAAAAAGTCACCGGGATTTTGTTAAGGACTGTAATGAATCTGTAGATCACTTTGGGGAGTATTGCCATTTGAACAACATTAAGTCTTCCAGTCCATGAACATAGGATGTCTTTTATTTAGGCTTCTTTAATTTCAGCAGTGTTTTGTAGTTTTTCAGGATATACTTTTTTTTTGTCACCGTGGTTAAATTTATTCCTAAATATTGTATTCTTTTTTTACGCATTTGTAAATGGAATTGTTTTCTTAATTTCCTTTCAGGATTGTTTGTTGCAAATATGTGTGTGTGTGTGTGTGTGTGTGTGTGTATTTGTGTATGTATATCTATACTTGCATATAGATATATTCGTGTATATATATATTTGTGTGTGTGTATGTATATATATATATATTTGCGTGTGTGTGTGTGTGCATTGGTTTTGTATCCTACAACTTAATATTAGTTCTAACAGGTGTGTGTGTGTGTGTGTGTGTGTGTGTGTGTAACTTTTAGGGACTTGACATGTAAGATCATGTCATCTGTGAACAGAGATAATTTTATTTTCTCCTTTCCAATTTGGATACCTTATTTCTTTTTCTTGCCTAATTTCTCTGGCTAGAACTTTCAGTACTATGTTCAATTGATGCAGGAAAAGTAGGCTTTCTTGACTTGTTGCTGATCTTAGGAGAGAAGCTCTTAGTCTTTCATCATTGGGTAGGATGTCAACTGTGAGTTTTTTCATATATGGTTTTTATCATATTGAGGAAATTCTCCTCTATTTCTACTTTACTGGGTGTTTTTTTTTAAATCATGGAAAGATGTTGAATTTTGACAAATGCTTTGTCTGCATCCATTGAGATGAACATACAGTTTTCTTTCCATTCTTTTACTGTGGTGTGTTGCATTGATTGATTTTCATGTATTGATCCATTATTGCATTCCAGGAATAAATCCCACTTGGCTGTGGTGTAGAATGCTTTTAATATGCTGTTGGAATTTATTTGCTAATATTTTGCTGAGAATTTTTACATCCATATTCATAAGGCATATTGGTCTATAATTTTCTTTTCTTATGTTGTCTTTATTAGGCTTTGGTATCAGTGTAATGTTGACCTCATAGAATGAGTTAGGAAGTATTCCCTCCTCGTCAATTTTTTAGAAGGGCCTGAGAAATACTAATGTTAATTCTTCCTTAAATGTTTGGTAAAATTCACCGGTGACACCATCTGGGCTTTTCATCATGGGCTTTTCATTGAGAGGTTTCTGATTACCATCAGTCTCCTTACTTGTTATATATAGGTCTGTTCAGATAGTCCTTCTTCGTGTGTCAGTTCTTATAGATTGTATGTTTCTAGGAGTTTGTCTATCTAGGTTACCCAATTTGTTGGATGTATAATTGTTCATAGTATTCTCATAATCTATAAAATCTGTAGTAATATCCCCACTTTCACTTCTTTTTTTTTAATCTTTCTCTTTTTTTCCATTTTATTTTAGTTTCATCATGATAGGTGTACTCTTTAATCCTCAGCCTCTATTTTCCCCCTCCCCCCACCCTTTTCTTCTCTGGGAACCATCAGTTTGTTCTCTACAGTTAAGAGTTGGTTTCTTTTTTTGTTTGTTTGTTTGTTTACTTTTGAGAAGGACAGAGAGTGTGAGCAGGGGAGGAGTAAAGACAGGGAGAAAGAGGATCCAAAGCGGGCTCCATGTGAGTCTAATGTGGGTCTCGAACTCATGAACTGTGACATTACAACCTGAGTCAAAGTTGGACGTCCAACTGACTGAGCCACCCAGGTGCCCCAAGAGTTTGTTTCTTGGTTTGCCCTTCTCTTTCTCCCCCCCACTTTGTTTGTTTTGTTTCTTAAATTCCACATACGAATGAAATTGTATGGTGTTTGTCTTTCTCTGACAGACTTATTTCGCTTAGAATTATACTCTCTAGCTCTATCCATGTTGTTGGAAACGGCAAGAGTTCATTCTTTTTTATGGCTGAACAATATTCCATTGTAGATCTATATCACCTCTTCTTTATCCATTCATCAGTTGATGGACATTTTGGCTGTTTCTACAGTTTGGCTATTACAAACAATGCTGCAGTTAATATAGGGGTGCATGCTGTTGGTGGGAATGCAAACTGGTGCAGCCACTCTGGAAAACAGTATGGAGGTTCCTCAAATAATTAAAAATAGAACTACCCTACGACCCAGAAATTGCACTACTAGGTATTTATCGAAGGGATATAGGTGTGTTGTTTCAAAGGGGCACATGTACCCCCTTTCATAGCAACACTATCGACAATAGCCAAAGTATGGAAAGAACCCGAATGTCCATCGACTGATGAATGGATAAAGAAGATGTGGTTCATATATACAATGTAATACTACTCGGTGATGAAAAAGAATAAAATCTTGCCATTTGCAACAACATGGATGGAACTAGAGGGTATTATGCTAAGTGAAATAAGTCAATCAGAGAAAGATACATGATTTCACTCTTATGTGAAATTTGAGAAACTCAACAGATGAACATAGGAGAAGGGAAGGAAAAATAAGATAAAAAGAGAGAGGGAGGCAAACCATGAAAGACACTTAAATACAGAGAACAAACTGAGGACTGCTAGAGGGAAGGTGGGTGGGGGGATAGATGAAATGGGTGATGGGCATTAAGGAAGACACTGGTTGGGATGAGTGCTGGCGTCATATGTAAGAGATGAATCACTAGGTTCTACTCCTGAAACCAAGACTACACATATGTAAACTAACTTGAATTTAAATGAAAAAAAAAAAAAAGAAAGAAAGAAACATAGGGGTACATGTATCCCTTTGATTAGTTTTTTTTGTATTTTTTTGGTAAATACCTTGGTAGTGCAATTCCTGGATTACAAGGTAGTTCTATTTTTAATTTTTTGAGGAACCTCCATACTGTTTTCCAGAGTGGCTGCACCAGTTTGCATTCCCACCAGCAGAGCAAGAGGGTTCCTTTTTCTCCACATCCTCACCAACATTTACTGTTCCTTGTGTTGTTGATTTTAGTCACTCTGACAGGTGTGAGGTGATATCTCACTGTGGTTTTGATTTGCATTTTCCTGATTGTGAGTGATGCTGAGCATCTTTTCATGTCCCACTTTCATTTCTGACTTTAGTAATTCGAATCTCTTCTGTTTTTCTTAGTCAATCTAGCTAAAGATTTGTCAATTTTGTTAACCTATTCCAAGAACCGACTTTTGGTTTTGTTGATTTTCTCTAGTACAGTTTCTTTGTTCTCTATTTTATTTATCTCCACTCTAATCTTTATTATTTCCTTACCTCTGCCATCTTTTGGTTTAATTCACGCTTCATTTTCTAGTTCCTCATAGTGTACAGTTAAGTTATGATTTGAGAATTTCTTCTTTTTTAGTGCATATGCATTTACAGTTATAAATTTCCCTCTTAGCGTTACCTTTTCTGTATCCTGTAACTTTTGGTAACTTGTGTTTTCATTTTCACTTATCTCAAGATATTTTGTAATTTTCCTTGTGATTTCCACTTTGAGACATCAGTTGTTCAAGAATATGTTGTTGAATTTCCACATGTCTGTGAATCTTCCAGTTTTCCTTCCGTCATTGATTTTTAGTTTCATTCCATTTTGATCAGAAAAGATACTTTGAATGATTTCAATTTTTTAAAACCTGTTAACGTTTGGTTTGTGATCCAATATATGGTCCACCGTAGAGAATGTTCCATGTACACCTGAGAAGAATGTGTATACTGCTGTTGCTGAGTGTAGTATTTGTATATGTCTATTATATATCATTGATTCATAGTGTTGTTCAAGTTCTCTATTTCCTTATTGATCTTTTGCTTGGTTCTTCTATCCATTACGAAAAGCAGGGTATTGACATATGCAAATATTATTGTAGAACTATCTATTTCTCCCTTCGATTCTGTCAATTTTTGTTTCATATATTTTGGGGCTCTTTTGTTAGATGCGTGTATGTTTATAAATGTTATTACCTTCTTGCTGTATCAAACTTTTTATCAATATATTTTGTCCTTCTTTGTTTCTTGTAACCTCTTTTGATTTAAGGTCTATTTTGTCTGACAATAATATAACTGCCTCAGCTCCCTTTTGGCTATTATTTGCATGGAATATATTGTTCATTGTTTTTACTTACAATCTCTTAGCGTCCTTTTATCTAAAGGAAGTCTCTTGTACACAGCATATAGATGGATACTGCTTTCTTTTTTAACCCAATTTGCCAATTTCTGCCTTTTAATAGGGGAATTTAGTCCATTTACTTTGATGTGATGACTGATAAAAAAGGATTTACTTCTGTCGTTTATCTGTTTTCTGTATCTTATGTTTTTTGTTCCTCAATTTCTCCATTACTCCCCTTTTTTGTATGTAGTTGGTTACTTGTAGCATTAACATTTTGATTCACTTTTTCTTTCCTTTTTTTAAATGTTTATTGATTTATTCAGAGACAGTGAAGTGGGGGTTGGGGGGAGAATCCCAAGCAGGCTCCATGCTGTCAGCAAAGAGCATGACACAGGGCTCGATCTCACAAACCGTGATATCACGACCTGAGCCGAAATCAAGAGTTAGATACTTAACCGCCTGAGTCACCCAGACGCTCCTCCTTTTTTGTACTTTTAAAGGTTATTTCCTTAGTGGTTACCTTGGGGAATATAATTAACATTTTAAACTTATAACAACTTAATTTTAATACTAACTTAGTTTTGATAATATACAAACATTTTCTTGCTATATCTCTGTCCCTTCCCATTTACATTGTTATTGTCATAGATTACCTCTTTATGCATTTTATGCCCATTAACATAGGTTTATAATCGTTTTATGCATTGATACACTAAATCATATAGGAAAAAAAAAAGAGGAGTTACAAACCACACAAAAAGTACAATAATACTTGCTTTTATATTTACCTATGTAGTTACCTTTACCAGTGTCCCTTATCTGTTCTCATGGCTGTGTCTACATCTAAGGTACTTTCATTTCAACACAAAGGACTCCCTTTAGCATTCCTTGTAGGGCAGGTCTAATGAACTGGGAATGAACTCCCTCAGCTTTGAAGGATAGTATTGCTGGATACGTAATTCTTGGTTGGCAATTTTTTTTTCTTTCAGGACTTTAAATATATCATCCCACTGCCTCTTGACCTCTATGGTTTCCAAGGGGAAATTAGCTGTTAATTTTATTGAAGGTTACCTGTATGTGAAAAGTTGTTTCTATGTTGCAACTTTTACAATTCTCACATTTTGATTACAATGTGTCTCAGCATTGGGCTCTTTGAATTTACCTTATTTAGAGTTCATTGAGGCTCTTGAACATATATTTATGTCTTTCCTAAGATTTGAGAAGTTTTCAGCCTTATTTTTTTTTCAAATATTATGTCCTTTTCTCTTTCTCTCTCTCTCTCTCTTCCTCTCTCTTTCTGGAACTCCTAAAAATTTATGGTGGCATGTTTGATGGGGCCCCACAAGTCCCTCAGGTTCTGTTCACTTTTCCTCATTTTTAAAAATTTCTGCTTCTCAGACTAAGCAATTCAATTGTCCTTTCTTCTGCCTGCTCAAATCTGTTGTTGAGCCCCTTTAGTGACCTTTATTCATTTCATTTATTAGATTTTTCAATTCCAGAATTTTTTTGTTTCCACTTTTTTATTTAAAAAAAATTATAAGAATGTATTTTGAGAGACAGAGACAGAGAGAGAGAGAAAGAGAGAGAGCAAACACAAGCAGGGGATGGTCACAGAGAGAGGGAAAGAGAGAATCCCAAGCAGGTTCTGTGCTGTTAAAGCAGAGCCCGACGTGGGACTTGATCTCATGAACCATGAGATCATGACCTGAGCCAAAATCAAGAGTCAGATGCTTAACCGACTGAGCGACCCAGGTGCCCCTGTTTCCATTTTTAATAGGCTATTTTTAGAGCAGTTTTGGGTTCATGGGAAAATTAAGTGGGAAGTACAGAGAGTTAGTTCTCCTATACCTCATTCCCCCAAACATGCACAGCGTCCTATACGATGAACATCCTGCACTAAAGTGGTACATTTGTTACAACGGATGAACCTATGTTAATACATCATTATCACCCAAAGTCCATAAGTTTACACTAACGCTTATTTTTGGCGTTGTACAGTCTACGGGATTTCACCAATGTAGAAGGACATGTATCCACCATGATAGTATCAAACAGAATAATTTCAGTGCTCCCTTCCCCAACCCCTAACAACCACTAATCTTTCTACTGTTTCCATAGTCTTGCCTTTTCTAGAATGTCAGATAGCTATAATCATGCAGTAGTAGCCTTTTCAGCTTGGCTTCTTTTAGTTAGTAATATGCAGTTAAGATTCCTCCCTGTGTTCTCATGGCTTGATAACTCAATTCCTTTTTTAAAAAAAATTTTTAATGTTTATTTTTGAGAGAGAGAGAGAGAGAGAAAAAAAGAGCATAGGGGCAGAGAGACAGAAAGCGAGACATAGAATCTGAAGCAGGCTCCAGGCTCTGCGTTGTCAGCCCAGCGTCCAATGCAGGGCTTGAACCCACGAGCCATGAGATCATGACCTGAGCTGAAGTTGGACGCTTAACCCACTGAGGCACCCACGTGCCCCAATAACTCATTTCTTTTTAGTGCTGAGTAAATTCCATTGTTTGGATGTACCACAGTTTATCCATTTCCTTACTGAAGGAAACCTTGCTTGCTTCCAAGTTTTGGTTCCTGTTTTACAACTTCTATCTCTTTATTCATATTCTCATACTTCATTCATACATAATTTTTTGATTTCCTTTAGTTCTTTGCCCATGATTTTCTTTAGGCATTGAATATACTTAAGACAGTTGATTTAACATCTTTGACTAATATTTCCAACGTCTGGGCTTCCTCAGGGATAATTTCTGTCAAATTCTTTTTTCTGTAAATGTGCCATATTTTCTCATTTCTTTGAATGTTTCATAAGTTTTCTGAGAACTGGATATTTTGAGTATTCTGTTGTAGTAATTCTTAATTCTCCCGTTTCTCAGGGATTACTGTATCTTGCTTGTTGATGGCTGGAGTCCATTTGTGGCTTTTCCAAACTATTTTTGCAAAGTATGTACTTATTGTGTGTGGTCACTGAAGTTTCTGTTCCTTTATCTCTGCAGTCAGCCAGTGACCGGACAAAGATTTCCTTAAATGTCTGGCTCCCAAGAGCTGGGGGGAGAAGAGCACCATCTCTTTAAAATTCCCTGGAAGCCACCTCAGCCGTTGGGGGTTGAAACAATGGTCACCAACCTCTGTGCCAGCCCCTCACTGATCAAAAGCAGCAAACAGCAATCCGAACCTACAACCCCAATGTTTGGAGGACAAGGTCCTCCTCACCCATCGGGGTTCCAGCAAGTTTCACCGGCAACATGAGCAGCTGCCTGCACAGTGGCATACGTGGGGTTGGAAACCAAGGAATGCTAGCCACCACCATGAAATACATTGAGATGCACCAAAATTCCAAAAACGTACCAGCTTCTTCCTCCAGTTCTCCCTGGGATAACTTCCAAAACAGTCACTTCAGACGGTTGCTGCCAGCTCAACATCTGTTAGGCGGGAAGGCAGATTACTGGCGCTCCTACTCTGCCGTCCGCCCTGACACTGTTCTCACATCCCAGTTTTGATTTGGGATCTCCGCTGACTTCCTAACGGAACTCTGTGGGTAGCCTGCTTGTTCTCGAGAAGGTTTTAGAACCTGCTCTTAATCTCTGGTCCTCCTACGTTTTATGATGATGGGTCATGGCTTGTGAGAATTTATTGTGCCGGACACCCGACTGGTTCTTTGAATCTGGAAGCTGTATCCTTGAAGTCTGGAAACTCCCATTTAATCAACCTCTGGGCTTCCTAAAGTGATTGTACAATTGTCGTATCTTTTCTCTCCCTATTTTCTAGGAAATTTCTTCAATTACATCTTGCAACCCCTTCTACTGATGTTTATATTCTGGCTATTATATTTTTAACGTCTAATAATTCTCAGTTGTTCTATGCATATTCTTTTTTAAAGACAGTACTCATTCTTTTTCATGAATGTAAAAATTCATCTATCTTTCTATCAATATCAATATCAATATCAATATCAATATCAACTGTTGGTATTGTTGCCTTTTAATTTTCTTCAGTTCCTTGCATTGTCTCTCTTGGCTCCCAGCATGTCCCTTCTGCTTGCTTTGTTTGAGTTCTCTTTCATGTAGGGGTGGCACTCCAATATCAGGTGACCTGTGGCTTTTGGCTCAAACTCAGATTGAGGCAGAAACAGCTGTTGGAAGTTCTGGGTAAATGAATGGGGTTGTTAATGTAGAAGCTTTGCTCTCAGAGGGTCAAGCAGCAAACTTGGTCATTTTCTTGAGAGAATCTCCCAGTTAGTGCTTTTAGGTCTTTTCCTCTGGGTCGGTTTTCCCAGAGAAGGGTCTGTTGATTCCCTGCCAGTTGCTGGATGGGGAAGGAGACGTTTTTTAAAAACATGGTCACACTACTCCTTAGGTAGTATTTTGGGGAGTGTGGACCTTAGGGCTGCCCTCAGCTGTGCCTGAGAAGACACCAGATCTTCTGCTCGGGTTGGTGAGAGGCTGTTACCTGCCTGGAGATGGAATCCGGCTGGGGTCAAGCTGTCTTTCTGTACATTTTCAACCAGTCTTTCTTTCATTGTTTTGCCTTCCCATCTCCCGTTGTCAGAGATACTTGGTACCTCCAGTTCCAGAGGCTTCCTGGGGTTCTGTGGCTCAAGTCAGCTTCCTTCTCCCTGAGGGCATCAAAGAAAAGAGACCTTTAACTGAAGTCAGTCACCCCAGTCCACGTGCCTTCCGTATTCCAAAATGTCGCTCACATCTGTCTCCTGCTGCGGTAACTTCTTCCGCTCTCTTTCCCTTTGAGGATAAATATCGTTTTGGAGAAGCTAATACCAGGAAATCAGGCAGAAAATTCTAGAAAACGTGGTGCATTCATAAAATGGGAGACTCGTCAATACAAAGCAAATGATTGAGAGAGCCTCAACAGAGAATGTGTCCCAGATATCTTGCGGAGCCAACACCCAGACACAAAAGTTCAAGGATGGGCAATATTAATGACCTACAGGGATAAAAGTCAGAATAGAAGTTACCGGCGGAAGTGAAGTATTGGACGGGAGGGGACCCAAGAGAGTCTTCAGGGAGCAAGAAATTTCTAGGCCTTGATGTGGGTTGTGACACAGGTGTATACATATGGAAAAATTCATCAAGTCGCACACCTAAGATCTGTGCATTTTACACACATCATTTTGTGTGTCTCATACCGCAGTAAAAGAAGAGAAGGGGAAGGACACTGACATTTATTGAATGCTTGCTGTATGCTAGGCACTGGCTGGATCTGCTTTTCTTTTTATTCGCTTAATGAGCACCTAATATGTCCTAGGCATTATCTAGGTTCTGAGGGCCGAGCAGTGCACAAAAAAATTAGAGTTCTCGCCCGCATGATGCTCGCAGCTAATGGGGGAGACACTATCAAATAGTCCCAGTCATAAAAGTGAAGTGAAAACAGTGACAAGTAGTGCAGAAGAAGAGGAGTGTCCTAATCTGGGAAGAGAGTCGGGCTTTTCTGAGGAAATGAAATTGAAACAGTGACCTAAAGGATCGGGAAAAAATAACCAGCAGAGAGGGAAGAAGGGCATTTTATGCAAAGGGACAAGCAGGTGAAAAGGCACTGTGGTCGAAAGAGGCACATTGGCAGGACAAAGAACGAGGATGAGAAGGGCACAGCTGGTGGAAGAGCGGCGGCCCCAGAACTGCCATCTCACACATGGGGAAACCGAGGTTTGGGGACTTGAGATGGTTGCCCCAGGTCACCCAGCAAGTGCAGCTGGGGTTGGAAGCTAGCTTTGTCTGGTTCCCCCTCTGCGTGCCGGGACAGAGTAGGAATGTGAGTGGGAGAGGCTGGGTTCTGACCTACGGCAGGGTGCCAGCTACCCTCATGCTCCCTGCCTCTCAGCTCCACAGGGCCTGCGGATGGGGGTGGCCATGGGTCAGTGCCCCGAAGAACAGTACTGGGATCCCCTACTGAACATCTGCCTCTCCTGCAAACTCATCTGCAGCCACCAGATTCCACGCACCTGTGCAGCATTCTGCAGTGAGTTCCGGGGCCTGAGCCCCATGGGCTGGATCACCCCTTCCTTCCCTGCAGAGATCCCCCTGGCCCATTGTACTTGGGTGCCTGAGAAGGAGGTGGGGGAAGGAGATGTACACTGTGGCACCCCTTTACCCCCGGATCTTTCTGCTCTGGCCACACTGGCCTCCTTGCAGTTTCTTGAACATGCTGTGTTTCTTCCTGCCTCAGGGCCTTGTCACATGTTGTATCTTCTGCTTAGAATGCCTTTCCCTGTTATTCTTCCCTCAGCTCCCTCCTATTCAACCAACCTTCAGGTCTCAGGCCAAATGTCAGAGGTCTTATCTGATGGCCTAATATATTAAATCCCCCTTTGTCATTTTCTGTTCTGACTTGCTTTTGAAGCTTTTTATTACAGGAACTATCACAGAGGATAGCATAATAAATCCCTATCTACCCATCATGAGCTTTATAGATTCTGCCTTTTTATCCCCCAACCACTTTTCTTTTTTGCTTGTGCATTTTAAAGCAAATCCAAGAGCTCATGTAACTTTACCTGTAAATACTAGATCATGAATCCCCAACACATAAAGGCCTTCAAAATATAACCTTAATATCTCGTCACCCACAGCAATAATTCCTTAGCATCATCTGTACTCAGGCTATATCCAAGTTTTTCTGATGGTCTTGAAAAAGATATTCCCCTTGCTATTCTTTTATTTTCAATGCTTGTTTATATTTGAAAGAGAGAGACACAGAGTGCAAGCAGGGGAGGGGCAGAGAGAGAGGGAGACACAGAATCTGAAGCAGGCTCCAGGCTCTGAGCTGTCGGCACAGAGCCCGACGCGGGGCTCGAACCCACCAGCTGTGAGATCGTGACCTGAGCGGAAGTCGGACGCTTAATTGACTGAGCCACCCAGGTGCCCGTGTTTGTTATTCTTTTTCATAACTTGTTTTTTTCCTTGATGGAACTTCTCATGATTTGTGTTACGTTCTTTTGTGTGTATTTGTTTCATGTATACCTCAACCATCAGTCCGCGAACTCCTTTTGAGCCTAGCACCATGACTGAAACATAGTAAGCGATTCATAAATACGGATTGAGTAGAGCTCAGAGAGGCTGAGTTGCTTGCCCAAGGTCACACATCATAATAATGGAAAAGTTAACATTTGAACTGGGACTCTCTGACTCCAAAGCCATGACTCTACACTATTCACGGTTGACTCTTCTATCATTAGGAGGTAGAATGTTCATTGTGTCATTCCACGAATATTCATGGAACTCTCTAGCCCCTTGAAAATAGGAAACTGATGTGATCCTTTGAAGGGAGTATCATCTGACAGGAGAAATAACTACAATTCAGGGGAGAAGAGTAAAGTACCATAAAACGCTACAGTTGGGAGAGATGCCCCCCCCCCCCCAGCTGATGGGTTGGGGGGCAGGGAAGCATTTTTGGAGTAAGCGCACCGGAGATAGATTATTAAGGGTCTGTAGGCGCGGCAGTCAGATGCGGGGGGCAGGGCACTCCAGGAAGGACCAGTATGGGCAAAGGCAGGGAGGTAGAAAACACAATAGGAAATATCAAGGTCATAGGGGAAGTTTATGGGGTTGGGCAGTGAGGGTTGGTGGCCACGCTGGGGGCCCTGAGGAGGGGAGGGGGTCCACACATAAGACCCCGGGAACACCACTGCCCTCATATCAACTCTGTCTCATGAGTGGCGGAGCCAGTGGTCCTATGTGACTTAGTGGGACCCCGGGGCAGAGACGGGGCAGGGGGAGGTCACCGGTCCCATCTGAATCTTCCCTGAGATCCCGGGTCGACCGTCTTCCTGGTCTTTTCCTTTCTTCAGTCAAGGACATAAGAGCTGCTGTGTTTGTGCTGCAAAGAGGCACCAATGAATATTCTAGTTAAACCTCCCATTCACCCAAAATTCTTATCACGCATCGGGCACTGTGCCGGGAACTTCAAATCCTCATAGCGACTCTAAGATGTCAATATTATTATTACCTCTGTCCTGGAAGTGAGGAAACTGAGGCATGGAGAGGCTAAGACCCCGCAACCTTCAAAGGTAGGGCCAGGGATGCTCTTAACCCTGTCTGACCTTGAAGTCTGTGTTCTTACCCTCTATCTGGCACTGCCTCTGGAATGTGCCCTTAAAGATCTGTGTGAGTCCCATTTGCACATAAATAGAATCTTATTTTAAGACAAGGGAAACTTGCCCTGTGAAAGTATAGATTGCTGTTATGCACTCAAAATTGCTCTCTGAGGGGCGCCTGGGTGGCTCAGTCGGTTAAGCATCCGACTTCAGCTCAGGTCATGATCTCATGGTTTGTGAGTTCGAGTCCCGCATCGGGATCTCTGCTGACAGCTCAGAGCCTGCCTCAGATCCTCTGTCCCCCACCCATCTCTTCTCTCTCTCTCTCTCTCTCTCTCTCTCTCAAAAATAAACATCTTTTAAAAATTCCTCTCTTACAGCAAGTGTGATTAAGCTGTAGTTTGCGTGGCCTCTGCTCCTTGGCACTGACCCCTGTTTAAGCTCTTCGAATTCTCACTCATTACAACAAAAGAAACACTATCAATTTGAGCTTTTCCTTCTCCCTTCCAGCCCCCTCCCTCAACTTGCCAAGGTGGTTTCTGGCCAATTCCTCCAATCCTTATGTTAAAATGAAAGGTTCCACCTCTATGAAGTTGGGAAAATGCAAGTACACGACTTATGTGATGATGTAACAACCCAGACTTCAATTTTAAAAGATACCTAGAAAATTCTTATGTTTAGAAGCTAAGAAATGCACTTTTTAAGTTGTTGCGGGTTTTTTTTAAGTTTTATTTATTTACTTTGAGGACAAGAAAGAGCCGGTGCATGTGTGCACTAGTAGGGGAGGGGCAGAGAGGGAGAGAGAGAGAGAGAGAGAGAGAGAGAGAGAGAGAATCCCAAGCAGGCTCAGCACTGTCAGCATGGAGGCCATGGTGGGGCTTGAACTCATGAACTGTGAGATCATGACTGGAGCCGAAATCAAGAGTCGGATGCTTAACTGACTGAGCCACCCAGGTGCCCCAGGAAAGGCACTTTTAAATAATCTATAGGTCAAAGAAGAAGTAATAATGAAAAGGAAAAATAGGGTAAAGTAAATATAGGAAAAATACTATGGATCAAAAGTATATATTGTAGCTAAGACAGTATTTATTGGACAATGTATAGCCTTCCACTCATGTATTGGGAAAGGCCTTGCATCACTCTGGAATTTCTTCCGGGGAATTGCATTGTGATTTTTATGTTTAATGTTTATTTATATTTTTAATTTTGTTAATGTTTATTTATTTTTCAGAGACAGAGAGACAGAGTGTGAGTGGGGGAGGGGCAGAGAGAGAGGGAGACCGAGCATCCAAAGCAGGCTCCAGGCTCCAAGCTGTCAGCGCAGAGCCTGATGTGGGGCTCGAACTCACAAACCGCAAGATCGTGACCCGAGCTGAAGTTGGACGTTTAACCAACTGAGCTGCCCAGGCATCCCAATGTTTATTTATTTTTGAGACAGAGAGAGAGAGACAGAGTGTGAGAGGGGCAGAGAGAGAGGGAGACACAGAATCGGAAGCAGGTTCCAGGCTCTGAGCTGTCAGCCGTCAGCACAGAGCCCGACGCGGGGCTCGAACCCACAAACCGTGAGATCATGACCTGAGCCGAGGTAGGACGCTCAACCGACTGAGCCACCCAGGCGCCCTGTGATTTTTTTTTCAACTGTGAAGCCCTTGGAGGCCAGATTCACGGGTCCCGCAGGTCCCTGTCTCCCAGTAGCACCGCTCATTTCTGTCCCCCAGAGTCACTCAGCTGCCACAAGGAGCAAGGCAGGTACTACGACCAGCTCCTGAGGGACTGCATCAGCTGTGCCTCCATCTGCGGACGTCACCCCAAGCAATGCACGTACTTCTGTGAGAACAAGTTCAGGAGCCACGCGAACCTCCCGCCAGAGCTCAGGAGACAGCGGGCTGGGGAAGCTGAAACCAGGCCAGACGACTTGGGAAGGTACCAGGGAACAGAGCACAGAGGCTCCGAGCCAGTTCCAGGTAAGCCCCCTGAGGCCGGCCTGCACGGTGCCTGAGGGTCAGAGCAGGAAGCAGGGCCCGTGCCAAGCCTCCACAAGGAGGGTCTGCAAAGCAGGAAGCGCAGAGTCAGGGCAAATGGCCAGAAGGCAGGGGAGGGTCATCACAGGATAGAAAAACTTTTAGGCAAAAGATCTAGAAGTCTGTGGGCCAGAAGGAAGGGGGGTGGGGGAGGGGTGGGGGAGGGGGAAAGACCTGGTCATTGAGAGTCTTATAACAGAGGCTAAATGAGTTCTTAAAACATGAGCAGCAGCTAACCAGCAGAGCTGACCTTGTGAGCAAGGTCTCTGATTCCAGTTAGACACAGTGGGCACTTCCTAAGAATGAGAGGGACCGAAATATCACAACACAACTTATGCTGGGGGTTGGCCACTTGGGATATGGTGAGAAGGGTCCCTTGAACCGGACATCTACCGCGTGCCAAGCATTGAAAGTGTTTAATGATCCTCCCAGAAAACACCTCTTGGCTTACCCACCCTGCTCGTGGTGTCGGAAAGAATGGGAGGGGGGTGCCACGTGGATCCATAAACACTTGAGATAGTTACGCTGCTCTTGGCCTGTCAGGGGAGAGACAATAGTCCTGAAGGCCCCTGGGGCCCCGACTGGTTTCTTTTCTGTGCTGTGACTTTCCTCACAATGGCATCATTTCTGTGATGCCAGAGCTTAGTGCCAAGACACCAAAGGACAGGTGTCGTGCACCCTGATAATGGAGGTTGCCCAGCTCCACGTTCTACTCGGTTAGACTGTTGTCTTTTACTCTTTTCTGTTCTCCTGTCAGTGAGCTGTTGCTGTGTAACAAGCAGTCCCAAAACTCAGTGCCTTATTATTCTTCTGTATCTGGATTTTGGCTGGGGTCAGCTGTGTTCAGCTGGCTCAGCTAGACGTGGGTCTGCTCCATGGATCTCTCTTCGTATTCCTGGGGCCAGCAGGCTGGCAAGGCGTGTCCTTCTCGTGGTGACGGCAGGAGTGCAAGAGGTAGAAATACACCAGGCTTCCAGCTGCCTAGGCTGGGGACACGCATTGTATCATCACTGCTACCTTCTATCACTCAAGTCGCAAAGCCAGTCAGACTCAAGGATGGGGAAAGAGATGCCACCTTTTGGTGGGAGGAGAGACCAAGAATTTGCAGCCACGGTGAGGTTGTGGCTGATTTTAATCTAGCACAGCATCCTTCTCATGAGAACTGCAGATCCGCATGCATAGGACGTGGATACAGAGGGAGCGATGTATGGGACCATGAAACGGGGCTGGGGGGGCACCCCCGTTCCTCTGGTGTCGGTGACCTGTGTGTCTAGCCTGCCGTTGGCAGTGTATTTGGATTCTTCCAGCCAGACCCAGAACTTTCCCACCTCTGATGCACTAGAGTCCCCTTCAGATCAATCTCACCCATTTCACGCATCAAGAAATGGAGTCTCAGAGTTTAGGGTTACTTGCTGCGAGTTGTGCGATGAGTTCATGAGCAAAGCTGAGCTGAGATCGAGGCCAAGTCCGGGGGTCCCAAAGTATATCCCCTCTGCTGGAGCCAAACTCCCAGAGCGGCATGCACGGGGTTATCACTTCCTGAGGGTAACCCGTTGTCCGTGGGACACGATTAGCTATTCCTGTGTGTGATGACCCATCGCAAGCCCCATCCCTACAGGGCACCGGGTAGAATCTGGGAGCCTCATCTGGGCTCCAGGAATAGATCCCCCAGGATGTGTGGATGGGGATGTGTAAGGACATGGTGGGGGGCGAGTCATACCTGACCCTGCAGCATTAGCGGCCCCATGCATACCACAGCCAGGGGACACCACGCGTCCCCCCAGGGACTCAGGGAGTTAAAGACTGTCTTGTTGTGCCCTGCCCCAGGCCCGAGTCTCTCCAGAGGCCTGGGGTTTGGGTCCCTTCTGCTCTGTCCTCTGACACCTGGGTGTGCTGGTGGGGCAGGAGCTGGGCTTGGCATGGATTGTAAACCCGGGAGGACCAGGTGTGGACCTGTTCGAGGGCGTGGACTACAGGATGTCACGTGACCAAGCTTGCCTCTGGCTGCAGCCAGTGTGGAGCTGATGTGATCCCGTCCCCTGTGGGCTCCACAAATCCGGCCACCCACCCCACTCACTCCCACCCCCGCCAGGCCCCACCTCAACCCTACTCGGGGTCTCTCACGGGTCCCTCCCAGGTTGTCATTCCTCCATGTGACATGAGGTGTCTCGAGCACGACAAATCCTGTCCCCGGCCCCACAGAAGTCACAATCTAACAGGAGAGTCAGACATAGACAAGACTCACACAAATGGTAAATTAATCGCGGTGCATGGTGGCAACGTAACCCAGCCGGGGGTGCGATGGGGGGCAGGGCAGCCTTCTCTGGGGGGAGGGGGCTTGGGGCAGACTGGAGTGATGGGGGGTGGGGCTGCGGAGCCAGACCCTGGTTCCATCCTTCGCTGTGTGACCGTGAGCAAGTTCCTTCACCTCTCTGAGCCTTGGTTCTGTGAGAATGGGGTCACACACCTTCCTGGGGCTGTTGTGCAGAGTACAGGAGAACGCTCCCTGGGGTCAGTGAGTGCCCGCTGTGCGTACATAACCGCTCGTTTAAAAAGAAAAGGGGGGCTCAAGAGACAAGGTGGAGGAAGTCTGCTCCAGGCAGGGGGAACAGCATGTGCAAGTGTTGTGAGGAGTAAAGTGGCTGTGACATGAGGGGCTAAGAGGAGCTTTGGGCCAGAGGGGGAGCCCGAGGAGGGGCGGAGGGCTGAAGCCGGGACAGCAGAGCACGCTAGGGGGCGGACAGGGCCCAGAGAGGGATCAGGGCCCATGACAGAGGGCCCTATCTACCAGGCTGGGGAGACAGACGTGCTCCTGGGGGCAGGGAAGTCGTGGGAGAGGTGGGGACTGGATGGCGGGGGGTCTTGAAGGGTAGACGCTGGCAAAGGCAGCAGGGGCCGTGAGAGCCTCTTTCTAGCAACAACGAAGGCCACAGATGACAAGGACTTGGATGGTCCTTGAGAGGCAGCACATTGGCACGGGATCGGTGGGACGGAAGGGCCCTCACGTCTGAGTGGCCGTGGAGGCCTAGAGCACAGCAGGGCCACTCAGCCTCTGGGATGACCAGGCACCAGGGGACCCCTTCTGGGAATAACTTAAAAGTGCCTCAAACAGGGGCATCTGGGTGCCTCAGTCGGTTAAGCATCTGACTCTTGATTTCAGCTCACTCAGGTCATGATCTCCCAGTTCACGAGATCGAGCCCCACATCAGACTCTGCACTGACAGCCTGGAGCCTACTTGAGATTCTCTATCTCTGCCCCTCCCCTACTCATGTGCAAGCTCTCTCTCTCTCTCTCTCTCTCTCTCTCTCCCTCTCTGCTCCTCCCCTACTCATGTGCACGCTCGCTCGCTCTCTCTCTCTCAAAATAAAAAAAATAAACATTTTTTAAAAAGTGTAGGGGCACCTGGGAGGCTTAGTCAGTTAAGCCCCCAATTTCAGCTCAAGTCATGATCTCACAGTCGGTGAGTTCGAGCCCCGCATCGGGCTCCGTGCTGACAGCTCAGAGCCTGGAGCCTGTTTCAGATTCTGTGTCTCCCTCTCTCTCTGCCCCTCTCCCACTTGCTCGCTCTCTCTCTCAAAAATAAAAATTAAAAAAAAAAGTGCATCAAACAAAGCACATAGGGCTACAAAGAAACCAATGACATTGAGATACTATCAATATAGTATCTCAAAATATCAAATCAAATTAAACATTAAATCAGAGTATTACCAGAGTCTGGCACAAATTGCAACCTCAGAATGAATCTGCGTGCTTCTCTATCAATGCATTAAATGGCGAGACGGGGCGGTGGGCTGGATGACGACAGGTGATTTCAAACTGCTAGGAAGCAGACAACATCGCAGGCTGCCCGACCCACTGAGGCAGGATACGGAGACACCTGGGGCTCTGCTATTGACAAAGCCACAGTCCGCTGCTTGTACAACTCGGGGCCAGCCTCTACAGAGGGTGGAAGCGAAAGCCAAATCTCAGTTGGCCATCAGTGAAATAAAAGATGCATCTTTCTTATCCGAGCCTGCGGAGCCCCCTGACCCCATCCCTGGGCCCCCTGGGCCCCACGTTAGGAGCTCTGGGTGGTGTTGGGAGCAGGGCTCCCAGCGAGCCTGCCGGCACCTGGATTCCAGCCCATGCTCTGGGTGAGCCAGGGAAGCTTCTGGATGGCTTGCGCCTGACTGTCCCCACCTGTAGTGATCATGACAGCACACAGGGCTCTCGTGAGGCCTAACTGCCTCTGAGACTTGGGGGCACGGGGCCGCGCCTGGCACTTCAGGGACGTCGCTGGGTAGGACGAGCAGAATGTGGGTCCTTTCCCGGGCTGGCGGTGTCAGCGTCCTGCGGCTGCCGTAGCACCATGCCACAAACAGCGGGGCTTAACGCAGATGTCCTTCTGGCTGTTCTGGAGGCTGGAGGGCTGAGATCGAGGTCTCTGCAGCTGTGCTCCCTCCTACGGCTCTGGGGGAGGATCTTTCCTCGCCCCGTCCAGCTGCTGGTGGCCCCGGGCCTTGGCGTGTGGTGGCCCCCATCTTCCTGTGGCTCCACTCTGTGTCTTCTCTCTTTCTAAGGACACTTGTCATTGAATTTAGGGCCCAGCCTGATCCACACTCTCTCTTCTTGAGATCCTTAACTTAATCACACTCACAAAGGCTCTTTTTTTTCCCGAATAAGGTCACAGTTGCAGGTTACGAGGGGGCATCTCTTTGAGGGGATGGAACCAGGGTCGCCGGGGAGGAAACCAGAGGGACCCCAGAGCTCTGAGTTGGGTCCCCCATGGGCAGGTGATGCCAGCCTTGGAGGCAGCCAGGACCCCTCACATGGGTCCAGAGCTCTGGGGAGCATCTCACTGGAGAACTTGGATTTCATGGGCCTGTGGGGTGGCAGTTTTGGTACCAAGAGTGGAAAAGATTCCCTGGGGACCTAGGAGGTGCGAGGAGAAAAGGGCTGAGAAGGAAGCTGTCATGGGAGAGGGGTCTGCCTCTGAGGGGTCAGTAGAATGTCCCCCAGACACACTGCAAAGGAGCAGTTGGGGAGGTCAGAGCAGAGCCCAGAGGACCGTATGTCCACAAAGGCAAACAAGGAGGAAGGTTCTGGAAGGAGTAGGTCACACCGCAGAGAAGTTTGCAAATGTCCACCAGTTCTGGCCACAGTGAGGTCAGAGGACCCTCTGAAGGGCCACTTTCAGGCGTCCCTGGGTGGAGGCGGTCCTGACCTGAGGAAATGGTGGGGGCGAGGCAGGGAGCCCCTCTCTTACCGTCCATGAGGCCTTTTCCTCTCCCTTTCCATGCTCAGTCCGATCCCTTATCAGGCCTTCAACATTCCCCCCTCAGTCTGTTTCAACCTCATTCCACCAGATGGGAATGCGCAGGGGCAGGGTGGGGGACACAGGGGCATAGACTGCCCGCCAGGGCCCCGCGTGTTCACTGAGCAGCTTAGGAAGCCGGGCCTGGAGCTCACAGCCCCACCGTGACGATCACAGGCGGGGGCGCCGAGGTTGGAGGAAGTGAGGGCGCGTGGGAGCCGGGCGTCCGCAGTGTCCAGGGTGGGGGGCAGCGCCGAGCTGTGGGGCACACGCACCCCAGGGAGAAAAGGCCCAAGGCGGTCAGAGCTGGAGTGCCGGCTCGGCAAACAGGAAGCACGACAGGCCTTTAAGGAAAAGAGACACAGGGACTCATGCATTTGCAGGTCACGTGTGCAGGGTGGGGAACAGCCGTTTTCTCACTGGGGGTCACAGCCATAGAAGGATTTGGGGGTCGGGGAGAACGCCACTTTTGTCCCAGGAATCGCTCAGGGTTTCCTTTGGTTTGGGAACTACAGCTCCACAGGGTGGCCCTGGGGGTTGGTCTTATGCTTGGCTTTTCGTTTGTTCCCTCAGGGGACGCAGTGCAGCCCCACCCCACCGTGACAGGCCCCACATGCCCCTCTCCCCAGGGCGGAAGCTGAGGTCCTCACTAAAACCCTCTTGATAAAACATGGGGGCAGAAGCCAGAGAAGAGAGCGTGGACCAGTGACCTAGACGTGAAGGCACGGAGAGGACCGTGGGGAAATCGGGCAGTAGCGGGATTGAGAGCCCGGGGTGCAGGAGGCTTCCTTCGTCAGTTGGAGCAGGTTGAGCAAGTGGAAAGGCCGATGGGCCTGATGCAGGGCTGGGGAGAGGGGCTGCACAGGAGCAGTGGCCGAGTCTGTGTAGGAGCCCTTCCCCCAGCAGGATGGAGGGTCACTCTCAGAGGGGGTGGCCCCAGAAAGAATGGGGACTCGGGGATCCCAGGCCCTGATGAGGGGGTGTGAGGAATGGGGGGGATGTGGTATTCTGGAAACAGAGCCCCCCATCCTTTCCCAAATTGTCTCCCAAAATGGCAGCCAAGTGTCTCTCTCTCTCTCTCTCTCTCTCTCTCTCTCACACACACACACACACACACTCACACACACACACAATAGGGGGGCCTTCCGTGGGCATTTGCAGGCCCCCAATAGCCTAATAGTGAGGCTCACACTCACTGCAGGAAACCCCTTCTCAAGGCAAACTTTGGACCAAGTGTCACCGGCATGTGCAGAGGGAAGGAGGGACAAACAGAGTGTCCGGGATGCTGAGCTGGCCATCCGCGCGGCCGCAGCCCACAAGGTGTGCCCAGAGTCTTCCCAGAGGGAGGAGGGGCAGAAATCCCCATGTGTCTGGCGTCCTGCAATTGCCACCCCAAACCCACTCCTCCCCTATGGACAAACTGCCCTGCCAGCTGAGTGAGCTGTGGCAGCATGGGGACACCTGGTGACTTTTGCTGGACCGGTCCTCCCAGGCCCAGCTGCCTCGTATGTATTTACTTGTATTATGTCATGGATGCCAAACAATGCTGATCGGTATATCATTCTCCATTTTACAGATGAGGAAACTGAGGCCTGAGGAAGCAGAGTAAAATGTCCAAAGCCACGTTCGCCTCAAGCAGTTGTGGCTGCAGGGCCCAGGCTTAAAATCATGCCTTCCTGCCCTCAGCTACCTCCGGCTGAGGCAGTGGCGTCTGGATTCTTGCACAGCCCTTGCCAGGGCCACAAAGGCCCCTTTGCTCTACCTCTAAGTGACAAGTTATCATGTTAAGGTCCCTTAACTCTGTCCCTAACAGACAAGTTATAATGTTGACCGGCTGGCCAGCCTCAACCTGAGCTGGGGACAGCAGCAGTCTGGGGGAAATTCTATTTTTAGATAAGACAGGGCTTTGAAGACAGTGAAACGAAACAAAACAAAAACAAAACCCAGCTTGCAAATAAACTGTCCTTGGGCTAGGGCCAGCCTAGCTCCCAAGCAGCCAGAAGCTTTGAGTGGTGCCTCCTGGTGGCGGTTTCTGGGAACTTCACCTCCAGGGGCTGTATCCCCAGGGCTCGATTTTCAGACAAGGACAGAGAATGCATCCCTTTTTCTCACAAAAACTTTTGATTGTGTCCCTTTGCTGCTGGGGGGGGGGGGGGGTGCAGACAGAGAAGCACGGGGCAAGGCCTCTCTGTCTTGCAGGGTCCCGGTCACTGAGGGCTGACAGAAGGCCACTTCTGAGGTCGTGGACCCAAGTGATCTTGGAGACTGAACGAAGAGCAGAGAAGTGCACACTCCCCACCTCCAGCCCCCAGGAGAGTCTGGGCGCTCACCGCTGCCAGACCTAGTGCAGGGCCCACTCGGGTGGTGCACAAAGCAGCGGGGACAGCTTTCCCGTTAGCGGCCCCGCCAGCTGCTGGAACTCTATGACTTCCCTGTCCTCCTGGTGCGCCTTGTACACGGTTCTTTGGACACGCGGACCGCTAGAGCAGCTTCGAGCTGTTTTGTGTTTTGAATAGACGGCACACACAAATCACCTGAGAGAAAAGGAAGAAGGTGTGGGGGGAAGTCTTCAAGGTGTGGGGAGAGACACAGAGAGAGAGACAGAGCATGAGCAGGCGAGGGGCTGAGGGAGAGGGAGACACAGAATCCGAAGCTGGCTCCAGGCTCCCAGCTCTCAGCACAGAGCCAGACGCGGGCCTTGAACTTACCAACCGCGAGACCATGACCTGAGCTGAAGTGGGACACTTAACCGACTGAGCCACCCAGGCGCCCCGGGGACATCTGTACTTTTAACCTGCCCTCCTCGTCCTGGTCCAGGAACTCTGCAGAGCATGTACTAGGGGCAATCACCAGGCAGGAACTAGGTCCACTGGCCGCAGGAAGCAGCAGATCGCTGGTCTGGGCAGTGGGGCGAGGAGCAGCTGGGACCAGCCCCTCAGGAGCACTGTCACCGTTTGGTTGTTTACTGCAGCACCCAAAAGCCACTGAAAACGTAGTGGCCTCCAAAGAACCGCTTTATTATCTTGTGTGGTTCCGTGGGTTGCTGGGCTCAGCTGGGCAGGTCTGGTGTCTGCTTGGGGTCTCCTTGTAGCCACAGGCAGGTGGCGCGGGGCTCTGAATCTGGGACGGCCGGGCCTCGCTCCTCCCCGCGGTCCCCTCTTCCCGTGACTACTCCGAGGGGCGCCTCCACGTGGCCCCTCCAGCTGACCTTCTCGAGGGGTGGCTCAGCGCTCCCAAGAGAGCAGAAGCAGGGGCTGCGGGCCTTCGGAGGGCGCAGAGCGGGGCTGGCGCCGATGGCCTCTGCCGTCTGAGGTTTCAGGGAGGCCCAGCCCGGCCCTGGTTTGAAGGGCAGGCTGTGGGGAGGTGGTTCTCTGGGGACCATCTGTGTGCACTTGCTGCCAGGTCTGGGTGTTAGAATTTGTGCTGAGAACATCTGAAATACGCAGATGTTTGGACTCCCTCCTTGAACCTACATGGCGGTGCATCTGTGCTTAGCAATCTGGTAGCCGGGCACCCGTCCCTGATGCAGAGGCTGCCGGCCTGTCCCCTGCTAAGCCAGCTGTACGAGGTCATCTTACTCCAGAGGCGAGCAGGAGCAGGTAGGCAGACGGAAAGACCTGGGAGTTGGGACGTGTGGATGGCCGGCCTGCTCTGCCTGAGGCCCTGTGACCTCCCTTGGTTCCTCTTTCCTCTTCGGGCCTCAGTCTCCAGATCTGTAGCACTGGCACACGGTGAGCCGCACTGGGGGTTCTCTGCATCCCCCTCCTCCGTGGCTTCTCTGAGCTCTGGGCAGGGGACAGAAGGCCAGCACCGCCCACCCAGAGCTCCCATTCTCCCTCTGTAAATGTCAGGTGGCACCTGCCAGCTGTTACTGTATAAAAATCGTGACTCTGAGGAGCATGTGCAAGGAAGAGGGCAGTGCCCTTCCCGCTGCCTGTGTGTGGCCAGCCCGGAGCACTGGCCTGGAGCCCGTCAGACCCGACCCCAGTAGCAGCTGCGACTGTGGACAGTGTGACTTTGAATCTCAGTTTTGTCACCTGCAAAGTGGGGTGTAAAACGGTGCAGTCACGGTGGAAAACGTCCGGTTTTTCCTCAAAAAGTTAAACGTAGAGTTACCCTCTGACCCAGAAATTCCACCCCTAGGTGTATACACCCCAGAAAACTGAAAACGTGTGTCCAGATGCACACTTGGGCACAAATGTTCACAGCAGCATTATTCGCAACAGCAAAAGGTGATAACGACCCAAAGGCCCATCGGCAGCTGGACGGATAAACAAACTGTGGGGTGACGGTACAATGGAACATTATTCAGCCACAGAAGGGAGGGAAGTCCCAACACACGACAATGACGATCGGCCTTGGAAACATGCTCAGCGAGAGAAGCCAGACACAACGGGCCACACATTGTGTGATTCCATTCGTATGAAGTGTCCAGAATAGACACATCCGCAGAGTCGGAGTGTAGCTTAGTGGTGCCAGGGGCTGGGGCAAGGGAGGTGGGAGGTGACTGCTAGGGAGTACGCGGGTGACAGAAATGTCTTCAGATCAGACAGTGGTGATGGTGGCACGACCTTGTGAATATACTAAAACCCACAGTTGCCCGCTTTAGAATGGTGAATTTGATGGCATATGAGTTATATCTCAATATCCAAAGGTGGGGTGATCAGTCCTCGTTCAGATTACGGAGACACTGCCCGAAGCACCTACATATGGTAAGGGCTCGGTGGGGGGCCCACACCATGCGTATATTACACACACACTTACTGACTCTGGCTCATCTGTCCTTTTCTACCTGGGGCCTACGGAGCACCCCAATTCCAGGAGCCAGGAGAAATTTCAAGGGGAGAGCTTCGGCTCAGGGCTGCCTTCCTCTGGCACCCAAACCAGAGGCTCAAGGCCCTGGGAAGAAAAGTGACCACCCCAGCTCCCCAGGACTCTCCTGGTTTGCTAGCCCAGATTCACCAGCAACTGCGCCTGGCTCACTCTCAAAGTATGCTTCCCCAGGACGGCCCCCTCTTACAGGAGGGCCCAGGTCAAGACAGAGACATCTTCCGGGGACTATAGTCTGTCCATTTTTCCATCCACCACTGGTAGTGTCCCGATCCACATCCTGTAGCAAGAGCAGACGTAAAAAGGGCGAGCTCCAGAGGTGTCCAGCTCTGAGGTCTTGGAAGAAGTTGCCACCAGCCTGGGGTGGAGGGGGGCTGATTTCTTCCGGAGTCCAGAAAAGGGTCCACACGAGCCAAGCTTCAGGGTGAGGAAGGGAACCAGCTTCTCCAGGAGCCAGACAGGTCCACAACACGCCAAGGGCCGGGGGCCGGGGGCTCGGCCCTCCAAGGGGGCACGGGGATGGCCACGTGGCTTGCTTGGGTCTAATGAGGGAAAAGAAAGACGGTAGGACAAGGGGGATGCTAGCCCGAGGAGGGGACACTTCAGGGAAGGGCCCTGGGCGGTGAAGGGCCCCTCCTGATCTCGGGGCCTCATGGCTGTCTTGCAACCCCCCCGGCCCCAGGGCTGAAGCTGAGCGCCGACCAGCTGGCCCTGGTCTACAGCACACTGGGGCTCTGCCTCTGTGCCATCATCTGCTGCTTCCTCCTGGCCGTGGCCTGCTTCCTCAAGAGGAGAGGGGACCAGTTCTCCTGCCAGCCCTCACCGGCACCGTGTCAGACCCAGGCCAAGTCCTCCCAGGGTGAGTGTGAAACGGGCACTGGCACCGCATGTGGGGCCGCTGCGGGAGGTCCCTCTGTCCCCGCACCGGCCCTGCTTCCGAACAGGAAGCATCTTTTCGGTCTTGGTGAAATCAGGTTCCACATGGAGACAACAGATGGGGCGCCCGAGGAAGGGTGGGGGTGCGGCGATGGCCATCGGGTTGGCAGGGGCGCAGGGCTGCCAGGGCGCTCCCCGAGGCGTTCCTACACAGGCTTCCCCAAGCAGAAGGGGAGCTGGTGCCGGGAGAGGGGGGCTGCCTCTGCGGCGGGGGGCGGGGGAACCCGACCGCCCGGCCGCGGGTCCCCTCCGTCCGTGCAGGGCGGTAGAGAAGGGGTCAGGGCCAAGGCCAAGGCCATCGCCCTCTCACCTTCCCTCAGATCACTGGATGGAAGCTGGAAGCGCGGAGGGCGCGTTGCCAGAGCCGGTGGAGACGTGCAGCTTCTGCTTCCCGGAGCGCAGGCAGCCCACCCAGGAGAGCGCGGGCGGGCCCGGGACCCCCGGCGCCGCGCGCTCTGGGAGGTGGGGGCGCCTCGGCCGGACCGCGATCGGACAGCCGTGCGCGCGCGCCCCGCAAGGCGGCCTTGAGGTCCTGTGCGCTCCTGCGGAGGAGGGAGGCCCGACCTCGTGAAATGGGGGCAGGGTGAGACCGGGAGAGAGATGGGGGTAGGGGAGAGAGGCGGAGGAGGGGGGGAGACAGGTGGAGGAAGGGGCAGAGAGGTGAAGGCACGGGAAGGGAGGCGGAGGAGGGGGGAGAGGTGGGGAGGAGAGAAGACAAAGGGGGAGAAAAGAGCTGGAGGGAGGGAGGTGCGAGGGAGGGAGGCCTGTCACCAACTTTATCCACGTCTCCACTGTAGGTCGCCATCACCTAAACACCTGCAGTGAAGTCATACCTACCTGCTGGCCACAACCCCCAAGAGCCCTTCTTTAGAAATAAAACCCTCCCCGGCTGCCCGCTCCTCCCTTTCTCTGGTTTTCGTCGTGTCTCCCCCGTGATGACTCTGGACGTCCCACCCTTCCCGCTGCCACCACAAGGGGTCCGCCTGGTTTCTGAGGCCCTGCAAGCTGATGGTCCCACCAGGCTCACGACCGAGCTCGTTGACCTGTGCTGGGTGGGAAGCGGGTGGGGGGGGGGGGGCGGGTACACGCTGGGACTGTGTTGTGCCTTTTCGTTCAAGAGGGGAAGCCAGAGAGAGGGGAACGCCAAATGGCCTGAAGGAGGCGTGCCTCCCACCAGAGGCCTGGGCTCTTTACATTTGTTTTATTAAACAAATTCCCCACCACCGTGCCTCCTTAGGCACAGCAAAGCACAGTGCAGTGTGTGTGTGTGTGTGTGTGTGTGTGTGTGTGTGTGGTGGGGAAGGCACAGGCTGAGCCCATTGCCTAGCTGCTCTGAAAGCCCCAGGCTAATTGCCCGGATATCAGCAGGAGCGTTCTCGTTGGCACCCACCTTTGGCCCCATCTGGCCACCAAGTTGCACTGTTCGTGGCTTAATATTCTTCTTTACATCAACTCACCTTTTCTTCTAGACCGGCTCTGACCTCACGCTGCATTTCCTGCATTCTGACTGATAATAAGCAATAATACCTGAACATCCACAAGTGTTAGATGTTACCTAGAAGTAAAACCTTGGATCGCGAGGAAATTCTGCCAGGGTCCCGCAAGACGAGCAAACACGTCTAATAAATTTTAACCTGATAAACGAGCGCCGCTTGCCTTACGGGTAGCACGTGACGCCGAACGTCACATGATCACACTTGAGCCAACGGTTCTTGGAATTCGCCCTGATATGCAAATGCTTTGGGTACACGCGTGTTTCCGGAATGAGTTATGCTCGCAAACCAAGGTTTTACTGTATTTTATATGTTGAGTAGCATCGAAACCCGCACTTTAGTCGCATTTAAAAGGCATAACTGTTCTTAGAAGCATTTACCCAGTAAGACAAATACATGGTTCTGTAAATCAAAGTAATTCATCCTGTGCCACCCCAAATTACCTGGCACAACTGTGAGGTTCACATAACATGCTTTGGGAGGTGTAGACGGGAAGCCTGATGCTTCCCCCAATGCGCTACAGGCCGTATCCGCTTCCCAGGGCTCTTCGAACAAAGTAGGACGCGCTGGGTGGTGTCCCCCACTTCTTGAGGTGTGACACCTGCCGTCAAGGTGTCTGCTTCCTTCTGAGAGTCCTCCTGAGGCCCGTGAGGGAAGGGCCCTCTGTTCGGCCGGCGGCTCCCCCATGTGTGTCTGTGTCCGCATTCTTTCCTTTTTATGAGGACACCAGTCCTACGGGATCAGGACCCGCCCTCACGTCTCATTCAACTTGATCACCTCTGTTAAGACCCTAGCTCCAAATAAGGTTACATTCTGGGGACCTGGGGTTTAGGGCTTCAACACATGAATTTGGGGGACACAATTCAGCCCATCACCCAGGCCCTCCCCAAATCCACCTCTGCTTCATATCCCTTGACAGGCAAGTTGACTTCTAATTTTTTTAAGACATTCTTAAAAAATTAAAAATTTTAATTTTTAACAATTTAACGTTTTAAATTGTAACTTAAAATTTAATTTAATGTTTAATGTTTAATTGTTTTAATGTTGATTTATTTTTGAGAGAGAGAGAGAGAGAGAGCATGAGCAGGGGAGGGACAGAGAGAGAGGGAGACCCAGAATCCGAACAGGCTCCAGGCTCTGAGCTGTCAGCACAGAACCCAACCTGGGGCTCAAACCCACAAACCGTGGGATCATGACCTGAGCTGAAGTCGGACAGTTCACCGTCTGAGCCACCCAGGTGCCCATGTTCGATCAACTCTTCAAACACCACTATTTTTGCTTTAGAAAGCTTGCAGAGTGATTAAAAAGAAGAAAAACGAGGGACATCTGGGTGGCTCAGTCTTCCGACTTGGCTCAGCTCATGATTTCATGGTTTGTGAGTCTGAGCCCTGAATTGGGTTCTCTGCTGTCAGGGCAGGGCCCACTTTGGGTCCTCTGTCCCCCTGTCTCTCTGTGCCCTTCTCCTGCTCGCATGCTCTCTCTCTCTCTCTCTCTCTCTCTCTCTCTCTCTCTCTCTGTCTCTCTCTCTGTCTCTCTGTCTGTCTCTCTCTAAAAAGTAAACGTTTTCTACAAATAAGAAAAACAATGCCCTTTATATTTACCTTACTCTCTGGAAATCCTCACTGTTTGGTGTAGATCCAAGTCTGTTAACACGTTCCTTCGTCTGAAGAACTTCCTTCTGCAGGAGATGAATTCTCTCCATCTGTGTCTGTTTGAATAAGTCGTTATCTCTCTTGCATTTGTGAAAGATGTTTTTCTCCTGGGTATGGACTTCGGGGTTGCCAGTTCTTTCCTTGGAGTATTTTAAAGACATTATTATCCCTGGTTGGCATAGTTTCTGACAAGACATCTGCTTGGATTCCTATCTCTGTTCCTCTGTAAGCTGTGTCCTCAATTTTCTCTCTTTCTCCTACCTTTGTAGCAGTTAGAGTATGTTGTGTCTAGGAGGGGTTTTTTTGGGGGGAGGGGGTAGGTTTTTCACTTATCCTGCTTGGGGTTCTCTGAGATTTCTTGATCTGTAGTTTGATGTCTTTCATTATTAGGAGATATATATAGACATAGACATAGACATAGACATAGATAGATAGATATAGATATTACACATATCTATCTATCTATCTATATCTATATCTATGTCTATGTCTATGTCTATGTCTATATCTATATGCCATTCATTATCTCTTCCAGCTGTTTGATATCATCACAGCTCTGGTGCCCTATTGTTTTGTGTTTTTTTTTTTTCTTTCCATTCTTTCTTCTCTTTGTGTTTCAGTTTTGGTCATTTCTATTGACCTTCAAGCTCACTGCTTCTTCCCTCAGCTGTGTTGAGCTTACTGACGAGCCTTCGTCTGATGTATGTGGGTTTGTCTTCGGTTTCCATGGGACTCTTCCTCATAGTCTCCGACTCCCTGCTGAAGTTCCCCCATCTCTTCAGGCATGTATTCTACATCTTCCATGGGAGGCTTCAACTTATGAATCTTTTAATTATTTAAAAATTCCAGCCTAATACTGTCAACACCTAGATCACCTGAGTCTGGCTCTGTGGAGTGATCTGTTTCTGGGCAGTGGGTTGTTTTTACCTGCTGTCTGGTGTGTCTTGTAATATTTTTAATGAACTCCAGATCTGTGCAGGGCGGTGGGCAGACTGAAGTAAGAATGTGCCCGGAAACGGGCACGCCTTTTCTCCTGCCAGGCTGTCAGTGGGAGGGGGTGAGCTGAGCTGGATCAGGGTTGGTTGGTGTTAGGTCACCTTCTGCGCCTCACTGGCTTCAAGTTCCCCTGTCGTTGCCATGTTCTTGGTGGCAGAGGGTGGCCGGGTTTGTAATGTTCCTGCTACACCCTTGGCTCTACCCCTTCCCTGAGTGCCTCTGCCTAAAGAGGGTCTATCTCCATTCTGGGCCTTCCGTCGGGGGAGACTACCCTACTTGGTGCTTGCCAGCCTAGGCGGCGGCGGGAGCTGCCTGCGGTCCTGTTCCATCTCAGTGGCGGGCAGGCCACGTTCCTGGACTGGGGGAATCAGCCTCGTCCGGTGATCCCTCCCTCCCTCTAGGAATGGAACCCCCTCCCATGGGTCGGGCCCACGACAGCTTCCTGCCCAGCCGCAGTAGAGGGTATGTCCCTTCCTACCGCCCGCGATGGGTTTGAAGTCCGTGGACAAGAACCTCCAAGTGGGTGCTGACGCCCCTTGTTTGCAGTTTCCAGTTCTATGCTCTCATGCTAATCCATACTCAGTCTTCGGCAATTCTTTAAAGCATTGGAAGGACTCCTCTTGCCCACTCGCGTGGCGGCTCTGCCTTCTTCCCTGTGGCCGCCGTTCACATCGCCACTCTCCTTGGAGGCACCTGCCTCCCTTAGACTTCAGGCTACTTGGTTGCCCTGTGGCTGCAGCTCACAGATGGGCTCAGAGAAGACACGGTTTGGGGGGTTATCCAGCTTATTATCACTTAGGGAGGAGTGGTCCTCTCTCTGGCTTCCTACTTCCTAGGTGCCACTGGAAGCCAGGGAGATCTGTTAAAAATATCACTTACAGGGGCGCCTGAGTGGCTCAGTCGGTTGGGCGTCCGACTTCGGCTCAGGTCATGATCTCGCGGTCCATGAGTTCGAGCCCCGCGTCGGGCTCTGTGCTGACAGCTCAGAGCCTGGAGCCTGTTTCAGATTCTGTGTCTCCCTCTCTCTCTGACCTTCCCCCATTCATGCTCTGTCTCTCTCTGTCTCAAAAATGAATAAATGTTAAAAATATATATATATATCACTTACATCCTGTCTTTTCACGGCTTAAACCCCTCCAGTGGGTTCTCCACACAGAATCAAAGCTCAGCCTCTTACAAGGGCCTTTGAGCCCCATGTGCCCTGGCCTCCTCTCAAACTCCTCTCAAACTCTGCTCCTATCACACCCCATGGCACCCACCAGCCTCCAGCCCCACTCGCCCTCGTCCTCAGGGAGGTTTTCCTTTCCTCAGGCCTGCCCTGAGGCCTTGGCCTTTGCTGTTCCCTCTCCCAGGAATGCCCTTCCCTGCATCTTCACTCAGGTTGAAGGGGTGCTCCTATCGTGCAAGCCTCAGCTCAAACGCTACCTTCCCGGAGGCCCTTTCCCTCCACAGTTTCCCTTCTCCCTGATTTCCCAAAATTTCAAAAATCTCCCAGATACGATCTTGGAACAGAGGAGACAGGGAAGGGAGAGAGTTCCTCCAGCTGTCCTTCTCTGGCTCCTGATATTTTACTGGGGCTACCGGGCCGGCAGCTCTCAGCCTTAGCTGAACATTAGAACCCCGGGGCGGGGAATCTGTAAAAATTCCCGAGGCCTGGGCCACACCTCAGACCAACTAAATAAGATTATCCGGAGTTGGGGGGCAGGCCTCAAGAGGCTTTGTAGGCTCCCAGGTGGTTCCAGGTGGAGAACCAAGTGGTCTGGTCCTAAAACGGGCCCTGTCACCCACCAGCCTGACATTCGGTCTCTTTCGAACAGGACAGGTCCCACATCTCTGCCTCGCAAAACACCCTGCTTCTCCTTCCCAATTTTTGTTGACACTCTCTCATTTATAGACTAATCAAAGGAAAATCCCAAAACGTGTCCCAGGAAAGGGGCATCTGTGCTTGTTATGCATTTTCCTGTTGGAAAATACACCGCAGATCCCAAACAGCCCGGAGCTTTGCTCTCGGGCTTGGGGCTTTAGAGAAATATTTACAGAATTCTTACTACATGCCAAGCAGTTTTCCTAAGCAGGGTGCAATTGTTTTCCATAGAACAATCCTGTGAGAGGATGTTACTAATGTCCCCATTTTATAGGGGAGGCTCACGGTTACCCAAAGGTACCCAGAACCAGGATTCAGGCTCAGGCGGTCTGGCTCCACAGTCTGCCTCTTACTCACTGGAATATACTACAGAGAGGGTTCAAATTACAATGTAGGGTATTAGGGAAGCTGGAACTTCTATATCTTAGCACGCAGAGCGTGCCCCTGACACGGGGCAGGGAAACCACACGAACCCGCTGGTGTGGAAAGCATGAACCATCCTGGCTGGAGACCAGGAGGAATTTTTCCACTGGCTCCTGGTGAGAACCAGGTCACAACATCGGTCAGAGGTGCAGTGGTCACACAACGTGCTTCCTGCAAGCCCTCGAGACTCGGCTTTTGGAATCAAGGGGAAACCGCCAGTGTGAGTAGGATTCAACGGGAGACCGCAGGGAGCTCGCTAAGGTGTGTCCCTCTGAGCCTCAGTTTACCCATCTTTGAGGACACGCTGTTCCTTTTGCCTGGAACGTTCTACCTCTGAGAGCCTGTGCTCAGTCTCCCTTCATTCAGGTCCCTGCCCCGAGGTCGTCTAATGGGAGAGCCATTTGACCACCTGTGTCAACAGCATGCCCACTGCTGTCCCACTCTGGCCCCCGAGCCTGTCTCTTCTACGCAGCCTGACACATATGTGTCCCCATCAGACCAGACGCTCCATGAGAGTGGGACTGTGGCCTCTCACTTCCTAGTGTCCAGAACAGTCCGAGCCCTGCGGGTGTCAAACAGTTGCCAAATGAATGAATTCAGGAGCCCAATGTGATCATTGCTAAAGTCATTTCTAGTTTGAACATCCTACAAACAGGCAACTTATTTACCCTTCCTCTTCCTCTCTTAGCTACCGGCATTTACATCCATTGGTGACTGGTTTCACCACCAGGAGAAGCAGGGAGAAAAAAATCTTTAGACTCATCCAACGTCAGGGTCGGGAGGGAGATTCCCGACCACCCGTTTTAAGCTCTGCCTCTTCCTCAAGAGAGTCTCGAGCCGCAGGAGGCACTGCCAGAGAGCACGGAGCCCCAACTAGAGGGGTCATCTCTTGTCCCCTGAGAAGAGTCTTTCCTGCTACACCGAACCGCTCTTTCTGGAAGCAGACCGAGACAGGATGGAGGGGGTCTCGGGGATCTCTCCTTGGTCCGTGTTAGTCTTCACAAATTTGTGGCATGAAGGGGCGCCTGGATGGCTCAGTCATTAAGCGTCCGACTTCGGCTCAGGTCATGAGCTCACGGTTCATGGGTTCGAGCCCCGCATCAGGCTCTGTGCTCACAGCTCAGGAGCTGGAGCCTGCTTCGGATTCTGTGTCCAGCCCCCTCCCACCCCTCCCCTGCTCGCACTCTGTCTCTCTCTCTCAAAAATAAACATTTAAAAAATTTAAACAACAACAACAAAAACAAATTTGTGGCATGAAGCGTATTGGTCTCAAACTTAGATGGCCCCCACATTGGGATAAAGTGCACAAGGTTTCAGGCGGATACATTTCTTCCCATGGAAAAGGCGGAGTACGCCTCCCTCACTGGCAGAGCTGTGTGTGGGGGGGAGCCAGGGACCCGGAGAGAGCCAGGGAGGAAACCGTCCTGCCCTGTGAAATTGGTCCAGGTTGATGCTTCGGGTCTGCTCTGGATTCCACTGGCCATCGTGCCTGCCGCGGGATGGGACCGTGTGCCTGTATTAATGCACGAATCTGAGAGTCCCAGGAGTCAGAGATGTCACTGAGCGTGATGGGCACTGTGGTACATGCCCCAGGACCCCCAGGCCTGAAGCACTCGGTTCCTCCTCTGGAGAGCTGCTTGTCAGTGGCTCTAGTAACTGCCCTCTAATCAACAGAGCCACCTCACCCACACCATTGCCCTGTCCTGCTGAATGTCACTTCCTCAGCTAGGCTCCCAAGAGCCCTGTAAGGTTTCCAGAGCACAGTCACCTGAGTTTGTCCGCATGTCTCACAGATACTATGTCAGCGCTTACTTCCCTTCCCGTAAGTTCCTTGGGGACAGGACCTGGCCCCTTTTTGCTCAGCGTCATATTCCACTTGAGATATTCTCTTAAAGGGGCGCCTGGGTGGCGCAGTCGGTTAAGCGTCCGACTTCAGCCAGGTCACGATCTCGCGGTCCGTGAGTTCGAGCCCCGTGTCAGGCTCTGGGCTGATGGCTCAGAGCCTGGAGCCTGTTTCCGATTCTGTGTCTCCCTCTCTCTCTGCCCCTCCCCCGTTCATGCTCTGTCTCTCTCTGTCCCAAAAGTAAAAAAAAAACAAAAAAAAAAAAACAAAACGTTGAGATATTCTCTTGGGACCGGAGTCCCAGGCTGAGTAGGAGAGTCCACGAATATTACGGACCAGACACTATGTTAAGTGCTGTGGATACGAAAAGACTAGATCTGGCCCATCCGCATTTCTACACATCATTCTTTTATCGATGCAGCCCAAGACAATAGCTTTTTTTTTTTTTTTTTTTAAAAAAACAAGTATTTTTTGCTCACGTAACCTGTCCGTCCAGCCTACAGGTTCTCCTCCATGTCATTCTTTATCCAGGACATTCTGGTTGATGGACACTCCTTAACCGAACACTGGCAGTGGAGGCAGAGGGGGAAAGAGAGCACAGGGAAACATGTACCAGTTCTCAGAGAGTCTGTCCAGAAATTGTACATACAATGTTTTTTTAATGGAAATCTGTTCCGTCCACTCTGGGGTTAATTCCCCAGTTCCCAAGTGTATAGTGCGCATCCTTGAACATTAGCAGGATCCCTGTATTGACTTTTTATCTGCTACACGAGGGCTACTGTGGTTGGAAGGATTATGTGGAGATTCCTGGAACTTCACCTCCCCAGCAGGACCACACACCAGGAAGCAATATGTAGTCGTGGGGGGATTTCCAAGGGTAACGCCCCATCAAAGAATTAAAAGACGCAGCAGTGATAATACCTATCACATTCCCACTTAACTCCCTTGCACGGCCTGTGCTGAAGATGTGAGAGGACAATGGCAGACTACTATAAACCTAATCCAGTGCTGTCCAACTGCAGCTGCTGTCACAGAGGTAGTGACAGCTTTCCTGGAGCAAACCAACATGGCGCCCGGCACTAACTATGCATCCACTGACCTGGTTAATGCATGTTTCTCCCATACCCATTTGTAAGGACCACCAAGGCAGTCTGCTTTTACTTGTCAGGGCCAACAGCATACCTTCATGGTATACACTTGGGGCCACATTAATTCAGCTTTCTGCTCCAAGAGTCTACATACACATTGACCACCTTGTTGTTCCAGAATTCATTGCTCTGGTCCACCATACTGATGACATTTTGCTGACCGCATCTGATAAGCAGGAGGTAGTAAATTCTACAGAGCTTTAGTAAGGCAAGGGAACTAAAGCATGAGAAATACACTCCCCAAAACTCAGGGGTCCCCAACTCAGTGAAGTTTCTGGGGGTTCAGCAGTCTGAAGCCTATCAAGATAGCCTCCTCAAGGTGAAGGACAAATTGCCTCCACTCGCACCACCTACTGTGCAAAAACAACGGCTGACAGGTGTTGGGTGTTGGAGGCAGCTTACACCGCATCTGAGTGTGTTAACTCGATCCACCTACAGAGGCTCCATATGGCTCCCAGTGTCAAGTAGGACCCAAGTTCAGGCTGTCACACATGTTGTACTACCACTCCAATCTTATGATCCAGAAGATCCAAGGATACTTAAAGTGTCCCTGGCAAGTAAGGATGCTTTATGGACACTCCAGCAAGGACCAATAGGAGAGAAACAGCATAGAGCTCCAGGATTTCAGAGCAACTCCAATCTATGTCCTCCTTTGCAGATATATGTGCTTTCTAGAAACAGCTTCTGCTTGTTCCTTAGATGCAGCAGACCGGGCGAGTAATCACAGGACGCCAGTTGACCATGCAGCCTGGCCCTCCCATAACGAAAGGAGTGTTGTCTGACCCGTTCGGCCTTAAGGCTGGGCGTGCGCAGCAGCCATCCACCGTCTGGCAGAAAGGGCACGTCAAAGGGTGAGCGTGGGCACGTCCGGAAGGTAAAGTGCAGGAGTAGGTGTCTCAGACTTTCAGCGGACACCTGCTGCATGGCATCGTTTTTTGTGGCGAGATGACTGAGGACACTTAAGGACAGTGACGAAGGAAAGTCCTCCGAGGGGAACTCTGAGCCGTACGTCTGGTTACCCACCTTGTCTGGAATGAGATGGGGCCAAAAGTACTGATCTACATGGACTTGCGGTGAATTGCTAACAGCTTGGCTGGATAGTCAAGCATCTGGAGCAGGATTCAAAGATTAGTGACAAGGTCTGGTTGGGGACAGACCTCTCAAAATGGGCACAGGCTGTGAGGATGTGTGTATCCATGTGTGCCTGCCAGAAAATCCCTAGAGGGGAGGCTATTAATGATCAGGGGGACAAAATGGCCTGGCTTGTAAATGTAGTCAGGGTCCTTCCCCAGTCACCATGCTTGCTGGATGGACCCGTGAACTAAGTGGCCATCAAGACGGGTGGGGACTAGGATAGGTTCAACATCTTAAACTTGCCCTGCCCAAGGTCACCAAACTAACGACTGCTACGTGACTTTTATGCATTTAACCAGAGGCTATTATCCACTGCAGATGCCCCCCCACCCCTCACTGCAGCCAGAATACAGGGGTCTGAGGATAAGGTGCAGGAGTGGGGTTGACACTTTCCAGTCTTATACTTAAGAACCCAATTACAGAATCTTTTTATTCTAGGCCAGGAAAGTTTGGGCATTGCTGGTTTGATGGTCTTAGACCTTAAGGGGGATAAACTTCCCCTGAGGGTCACAATGCTGGTTCCAGTTCATTTGAAGAGAGTGCCTAGGACCCAGAGTGATTCTCTGGCATCTCTTGGTATTTGCATGTAAGGGAAGTAAAGGAACTTGCAGCAAAGGTCTCTAAAAAAGAACAATTCCGCCATGAAGGTCTGCGTCAACCAGGTAATAACCAGCTGGGGGAGGTTCTGAGGACAAGGGAAGTGGGGAGGTTGGAGGGGAAGAAGGATGTCACGAACGTCAACTACAGTACTGTACCAATTACAGAATCAAGGGCAGTGCAAACTGGACACATTGTCTCCTTATTTCTACACGCTATTTTCTCATTTGGGGAGCTGGCTGCAAAACCACACGTATCGTTATACCACGTCCCGGATCCTGTCGTCGAACCCTGGTAAGGATTCCTGCATTTAAAGAAGCTCCTGAAAGCCCACGGTTGTCCTGAGTCCATGGATATGTCCCCACAAGAGGAGTGGGCCAAAGAGCAGTGAGCCCATCACAGGACATGAGGAAACGTGGGGTGTGTGGACTCCCCCACACTCAGAGCAGTCGCTAGACTGGTCCAAACCAAGCATGAGGTCTGGCCGCGGACCTTGGCGGGGTTCCCGTCACGACAAAGTGTGCCCAAGCATCCGCACAGTGTGGCCACTCATCCACCGTGCCCTTTTCAGCTGCCGTCATTATGTGTCAGCCTAGAAGAAGAGAAGAAGAGCTGGCCAGATTTCGGAAGAAAATGTAGCTTTATTATGACATAGGAAAGACTACAAGCCATTAAGGTAGAAGGGTCGACAGTTCCTTAAAATGACAGGTAAGAGGCGGGTGTAAACATCTTGGTAATAAAATCCACAGCACGATCATTGGAATCTTTTTCTCACGATTTTCGTTTTCAAGGTTATAGTAAATGAAACAGTCACTTGAATCGTCAAAAGAATGGCAATTTTACCCGGTGAGAGCATACACACCAAGCCAAACTACAACAGCACGGGGCGACGTGTCGTGGGGGCTGGGGCGCTGCCGCAGGAAGGAGACCTCAGACTGTCCTTCGCCCTGGAGCAGAGGCCCGGCCGCTCGGGCCGCCTGCCCCACTGCCCCGGCCCGGACACTGCTCAGAACGCACAGCAGACTCTGAAGATGGAAAGCTGGTCTCACCGTGGAGCATGGAAATGACTGCCAACATCTCAGAAAGGCAGGGTGTTTTAAAAACACTGGTGGGGGCGCGGGGGTGGGGGTGGGGGGGAGGTCACCCAGTGATCCCTTAGTGTCAGACACACTCGGTAATGACCTGAACACCTATACAGGGGTGGTTACTAGGAAATGAGAAAGCCATTTTCCGGAATTTCACAGCTGGATCGGGAGCAAAGGGAAAAATTCCCAGGTCTGTCACGCAGGATTTTGTTCCTAACGTGGTAAATTCACACAAAAACGCCGACGGCAGGATGCCCTGCTGGCGGCACGGGGAGAGGGCAACCCCTGCGGTAACAGCTTGGCCAGTTCCTCCTGCCACGGGGGGCTTCCCGGCACAGGCAGAGAGCGCCAGGGCCAAAGGGAAGGCAGAGGATTCATTTGGGTATAAGCATTTAATGTCTACAAAGGTTAACGTGGCCTGTCTGTCCCCAGTCCTCCTGTTCTTGGAGCAGCCGAGCTCCTGAACACGAGCAGCGACAGACGGGGGAAGCAGGGCTGACCAGACCACAGGGAACCTGCCAGAAAACCCAGAACAATCCAGTAAAGCCAGGCCACAAGGCAGCAAAGCACATGGCTCAGAACTCTGCAGGCCAAGTCAGCTCTTCTCCCAGGGTGCTCCTTATTAACGGGCAACGGCTCTCCCCAAAAGACATCTTCACAACACAGCCGGCCTCTCTCTCTGTCTCTCACACACACACACACACACTCAGCACACGTGGCCATTTCTGGAAATCTGCACCCGTCCATATTTCTGATGACGCCTGCTATCTTCAAACACTTACTCCTAAAATGAGAACGAACTGAGCAAGTGCTTTAAAAACTGCATCACTAGGGAGTCCGTCACGTGTGATGCTGCTGCAGCAGATGACTGCTGTTTCACGCATTCTAGCATCTTCCACGCTGAGCAGTAACTACTCCACTCCTGCTGTTGCTACCACTTCCTCAATTGACTAGGCTAATGAGCTGGATGTGGTCCGCTGTTTCCGCACGGCCTGCCGGCTGAGAACAGTTTGTACATTTTTATGTAGCAGGAAAAACGATTTCATGACATGTGAAAACTGTCCAATTTCAGCGTCCACGGGAAGGTTTCCTGGAACGCAGCCACACTCACGTCTTTATGCATTACCTGTGGCAGAGACCACTTGGCCCACAAAGCCTGAAATATTCACCACGTGGCTCTGTACGAAACGGCGTGCTGAGCCGGGAACAGGATTCTCCTCCTCTCCAGGAAAGAACATTCCACAGTTCAGATGCAGACCAGGCTCCCGGGACAAGCACTGCTTGTTGCACGAATCATATACTAAAGCAGCATTTCCTCCCCCACATCTCTGGGTTGGTAAGTTCTCAGAAGCGGACAATCTAAGCTTGGGTTTGGACAGACAGATGCATGCAAGGTATCTTACAAGGAACAATGCAAAGTGTTTCCATCTCCTCAAGCGGCTCCTCCCTCTCCCCCCCAGCTCGATCACAAAGCCATTTTCTCCCTGCTACCAATTCAAACTACACCAAATGCAGAGCAGAGGCACACGGCAATGAAAGCAGGCCCCACCGGGGGCCACTCCCGCTTCGGTCCCCCACGGGAGCCGCCAAGCGGCGACAGGACAAAGTATGAGGAAGGGAAACGAAGAAGCCACTGAAAACACTTCATTTACTCAAAAGGTTAATACGACAGAGACACTTAGCTGCAGCCTGACTCTCCTCTGCTGCGTCTGCCTGGTTAAAACCAGGACACGGACACTTCCGGAGGGAAGGGCGGAGGGGAAGCAACAAAATCGGCCCCGATTCAGAAGCAAGATTCACTCTCGAGAGAATAAAGGGAAACGACCTCAACTTCAGTATAAATTCAGTAATTCATTCACGTTACTACCATTACATTTATGAAAGTCACCATCGTGGAAAAAGAGAGAAAAGGGAGGGAGGATTAGAAAGTGCCTATTTCTAAAAAAAAAAAAAACAAAAAAAAAAAAAAACCAAGAGAGAACACCTGGGCTGACGCTTCCACATGCAGTTTGATGCTAAGTTATCTGCAGAACAGATGTGCCTAGAAACCCCAGGGAGTGGGTCTTCGGTTCCACAGGCTCTGGGGGGGTGGGGGTGGGGGTGGGGGGGTTTCTCTGTATCTGCTGACAAGACGGCGGCTAAGAGTTCCACACTATATATATTTAATACTAAACTCACAGAGAGAAAGGTACTTGCAAAGTCCTTTGTCTTCACGCAGTGTCTTTGGCTCCTCTACTTTCCTGCTTTAATGGACCCATGATTTAAAAATGGACCCCCCCACCCCCACCCCGGCCCCCGCACATTTTCTTGAGGAGCACAGGAGACACCAGGGACGCGGCCACTCTGCCCCCGCCCACACAGCGCACACCCGCGTTTAAATGCTTCCGTGGCGTGGTCCCCGGGCCTCCTTCCGAGCGCAGCGCTCATCCATGTCAACGCCACGACCCCCCAGGCACCGACCCGGGCCGCCGCTGGGCCCAGGCCACGGAGGAAGCCGGTGCTCTTGGGGGCGCTTCCGTGGGGGGAGGTGGCGTCATGCAGTCGGGGAGGACGGGGACCGTTCTGTGAGGCTCTGCCAACTCATCGCCCTCACCTCTCCTGTCCGGCCGCAGATAAGGCTACTCGTATTCCAGGAACTGTTTGTGGTAGAACAGCAGGTACCTGAGGAGGCGAAGAGGAACGCAAGCTTATGTTCTAACTCATGAGAAGGGAAAACAAAACCACCCCCCGCCACCTGCCACTGGCCTTGCACGGTGGCCTTGGCACACGCTGCCAGTCTGAATGCTTGCTTGGCTGGGTTTTGAGTCTTAGTTCCCAAGGGGGAGGGTCCTTGCCCCCGCCTAACGCTGGAGCCCCAAGCGCATCCTCCCACCTGCCCACCGGCAAGTCGTGAGCCCCATCAGTCCTGCCTCCCGCTTCTCTGGGTGAGACCCCGCAACGGCGTCTAGTCCAAACCCGCCCCTTTGGGTGGCCTCCTCAGGCCCACAAACTGTGCTCTCAACACAAATTCCACACCGATTCTAGCGAGAGGCCTCCCTGCTGCAAGTAAACACCAAGGGCAGATGCCTCACAGAGTTCACGGCGGCTCATCCCAGCCCACCCCTGGGGCTGGGATCCCACTGACAGCCTTCGGAGGAATAGGGATTTAACCAAGCAGGGGGGGCCAAGGAGGAATACGATGGGTAGAGAAGAACGAGCTCCCCGAGAACTGATGTGTCAGCTCACGTCGTGGGTAAAATAAATGACTGCGTGGTCTGAATTAAGGTACGATCCAGAGTGACCAAGAGGTATATCCTCTCCTGGCCAGCGACCGACCCAGGCTGGCGTCCTGTCCAGAACAAGCCTCATTACTTCAGCGACTGACGGTGAAAATCCCTGAATGGCTACACACTCGGGGAGTCAGCTGCTACCCAGACATACCCCTCGCTGTCCAGCACGTCCTCGATGCTGGCCTTGGTGATGATGGCATCGTCACATTTGAACCACTGATCCTTGTGCTGCCGGATGAAGCTGGTGTAGTGGCCGCTCTCCAAGGTCCCTTGGTGGTTAACTACCGCAAACAGGGAGTACCTAGCATGGGAGCAAGGGCGAGGGGACAGAGGGGTGGGGAGAGGGCGTGGTCAGCTCAGCGGTATCACCGGCAGAAACCACATAGTCTGAAGAGGCCAGAAGCCTGCAGTCAGTAGCCCCCTGACACTAAACGGGAACACCCCAGGAATGAGAGCTGGAGCACGGAGGGAAAGAAAGCCTGCCTAGCCCCACTTGGCTCTCGGGCTGCTTTGCGGGAACCACATTTAGTGGAAGTGGGGACAGCAATCCGTCCTGGGGGTACTGGAGCCACGCTCTGCCTTGTGCTTTCTACCACACCACCAGTAAAAAGGGTGGTGGAGGAAACAACAGAGGCTTTGGGGCGCCTGGGTGGCTCAGCTGGTCAAGCGTCTGCTTTCAGCTCATGATCTCATGGTTCATGGGTTCGAGCCCCACGTCGGGGTCTACGCTGACAGCTCAGAGCCTGGAGCCTGCTTTGGATTCTGTGTCTCCCTTTCTCTTCCTCCCTGCCCCCGCTCGTGCACGCTCTTGTGCTCTCTCTAAAATAAATTCAACATAAAAAAAAAAAGAACAGAGACCTTATTGCAATGCCAGTGAAGGCAGAGGCCAAGAGGCCTACAATTCAGACTCCGAGCCTTCGCTCTAGAAATGCAGGGGCCAGGATGACCTTCGTGCATGCACAGAAGCCAGGAGAGACGGGTCAGGCTCCTACATCAGGGAGGTTTATGGTGCAGCTGTGAAAAGCCCTTTCCTAACAGGGCTTAAGCGTCTTCAACAGGGGTCGGGGGGCAGCAAGACAGGCAGCGGGCCAGGGGCCGAAAGAAACAGGAGGGCTGCCACCACAGGGCCCTCCCTGCCAGGCCTACCGGAGGTCCCGCACCTCACCCCCCACCTTGGAGATGCCCAGGGCAACCCCACAAGGTGCCACTTACTTATTGTCATTATTGAGACTATCCGTTGGCTGCTGGTACTGTCCGTTCATCCTGCTCTCTTTGCTGTAAGAAACAGGAGCAAGACTCAGCATCGTTGGAAATAATAACCAAGCAGACGCCTGGCTCAAATGATGTACCACCACGACCGGGGCCTCCTACACCAGACGCGGCACCAGGTACGCTCCAGACATGCTTTCTAGGTCTTCCAGCAGCTCTCCCTTCTAGGGGCAGACTATGCCCAGGTGAAGGTGAGGCGATGGGAGGCTTAGGCTGGCGAACTGACCTGCCCAGAGCGTCTGCCACGAGGCGCAGAGCCAGCCCAGATCGAACTGACCCCATGTCCCGGCAAGGAACAGAGTCTTCCCCAGGCGCTCCCAAGGATGAGCGGCTGTGGCGACACCTTGCTGCCTCAGGCCAAGTTTGTGGTAACTTGTTACAGTGGCCTAGAAAACTAACACATGTCTAACATATTAGGGAAGGTTGCCCTTACTTGGAGGATAGATTTGAGGTGGTCTAGGATATCAAGACTTGAAAACAAGAGAAATGGAATCTACAACTGCAAAATCAACTGTGTTTATCTGTAGCCAACATCAGTCCCACCGGCGATCATGCTGTTTTCTCGCGGTGATCCCACCTCGACAACATGCCAAGTCTGAAACCTGATCGAGGATCACTAGGGAGAACCCAAAGCTGAAGCAGCACATCTGAGGAAACTAAAATGTGTCTTGGGTCAAGATCAGGATAACAATTCAGTTTTAGCACGTATGGATACATCAATGTCTAAACCGGCTCATCGGGACCCCAGTGCCAATCACTGACCCCATAGAACCACACCCTCCTGATCACAGATACGGCTTAACAAACCCTTTCATACCTGGACGCCATGAAGGGGGTCATGTCCAGTTCCAGGGGAAAGGACACATACGTGGTGATCTTCCTCCTCAGTTTGGCCGAGTGTTCAAATCGCTACAGAAATTTGGGGTGGGGGTGGGGGGAGAGAAGGAAGAGGATGAAGCTCTAAGGGTTTCCCCTGATGGTGCCTCTCTGTGCACTCCCCAAAGGGGGCTTTCCCTTTCTGAATTGCCCTTCGGCCACGTCTAGAGCTAACAGATTCAGCAACATGATATTAATCCATACAAATCTAATTTATACAGTTCAAAAACGAAGTCTTCAAACGATGGGATTGTTCAAAGTGAGCGACATCAAGCGTACAAAAAAGTAATCCTACGACAAACCCGGCAAAGTGCAAGGTAGTAGAAAACAGAATATCCGTAACGTCTGGGAGCAAAAAGGAACATACTGTTCTTTTCACCAGACAAAGACATTCCTCTGCCTAGACTCGGGCCACCAAATCCAGCTAGAAAGCCAGGAATGGTTCGGTTTCGTTTTTTGTTTTTGAAAGGGCCATAAAATAAAACAAAGATTAGGAAACAAAGGTTCTGTGTGGCTGTGAAACCTAAAATATTTACTGTCTGACCCTTTACAGAAAAAGCTGACCCACCCCTGGACTGGATCATAATGCTAAGGGTCTTGTTTGCTTTTAAAAAGTAAAAGGACAACAGAAAACTGATGTCGAGGGGGAAAGAATCCGGGTGGGAGGAGAAGTAAAATTTTAACCACCCCCCCCACCCCCCACCCCAGTAGAGCAACTCACATCCTGTTTTCATCATGAAGTCATTACTTTCGTTTACCACAAGCCTCTCTGGGCAACAGAAGACGGGGAAAGAGTTACAACTTACCACCCTCTGGTTTCTCCAGTGTTCTTTCCCGAGTCACCGCAGTTACAAGACATACTTCCTACACCAGACCAAGAGGCTCTCAGTTGTACTGGGGATTAAATATGGAGTCTGCCACTGGAAAACTTACTTTGAGATGAAAGCAGGCTACGATGGGCAGTTTCTTCATGGTGAGCTGCTTAGTGGACTCCTGGTAGCTATGGCAGCCGCTACACTTGATCTTGGCGCTGCTTCCTAAGTGCTCTGGTCTCGTAAATCTATGAGACATTTGTATTTTTAGGAAAAAAAGGTGGGAGAGGTGAGAAAAGGAAAAGACAGAAAAGAATTATTTTACCACTTTTGATCGGCTAATTTCCCTACTTAAAAACATTCGTATAGTTAGGGGTGTTTGGATTTCAGAAAAAGGAGATGACGCTCACACAAAAACTGTACACAGATGTTCTGAGCAGCTTTATCTGCTTTAATAGCAAACCAAAAAACAAAAGAAAAACCACGAAAGAAGCAACCCAGAAGTTCCTTAGTGTACGAAAGGTTACGTGACACCATGGAATACTGCTAGTCAGGAACAGAAAGGGACAAACTATGGATCCACACAACCGGAAGAATCTCCAGAGAATTATGACTGGGGAGGTAAATGGGGCCCTAAAATTACATGTCCCAGGGTTCCATTTACAGAACATTCTTGGAATACTGAATTTACAGAAATGGAGAACAGATTCCCGCTGCCAGGGGTTAAGAGACAGCAGCAGTGGGAGGGCAGGAGGAGTGGCTGTGAGTCGCGATGCAGGGCTGGGTACCAATGTCAGTACCGTGGTTGTGATCTTGAACTCTAAATTTACAAGATGTCACCACTGGGGGAAATGGTAAAGAGTAAAGGGTATCCAGTTATTTCAGATAAATGCATGTGAATCTGTCTCTCAAAAGTTAAATCTAAACAATGGGGAAACGAACATTTTCTAGTGGTGAAGACAGATCACAACATAGAATAGAAAGGTTGCACTAAGTAAGTCGGCAAGCATTTCTGTCACAGGTGGTGGTTACTAGAGGGAAAAACGCATGAAACAGGATGTTTCAATAGGACTTATGCCAAATTTTTTAAGTTTAAAGCTGAAAAACAAATCAAATTCATGTTTTCACATTGGGCCTGGAAATCTTTGGTTATGCTTTGGAAATTCTGGGATCTCACTAGGGGCACGACGCCGCCCCCTTATGACCGACGCTGGCCCTGCCTGCCCCATTTGGTGCCCAGGAAGTGGAAATCTGAGGAAAGCAGTTAGATCTCATTGGGGAGAAGAAGGACGGAACAAGGCATCTGTGTTCGCTGTAACCTGCGAGAACTAGCCCACAAAGGCATCAACAAAATCCAGAGTGTGCATAATTCTGTGGAAAACGAGCTTCTCGGCACAGAAACAGCAAGAAAACAAAAGGGGGAGCGGAAGCCTACGGATTGGGAAGGGACCTGTGAAAGCAACCAACCAAATGTAATGTGTGGTCCCAGTCTGGGATCCTGATTTGAACAACGTGCACAAAATAGTTTTTTATAAAAACAATCAGGGTAGTTTGAATACTGGATACCTGACTGGAGGGAGAGAAGAATGCACCTGTGTTGAGAGTGAAGACTTTGGATATACCTGAATCGCCACAACCCTACCCCACGATCCAATTTTCCAACTCAAAACAGTCTGGCCCCATCCCAACCAGACTGCTCAGGGCCACCCCAGGGGCCACACCCGCCTCCCTAGCGTCTCCACAAGCTGGTCCAGCCAGCACTGGCGATGGCAGGCCCAGGCTCGAGTACTCAGACCATGCGTCACTACTGAGCAGAGAGCACTGTGCGCTCAGGAAGAACACTGACTTCTAGATCTGGAAGCCCGATGCCAACCCACAGCTAAAATTAGGCCTAGACTCTGCTGGCCTGCAAACACTCAGAAAGGTGATCGACAGCGGAAAGCAAGCGCCCAGGGCAACAAACCTACCAGGCCTGGCTGCAAAGAACACTTCCTTAGTGGAGCCCCCGGCCCGCACCAACCTCGCCAGAGAAGGAACGAAAGCCAGACACTCTGCTCGGTAACAGAGGCTCCAACTCCCCGAAACGCAGCGTTCTGGGGCTTGTCAATCAGACCGCGGGTGAAACATTCCATCTCTCCTCAAATCTGATTCACACACTTTATGCCAATTATATTCACTTGACTACCTAGTCTTGATCAAGCTACTGACCAATAAGCACACTGCTTCTCACGATGAGACGCTTATACAATGTGCACCAACGGGGGTGCCTGGGCAGCTAAGTCGGTTAAGTGTCCGATTTCGGCTCAGGTCATGATCTCACAGCTCGTGAGTTCGAGCCCCGTGTGGGGCTCTGTGCTGACAGCTCAGAGACTGGAGCCTGCTTCGGATTCTGTGTCTCCCTCTCTCTCTGCCCCTCTCCCCCTCGTACATGCCCTCTCTCCTCTCTCAAAAAAAAACCAAAAACCAAAAACCAAAAAAATTACAAAAAAATAACATGTGCATGTAAGTCAAGAGTCATCTTTTGAGGTTTTCCCATTTTTAATTCTTCTGGAAGTTCCTAATCATCTGTCATTTTTCTTTCCATGTGCAGTGCCCCTAAGCTGAAACACGCCTACCCCCACCCAAATCCCTGTCATCTCTGCCAAACTATGTGAACTTTCTGACACGAAATATGTCAACCAAACCTGCTTCAGCGCCAAGAAAATGTACTGAACAAGTCCCACGGTGCCAGACACGAAGAGGATTTGGCTTCAAATTCACATAGCCGTAAGTAAAGAATGGAAGGACGACAGAGCCCAGGTCACAGATCTTGTCAATTATGTATCCGGCTCACCCTCCACTCGTGTTCGGGGAATTTCCAAACCTAGGTGGGAGGCAGGGCTGTCTCCCTTCATGGAGGCTTACCACAAAAGCCAGGTCGTTGCTTTTCCCACCCACCTGCATGGTGGGCACACGACCTAGGCTTGACCAGCCGGATGCCCGTCATTAGGCCTCGGTATCTGGAAAAATCATACTAAAGAAGCAAGCGCAGGAAGAACTTGTACTGTCAGGGAGCAGCATCTCAACTGCACCTGAGGGCAGCCGGCCCAGCAGCGGGCTGCACCTTCCGGATGCTGGTCGCCGAGCCTCTTCTGGACACCACCCGCTTGCTGAGCAGGCTTTTCTTTAGCCTTCCTGTGGATTCTGCGAACTCCCTGGTACCTTTACCCGCTTAAGCTCACCGGAGTCCATTTCTACCGTCTGCCGCCTCGCAAGCCCTCCGGCCTGGCATACGCGGGCACGCACACACTCACGGGCGCACACGCACTCGCGTGTCTACGAGACGCCCATCGCCACGGGAGGGGCCGCGGGGGCGCACAGAGGTGGTATGAGGCCGTCTCCTCCGCGCTGAGAAGACACAGCACGTAAACGCAGCAGAACTGAGAGCAACACAAAGAGTCAGAGCCCACAGAAAGGGGGACATGGAAACCTAGGAAAGCGACAGGCCCGTTCTCAGGAAGGCCTTCGTGGTCCCGCTGAGAGTCCACCTCCTCCGCAAAGGGTTCAGGGCGCACAGTGAGCGCTCCCTCAGGGCAGCTACAGAGGGGTGACCGCCTCCTAGCCGCGCCGGACGGAATTACAAACACCCCCGCCGGCTTCGTCATCTACTCCCATAGCGGGACTGGAAAAGGGACCCTTTGCAAGTGACACAAACTGGAGACAGATGTGCTCCGCCTCTTCTTGGCCACGCGGGTAGGGACCTGGCTCCGCGGCACTCCTGCTCCCGACCTGGCACTCCCTGTGCATCTCAGCTTGCCGCGTGCTCCCTCCCTGCCTCTGCGCTGTGGGCACCCTTCCAGTTTTACTGAAATTCACAACTAAGTTCAACGGAGTTGTAAAGACTCCCTTGGAAAATGGTGGGGTTTTTTGCTTTGAGCGTTCGCTTGTTGTCCAAATTACAAGTCTGATGCCCCATTTACACCTGGACCTATCAGTGTGACAAAGCCGATGCACTGAAAAATTCTACACATGCGCCTTTGAGCCTGCTGACGTACAGGGCAAGATAAATGCCAAGAAGCTTGTCCCTCTTTTTAAGGAACGCCTCCGCCCAAGAACGTATCTACAGCAACCTTTAATTCAACAAAGGTTGTCGAACACTAAACTCAATTAAAATAAAGCGTGGGAAGGGCTTCCGTCCCGCAACACTGCGGGTGACACCAGCTACCTTAACACGTTTCACAGCAACCCTGCCCTAAACCTCAGCACTTGTCGAAATCGGTGGTGTGGTAAAGGGACACACACAACACCACAATAGGCTAATCGCCTCCAGGAAGGGCCATGTGCCACAGCGGGGGCCAGACTCGGGTGCAGAGCATTAGTCCCAGAAGGTGAGGGAACTTCAACTTCAACTTCTGCTCTGTGGCTCCGTTAACGGACACGGGGCGGGGTGGGGAGCGGGGGGAAGCAGCCGTGCCACACACAGGCTACAAGCAAAGCCGGCTGAATAGAAATCTCTAGTCATCGTGCAAACATGTGACAGACCACGGGAGCCACCTGCAGGCTGTCGCATCTTTCCTTGTTGTCTACACAGGACATGTGAATAAAAATACTACTGGGGCCCTGGGGTAGCCCTGAACTTATCAGGACTTTACTCTGACCAACCACTACCCCAAAGAGCCTCAAGGCAAGAAGAGACAAGTGCCTGCAAGGAGAGACCATTCTTTTTCTACAGAAGCGCGGGCGGCTTTCTTACCTTCGCAAGCAGTCCGTGAGCGTAGTGGTTCCCGCTACGTGGCTTTCCCCATTCACCACGCTGCCCTCGCTGCCTGGGCTCAGGGGCCAGAACGGGGTGGAAGAGCCAGGCAGGTCTAAACTGATGTCCCAGAAGGGGTCGATGGTGGTGGAGACTCCACTAGAAGCAAGAGGAGATAAACGCAGAGCTGAGAAGGGACAGCCATGCAGCTTCAGGGGCACCCCCTGGCGGACGGCACCTCGACGTCCTCTCACAGCTCTGCCCTTTCATCCAAAGGGCATCGAAGGTCAGAAAGCACACGGAGTGCCCCCACACACCACGTCCTGGGCCCCCAAGGTGGCCCTACAGAGGAACAGCAGGTAAACCACTTAAGGCAAAGGTTGCTCCCAAAGCAACCATTTCCAAACCCAGGAGATCATCACAATCATTTTGGGGTTTTTGTGAAAAACAGAAACTTCTGGGCCCCACGTCCAGAGACTCTGAATTGATGGATGTGCGGCCGCAGCATCTGAGAACCGCAGAATGTTTGCCTGGGAGCTGGAAACCGCGGGCCTACGTGGAATGGAGACATCAAGCACACCTGACGTGGAGAGAACACCGACCAGGCACAGCCCCACAGCCGGACAGCGGCATTTAATGCTCTATTTAACAAAGCCGGTTCCCTCTAGCGGAGAGGTTTATTTTATTTAATTAATTAATTTATTTTTTTAATGTTTATTTATTTTTGAGACAGACAGAGACAGAGCATGAACAGGGGAGGGGCAGAGAGAGAGGGAAACACAGAATCGGAAGCAGGCTCCAGGCTCTGAGCCATCAGCCCAGAGCCCGACGCGGGGCTCGAACTCACGGACCGCGAGATCGTGACCTGAGCTGAAGTCGGACGCTTAACCGACTGAGCCACCCAGGCGCCCCAAGAGGTTTATTTTAAAGGACACAGAAAGGAAACTCACGGACTGGAATGTTACTACAAATATTTAAGCAGGGTATTGGGGCCCCTGGGTGGCTCAGTCGGTTAAGCGTTGGACTCCGGCTCAGGTCACGATCTCATAGTTTGTGAGTTCGAGCCCCGCATCGGGCTCTCTACTGTCAGCGCAGAGCCTGCTTGGGATCCTCTGTCTCCCTCTGTCACTGCCCCTCCCCAGCTGGCACTCTTTCTCTCTTGCTCTCAAAAATAAACACTAAAAAAATAAAATAAAATAAACAGGATATTAATCCAAGACAACCTCCTGCTGAAGGAGTTCAGCAACACAGAGCCAACGAGGAGGTTCTTCAAAACTGTAAGTCTAGGGGCACCTGGGTGGCTCAGTTGGTTGAGCGTCCCACTTTGGCCCAAGTCACGATCTCACGGGCCCCACTTCTGCTGTCAGTGCAGAGCCCACTTCAGATCCTCTGTCTCCTCTCTCTGCCCCTCTCCTGCTTGCGCTCTCTTAAAAATAAATAAAACTTTTAAAAAAGGAGGAAAAACCGGGAGTCTAAACACTGCTTAGAGCAACGGCCCACGATGACACAAGCTGTGTCACAGAAAACGGTGTTCGTAACAGGCAAACTGTCCCTCTTCTGGTATCTAGTCCATCCTATACAAAGTGCAAGTGGTAATCCCATAGGTTCTGAAATAATTTTAACGGGATCATGACTAGGTTTTTTAAAAAACTGGGAAAAAAAAAAAAAAAAAACCAGGAGCATGAGCTGAGGTCGAAAGGGAGGGTTCCTGCAACCTCGCCAGTCAGTGCCTTCTTGAAGCTCCTGGAAATAAAAGCTCTGCATGGCAAGCAGAGGCTCCAGCTGTAAATAATCAGGGACGCTACTCTGGAGAAAACGGAAAAGGAAACCGTAAAATAAAAAGCAACCCGCTCTGGAGCACGTGGGCCAAGAATCTGCCGTGTGCGCCCCAGCCCCCCCCGGAAGGCAGGGCTCTTGTTCAGCTCCTGGTGTCAGGGACACCGGAGAGCAGAGATGGGGGGGGGGGGTGGGAAACACAAGAACAAAGGGGGCCTCGGCACGAAGGGCCGCTGGTCCCTGGGCACCCTGCTCTGGACGACCTGCTAATGTGCATCTTCTGTACTACAGCTATTTTATCTCAACACATCTGGTGACTTGGCTGCTTACACTGAACCTCTCCTTCTACCATGGCGTATTACCCAGCGATCAGAAAGAATGAACTCTTGGCATCTGTAATGACATGGATGGAGCTAGAGAGTACGACGCTAAGCGAAATAAGCCAGCCAGAGAAAGACAAATACCATATGACTTCACCCCTATGTAGAATCTGAGAAACAAAACAGATGAACACAGGGGAAGGGGGAAAACAAAAGAGAAAGGGAAGGAAACCACAAGAGACTTAACTGTAGAGAACTGAGCATTGGAGGGAGGTGGGTGGGCTGGGGGGTGGGCTAGATGGGGGATGGGTATTAACTAAGGAGGCAACTGTTGGGATGGGCATGGGGTGCTATATGTTAAGTGATGAATCACTGATTCTGTATCTGAAGCCTATTTTACCATACGTGTTAACTAACTGGAATTTAAGTAAAAACTTAACCCATAAATTTCGAGAATTGTACGTCCCACAAAAGGAAAAAGTAAGTATCAAATCAAAATTATCAATCTAAAAAAAAATAACAGAATCTGGTTCACAACTGCTTGCTGCTGCAGATGCTCCCCTATAAGGACCAAACGTTCTTTTTTTTTTTCTCTTTTAATGTTTGTTTATTTTTGAAGGAGTGTGAGCAGGGAAGGGAAAGGGAGGGGACGGAGGATCCGAAGCGGGCTCTGCGCTGACAGCAGAGAGCCCGACACGGGACCTGAACTCATGAACTGTGAGATCAGGACACGAGCCGAAGTCAGATGCTTAACCGACTGAGCCACCCACGCGCCCCACCAAACATTGTATTTATCCGCACATCACCAAAAAGGCACTGTGGTGGCACCAACTTCTAGCTCTAGATATAAAACTTGTTAAGTTTGAGAGAGAGAGTACGCACGTGTGCACGCACACACAGAAGGGGCAGGGTGGGTGTGGGGGGAGAAAGAATCCCAAGCAAGCCCCACGCTGTCCGCGCGGAGGCCGACGTGGGGCTCCAACTCATGAACCACGAGATCCTGACCTGAAACCAAGAGTCACGCTTAACCACCTGAACCACTCAGGCGCCCCTCTAAGTGTAAAACTTTTAAAAACCGTGCAGAACGCAGCAGTTTCGGCGGCTAAACATGTGCCACGATGTTCAACAAGCAGCACCCAGAGTAAAGTCGGCCTCACCGACAGGCCCTGGGGTCCCACATCACGGTCTGGCCGGCACGGCCCCGACAGCTTTCCGTGCTCCGGAAGAACCCTCGGTGCAGTGCGGGACGCCTCGCACTTACTGGCAGACTTGGCAGGTGACGTCCGACTGCAGTCCGCCCGTGAAGATCTGGTCTATGATGCAGTTGCAGTGGTTGGGGTTGTTGGCCTTCTTCCCGTTGTCATCACCTGGGGAAAGACCGCAGCTGTGTGACCTGCAGCTGTGCCCCCAGAGTCCGCGCGTTTCCAGGAGCCACGACCCAAGGGGCAAGGCCATTCGCCTACAGAGGCGTGAGGAAGCCAGAAGTGCCGACGCTTTCGAAAGGGCACAGGAAGATACTTCAAAGAGGGAGACTTGGCGGGAAAAGAGGAAACAACCCGGCTGGCTTCTTCTCAATTCTCTTCTTTGTCTCCACTCCCTAAGATCTGCTTGGCTTCTACCTTGGCACCAAAATGTATCTAATGCCCAATAGCTGGGGAGAGTTACGGATTCCCTTTTCCACGTATGGAATGACCGAAGAGTTTCGCGGTGGCGTGGCCCGGTGGACTGTGCCTGTGGCGAGCCCAGGGAACCCCCCCGCTTCCCTGAGCTAGTCCTGCCCGGGGCCCTGACTTCAGGAAGTCCCTGTGCAGCACTCCTGCCAGTCTCTGCTCTTCTCGTCAGCTCCTGCTCTCCGGAACCTCAAGAACAGCTCTGCTTTCCTTCCGATCGGTTGGACCGAGGTAAGTACTATTCCCATCCTCTCTACTTCGATGTGTGTGCACACACAGGGGTACCAAGCTTATGTGGTGGAGCACGGTACACATTAAGAAATACTGTAAACACATACCGTGGAACTTTCATTCAACTAGACCATGGGGATAGACTATTTGTGCTATCTATATATATTACATATCAAAAAGGTTAAATTATTACACAGGAATAAAGGATGCCCATTAGGTCTTTTGACAGCAAGAAGACACAGAGGAAAATAAGCCAAAAGACGCCGGATGGTCATAACCACACAAAAGAACACAGTCAACGGCATGGCAGGCCTGGCTAATGGGCCTTCCTGTGTGCTGTGACCTAGCAAGGCTGAAGGAGAATTCTGATGACCGTGCTTCTAACGAGAAGAGCCGGACATTTCTTTTCACATGTGAAATGGGATCATGTCAGAGAACGGGATCACAATCACTGTATTGTGTTTTCATCACATGAACGTTGTTTTAACACCAGTGCATTGTCAAGCAGTTGGTTTTCAGGATAGACTAATGCTGGTTACAGAAGTTTCCTGATTATCCTCAAATGCTTGGAATAATAATTTAATAATCTTACACAGTGGCTCTTTTCTGTGTGTACGTTGTACTTCGTGCTGGGAAACCAAACCCTACCCGAGCCACGAAGCACTGTTTATTAGGCTTCCCAGGCAAGCACTGAAAGGATCGTGTGTGTGTCTTTCAGGAGAAAACAAATTAAGTACACAATAAAGCCAGAACCCAAAGCCACGACAGCTGATCGGAACAAGCCGCCTTATTTCAGGTTTGGCTTGCCTCTAAGTTGTAATGTGAGACAACACAGGGCATTTGTGAGAGCAGCTCAGTGACCGGAGAGAGGCTGGGAAGGAGCCGTAGGAGGCCGTTCAACAAGACCTGGAAAAAGTGGACTCTGCTCTTTAACAGAATCCATGGAAGACAAAAAGAGCCAGTCAGGAATCCCCTACCACCGGCTGTACCAGCCTGGAGGCCACAGGTTACCCCGGCACACTCCAGCTACACTGGGGCGTGCTACCTGAACGGGCCGCATCAGCACCGCGTGGGAACGCGTCAGGAACAGAAACTCCTGACCTCACTCCGCACCCAGCAAACAGGAACACCAGCAAGCCCTCCAGGGGCTTGCTGTTATTCAGCGGCGTGTTATTCGGTCCTAATCTCCTGTCCGCTGTCCCCTTTCCGAAACTCTCAAAACCCACACGCATCTGAGACCCCTGGGGAGGCTGTGACCCTCTGGGGCTGGGCTGTGAGACAGAAGCCAAGATCCAGGGAGCTCCTAAGAGAGGTCTGAAAAAGCCCTTGGCTGGACCCAGAAATGAACGTGACTCAGGGTCAGGGAAACTGCCAAGTGTGAAGGTCTGGTTTGTGTTCTCAGCTGTCTGGCTATGTCAGAGCAATGACCAGTCCTTCTGGAGACCCGTGACGGGAGGGAGCCGGTTTTGATGGCGTCTGAAGCATTTTTACAGGCCCGCTGCCACACTCTTCCACCCCAGCAAGGTCAGAAGACAGCACCCAGAACGTTTCCTCCGCCCTTAAAAACAAACTGTGAAGAACCTCTTTGAGGTATTAACGGCGTGTTTCTTACGGGACATGAAAACCCCACCAGGTCACCAGGGAGCTGTAGCAGGCTCCCCACCTTTGCAGTGCCGGTGCAGGACGTCCAGTGCCGCGATGAGGAATTCGTGGGCGTCCTGCTGCTCGTACCCCGCCAGGTGCCGGGCGTGAGTCCACACCAGGTGCAGCAGCTTGTACGGGATGTGGGGGGACCGGTGCCCAGAGTAAAACTGCTCAGACACACACACACAGAGAAGGAAACGGGGGGGAAAAAAAAAAAAACCTGTCAGGAATAAATATCATCCTCTGAACACAAAGCACACACAATAAAAAAAATAATTAACTGCCTAGAACTTCTTACGGCTACTCTGACAAAAAATGATTCCAGTTTACTCCCCCACTCTGTTTATTTTGCAAACTGCATTTTTCTCTGGACTCACTGGACTTTTTGAATCCGTCCTCTCCCTTCCGTTTTCTACAGATAAGCCAAAATGATGAATTAGGAGCACCCGGTATGCAAACCAGGCGGGCAGCTGCTGAGTGGGAGTGAAATGCTGCAGCAAAGGTACCGACAGAAACAGACGAGGCTCCTCTGCCGGACCCCGAAGTACATCCGGGTCCTGTCGACAACCAATGGGGCGGCCGAGCAACTTCAGCCCAGGCACGCTTTTTGGCCACTAGGCGCACAGGATCCAGCTCAAGGATACCTGAGCCCAGGCCTGAGCCCTGTCACGCTCTAAGCGATGGTCAGGGAGACAAGGATAGGCACGACCTGGGAGCAGCCTAGGATCCAAACAGGACAGAACCCGACGACAGAGACGTTCTGGTGAAGCACACTCAGGTCTGGCAAGGGAACAGAAGGTCCACTCTCCTCGAGAACAAAGGAGGGAAGCGGTGTGTGCATCCACGTGCGCTGCTGTGAATCGGGACGGCAGACCCGTCCCCCAGAGGAGGGAAGCGTGAGATGCCACAGTATTTACAGGCAAAAGTCTTCCACCGGCTATGCCCCTTTCCAAGGGCTCTTTCGCATCCTCCCAGCCAGCAGTGTGCCTCGAAGTGATGCCTCCGGTCCCCACCTAACAGTTCCCTTTGGAAAAGGGCGATGTTCCATAGCAAGTGCATATGTTAAATACTCGCTGTGTGAGGTTTCAGAAATCTGCTTCCCTTTATTCCGTCAGCCTTATTTTTTTTTTTTTTAAAGGGAGAACACAAGTGGTGACAGAAACGTTACGCTGCCAGAGTCAACCGCGCTCACCTCCTGAAAAAGTGAGGACATCTCACACACCAGACACGAGCTGGGGCTCTGCATTTCACACCGGTGCCTGTCAGAGAGGAAGAAGTCCCGCAGGAGCGGCGTGTGGGTGAGAGCCTGGACGATGCAGTTCATGAAGCACGTGTTTCCAAGGTTGATCAGCCCCCGCAGACCTGGGCAGGAGGCAGACAGGACAGCAGGGCTGACGGGCACTGAACTACAAGTCCCACTGAACCCCGATGGCACTGCTGTGCCTCCCTTTACATGTACACGCTCGTTGCCTTTCATGCATTCGTTCAAGAGGCAAAAAGAAATGCAGTATTTTCCAATTTTTATGCCACTTTTATGGGAACTGTCCTGAGGAATGTTCACTATCACCCTACCCCTCACTTCAGCTGTTATATTTTGATAGAACTGCTCACAAATATTCTAGAATGATGGAACAGGTCAGAAAGGAGCCTATTAAAAAGTTTCTAAAATGTATTCTTGAAGTCTTACCCCAGAGAACCATCTCACACACATCCTTTTCTCTCTCACTGAAGATTATGTACAGCCTCCATTTGGTCAGAATGAACTTGAATCTTTTCCCAGGAGAGACCATCAGGGCCACGGGGCAGGGACCATTTCCGCCCATCACCATTAGGCACGTTAGACTACTGCAGCCCCCCACAGAGGACAGATGCTCCAGAAGTAGTTGGGGGTGGAGGGCAATTGATGGAATGAGTTATACACAGGTTTACAGAGAGCTGTACTATGAGGCCCACCTGTTTACATCTATTGTTAAACCCAGAGAAGCAAGCCTCGCTGGCAGCGAGGACAGACAACCGGCCGCTCCAAACACTCGCCCACCTACCTATGGTGCAGTTAGAGGTGATCTTTCGCCTTTTCGGGTTGTGTTTCAGCAGTTCAAGCTCCCGTTTGGTTGGTTCCCAAGTTGAAAACTTCTCCCCAACGCCTAAGCGGATGGAAGACAGTTCCAGGCGCCATGAGCTCAAATTTCATCAAGTGTGTTTATAAATAAAAGTGATGGTGATAGAATACTTAATCGCGTTGTATTTCAAAGCGGGGCATCCCATAACACGAGGTCTTTCTAGAACCATATTATATTGCAATGGGCTAAAAAGCACACTTGAAAGGAGTTTCTTTTAGAAAATGTGTGAATAAGTGGTTTTCCGTGAGAAAGAAAGCAATACCTCCAGTTAATGCCACAGTCACGCTAATGCCAAGACGGATGTTTTTTCAAAGCCTTTAATCCTTGAATAGAGAGCCTGTAGCATCAGCCCTGGGGCGGGGATGGGGGGGGGGGGCAGTGCTGCACTTGGCACTTAGATGAAGGCTCTCCTTGAACGAGTGAGTTGACAGGGAGAAAATGCACTCGCCGTTTGAAAATACATGTCGAACAGCCAAGGACAATGGCGTAGATGCCACTAAGTGTCACACTTCATGCAAATACCGATTCACTCAAAGGTACTTGTTCCTTGCAACCTAAAATTTCTGCAAAATTTAATAAACTTTAAAAGATATAATATCTCACTGACGGATGGAACTGTAGAATGACTTTATGTAGAAGAGGTCGATTTTATTCTGGGACATGCATTTCTTAGCTCCTGTGCGTTAAATGTCCTTGCCAAAGAAACGATATATTCGGACTTACTGGCAACGTTACTAAATTTCTGAGAGGGAAAAGAGTAGGAAGTTGGTAAAGAGACTGTTCAGAAACAATCCTGATCACTGAGAGCACCTGTTTCTATTGTTCTGCTCTCAAAAAATGGGGTTGTTTTAAAAGCAGAGCAATTGGGGACGCCTGGTTGTCTCTGTCAGTCAAGCGTCTGACTCTTGACTTCAGATCAGGTCATGACCTCCGGGTTTGTGAGACCGAGCCCCATATCGGGCTCTGCGCTGACAGTAGGGAGCCTGCTTACCATGCGCTCGCTCTCTCTCTCTCTCTCTGCCCCTACCCCACTCACACTCATGCTCGCTCTCTCTCAAAAAAAAAAAAAAAAAAAAAGGCGGAGCAATTAAGGCCAAAAACTGTAAAACAGAGATGTTCTCCTTGTGAGCAGTGATGAGAACCGTCACCAGTTGAGAAATGCTCACCAGCCACACGGGGTAAACTACACCTACTACCGTTGAAACCTGTGAGCATCTGCCTAAAGAAAGAAAAACAAATCAAGGAACCAAAAAATACACCAATGAACAATAAAGAAAACCGCTGCATAATGTTTGTGTCCATCCCCGACAGCACCCCTTGAAGAGAGCCCGTGTGAGGCCAGGGAAGCGACAGCAACGGAGAACCCCACGCTGGTACCATAGCCACTGTGAGAGCAGAAAACATATACTGGTCTCTGCCCCAGGTTGCTGGCACAGAGCTCCCCAAACTCTTGTAACCTCCTAAGTGATAAGAGCGTGAGCATTAGGAGCAGCTTCTGTTCTAATGAGGTGACTCTCGGTGGGTTCCTGGAGGCGGGCTGGTTGCCAGAAAGACCGAGCCTCGATGAAAAGCTTGGAAGGTTCAGCTCCCTCCCCACGCACCTGTCTGGCCAGTCACCTGACCTGCCTCTCGCCTACAGGAGGGAGTGAGCAAATCAGAACCCAACCTGCAAAAACCTAGCTGCGATCCTAGCTCTCTAACGCTCACTTTCTCCCTAGATGTTGGTCTTTCTCTTGGGAAGTTCTGCCCTTCAGACACACGAGGGGATGCAGGACTAAGAGACAAATCAGGCACACAAATCTAGGCCACACCAAACCTTGCATTTTCCAAGCCTTCCGCTGTTCCTCTTTGGCAATGATTTCCATGTCTTTGTCGTATATGTAGTCCTGACACAAAAAGCAGTAGATCCCTCCATACATGAGATCTATGGCTGCAAAGAGAATGGAGGGAAGAGATCAGATTTAATTACAAATGTACAGGTAATGCTTAAGGTCACAAATGAAACCCCAAAGTGTTTTAGACATTTCACTGTTTATACCATTTCCCTATTCTCGAATAATAGAACCCACCTGTTGCAAAATGATTGGTCCCTCCCATTCAGACCTCTATCCCAAGCATGTGGGGTGTATACTAAGCAGGTGTATTTTCCCCCGGAAGCTCCTATGAAGGGCTGAGGAACCCAAGAGAGGGGTCAACGTCCACATCTCACAAAGAACCTAACTCTAAAGTATCAGGACCTTCTGTCTTTTCTCTGAAAGAGTGGGGTTTTTTTTATTTTTAAACACAGGGGAATTTTATTTATTTATCTTGTAATGTTTATTTATATTTGAGAGAGTGAGAGAGACAGAGTGCCTGTGGGGAGGGGCAGAGAGAAAAGGAGACAGAATGAGAAGCAGGCTCCAGGCTCTGAGCTGTCAGCACAGAGCCCAACATGGGGCCTGAACTCACAAACTGTGAGATCATGACCTGAGCTGAAGCCAGGCGCTCAACCAACTGAGCCACCCAGGCACCCCGAAAGAGTGGGATTTAAAACAAGGGAGAAATTTCATGGAGTACGATCAGCTCCTAAGGATTCTCGGCCACCTGACACATATATCTATATGTTTTACTATATCTAGAATTCCTACAGGATTACAAAAAGGAACACAACAGCTACCGACCTACTCTCACTTCAAGGACAGCTGTAAAATACGCTCTAACCAGAGAATCTTGACTTCCTGACCCACAGAGCTGACTGCTGCTCTCACGTATTTTCTCAACCACCTCATCTATAGAACCCGGCCCTTAGTTACTACATTAGAAAGTAAGATAAAGTCCTTTAAGCACCTGGAAGAAAGGTACTATCTCCACTCAACAGTTAAAAAGAATGTTTTTGGCTGAGATTCACCAAGATGTTTGAGAGGCAATGCAGCATGGAGGCTTTACAGATTTACAGAAACTGGTATTAATCCTAGCTCTGCCTTGTACCTTTATGGACCTCTGATAAATTACTCCACTTCTCTGAGCCTCAGTTTCCTCTTTGGTATAAAGGTGATAGTAACAGCACTAACACCTCATAGGTTTGCGTGATAATTTTATAACGTCACAGTACACCTAGTATACGGTAGTGTCTTCATAAATCACAGCTCTGATCACATTCCGTGCCTTAAGTTACTATGACACAGATCGGTAATACTCTGGTGGATCTCTGAAGTCCTCTGTAGCAGGTGTACGAAGGCTCAGTTTAAGAATCACAATCTACCCTCGCCCCTCCCCGCAAACTGACAAAATTCCTACAAATTCTTTGAAAGTCCCCATCAAAGCTTTGCGGACAGCTCGGTTCCTCCTCGGCACTTCGTATTCCTTGAATAGGAAAAGTTCCTGGTGTGGAGATACCAAAGCCAGAGACAGACTACAATGAGGTGGTACAGAAATTTTCAGGAAAGCAGAGACATTCAATACAAAATATGCCAGGGGTGCCTGGGTGGCTCAGTCAGTTGAGATTCCGCCTCTTGATTTCAGCTCAGGTCATGATCTCATACTTCGTGAGATCGACCCCATGTCAGGCTGTGCACAGACAGCATAGAGTCTGCTTGGGATTCTCTCCCCCTTTCTCTCCCCCACGTGCTCGCTCAGTCTCAAAATAAATAAATAAACATAAACAAACAAATAAAGTGCCAAGCATGCAACCAACAGCCCAACTACCAGCCTGGGGAAGGCATTTAAACATTTCAATGTGTGTTCAACTCGTCCTAGACAAGGTCTTCTTCAAGGCACCTTTCCACACCCTTTCCACACCCTTCACTCACTGTGTAAAATGAATGAGGTCAGCTGGGGTGCTAAGACCACTCAGTGGGGGAAGAACAACCTTTTCAACAAATGGTGGTAGGATGACCAGAAATCCAAAAACAAAAGAATGAAGCTCAACCCTTACATCATATACAAAAATGAACTCCGAATGCATCAGCAACCTCAATAAAATGCTACAAGTATAAAACTAGTAGAAGAAAACATAGAGGCTAAGTCTTCATGACCTCAGATTTGGCAATGGACTCTTAGGTTTGACAACAAATTCACAAGCAACTAAAGAAAAAAATAGGTAAGTTGGACTTACTATAGGTAAGAATAGGTAAGAATAAGAATACCTATATAGAATAGGTAAGTTCATCAAAACTAGACTTTCTACACCAATGGACGTTATTAAGAAAGTGAAAAGACAACCCACAGAATAGGAGAAAATATCTGCAAATCACGTCTCTGCTAAGGATTTGCTATCCAGAAGATATATACATATATCTCCAAGGTGTGTGTGTGTATGTGTGTGTGTGTGTGTGTGTGTTTCCAAAAAATATATATATACATACACACACACACACACACACACACACACACATCTCAGAAAGTACAACAAAGAGACAAACAGCTCAACCCAATTAAAAACATGAACAAGTGACTTGAATAGACAGTTCTCCAAAGAAGACATACGAAGGACCAAGAAGCACATGAAAAAATATTTACCATCACTGGTCATTAGGAAAACGCAAATCAAAGCCACAATTAGACACCACTTCACACCCATCATGGTGGCCAGAGTTATTAAAAAAAGAAAGAAAAGAAGTGTCGGTGAGCATGTGCAGAAACAGCAACACTCAGGCACTGCCGGCAGGAACGTAAAATGGTGCGGCCACTGTGGGCAAGTTCGGTGGCTCCACAAAAAAGTCAACACGGAAATATCCTGTGACACCGCTAACTCGCTCTGGCGAATCCGCTCTAGGTATACATCTTAAAAAAATGTAAACGTATGTCCACATAGAAACTTACACATGGATGTTTATCACAGCCTTATCATAAGGGCCCAAAGGTGGAAACAACCCAAATATCCATTAATGGATACAAACATAAGCAAAATATGGAAGGTCCACACAATGGAGTGTTACTCAAACATACAACGCACGGGCTACTGACACATCCAACGGGTGGATCAGCCCTGGAAACATGCTAAGAGAGAGAAGCTGGACACAAAGGGTCATATACCGTTTAATTCCTGTTATGAAATATTCAGAATGGGCAAATCCAGAGAGACAAAAAGCAGATTAGCGAGTGCCAGGCGTTGGAGGGAGGAAAGAATTAGTTCCTGGAGGTGGGGTATTCTTGTGAGATGACGACGAGGTTGGAGAGTAGAGGGGTGGTGGTTGCACAACTGGGGAGTGACGAAAAGCCGCTGGATTGTATGCTTTCAAATGCTTCATTGTACATCATGTGAGTTTCACCTCAACATAACATTTAAAAGCCCAAAGCAACACCTCCCATCAAGGTAAGCTCCCCTGGAAAATTCTTTCATAGTCAAGATGAGGGTACACTGGCTTCCTTGGGAATTCCCAAAGCCATCAGCTCACAGAAGCACCGTGCATGCACCATACAAGGTCCTTTTCTGTTTGGTCGCAGGGTAACCTCGAGAATGGAGGAAAAACACCGGCGATTCATAAGCGAACTGATATCCCACACCCACCAACACATGCTCTAACTCTTGAAAGACACACGCACACACAGAACAAAGCTAAAGGCATTACTTTTACACCTCTGTGGCTCATACAGACCAAATCTAAGTACCCTTGGACTCAGCACAAAACTAGACCTGCATGAAATTAGAAGGTACGAACACAAAGCAGCTCCGAGTCTGTCACCTGACTCTGCTGTACCCGCCCCACAGCTGGCTGGAATATTCCAACACCCAGTTTGGGACACCAACCCGGACAGGTGGAAGCATACCAGCAAAGCTGAGTGACTACCCCGAAAGAGGGGAAGTTCTCTTCCCTGAAGTGTGTATTTATCACACTGCATTAAGGCAACTTGATAGGGCAGGACCTCAGACTGCTGTCAGAACCCTCCTCGTCCCATGCCACACTCGCCCGTCCCTCCACAAGACCTTCGACAATGGCCTTACTCTACCAATACTCTGTTTTTAAGTGCATCGTCCACAATATTCAGACAAGACTCAGTTTAGGCCTCCGTGCTACTCCAACGAAAACCTGGATGCCTGAGAACTTCAGGTCTCAACATCGTACTACCACATATCCCCTGGGAGGCAGAACGAGTGGACCACCGGGAAGTCGAGGCCCCTCACTCCCCATACCACTGCTCAATCACTTTGCCCTTGAACGTCCTGCGAAATACTCTGTATGAAAGGACAACCAGAGTATCGCCAGCCTAGAAGTTGCTCTGGAGATAACGGGCGGGAGCAGCAGTTGGGACGCACAGGGCGGAGGACGGGCAGGTGACCTCCTAAGTGGGGGAAACGGAGACCAAACCGCCAGGCAGGACCGGGGCTGCCCATCCCCGTTCTTCTCCTCCAGCACTTTGCCGCTTCGGCCTCACTCTCCTGTGCCCGCCACCCTCCTGTCCACCTGGACACAGAAACTAATTCTAGCTTTTGGTTAAACACATACACGTGCAATCTCCAATACGTTCACGGACTCAAACGCAGCACAGAACTGGATCTTTCTCCGATTTCAAGGTTTTGTTTCTGAAAGCAAGCCTTCTAAAACTTACTCATTCCAGCAGAAGTAGAGAACGAGTGTATCAATCAGGTTAAAAATGAACGCATTTCTGAAGTGATTTTTGTAGACGATCCTGCGTAACAATGTAATTCTTCAGATAGCTTTTTCAAGTGCAAATATACTTCCAATTCTCCATAACCCTCTAACCACATGGAATCACAGCCTGGGCATAACAGCAGAGCCGCCTAAATGGGGCTGGTCGGAGAACAGATACGGCAGCATACTCCTCATTCGTACCGGTAAAAGCAAAGATGTACAGTAAGTGAGTACTACAGAGTTTGATCACATCCACACGGTCCTGACCAGTGTCTTTTGCCTCTGGTCACTCAATGTAAGAAGAGATTACAAACTACCTTGTTCCTCTGTGGACAGAGCTCATGACAGCACTATTAGGTCCGTTAGTTCTCCTTCCAAAAAGGCCAACGAGCTCAATGTCACAACCTGAACCCCTAGCTCCAAGCACCCTTTTCATTCAGGCTAACTCTAAGTTGTTAGTTACAAGTAAGTCCAGCAGAGAGGACTGAGTCCTTACATTCCATTTCTACTACCTAAAAAGGCCCAAAAATACCTTTAACTGGCATTGCCGAGCCACCGTGAAGTAATAGCTCTTTGGCCTGGACCTCGTGAAAGTGACTTTCTTAAGGCCAGCCGAAGAGCCTCCCCATCACTCAAGAGAAAACATCACACATACTAAAGGAGAGAGACACTTAACGAACACGGTCAGAAAAGAAAGCCAAGAGCAAAACGCCGCTTCGTGTAATTTCCAGAATGTGCGACAGCTTGAACCTGCAACTACACGAAACAATCGATCTTGATGCCACGGTGCTGTCAGCCTTTTCGTGACTCTGTATTATCGAGAACCATGAAAATCCATCATAGGAAGCAATAAAAATCACTCAACTCCACGCTGGCGTTAATAACTAACATCGCAGGGTTCCTGTTTGGCTCAGTCGGTTAAGAGTCTGACTCCTGATCTCAGCTCAGGTCACCATCTCACGGCTGGTGGGTTCGAGCCCCACACCGGGCTCTGTGCTGATGGCACAGATATTAACATCCACTTGAGAGCCCCAAGGCCAGCTGGGTGCATAAGCCTGTTGAGTTCATCTGTTCATCAACTCGCCCCTGGAGTTGCACGAGGACTTCAGACAGGGCCCCGGATGAGCTGGGAGCCACGACTCAGGGAACAGCAGGCCGGGCAGTGGCCGTCCCCACACCAGGGACGCTATTCAGAAGGCGCCTTACCCAGGTTGTGCCGCTTGGACTTCGCATGCTCGTGAATATGTTTCTTTGTGAAACAGCCAAAGAAGACACAGTGCAGGCAGGAGTGGAGCCTGTTCAGGTGGACACCACAGACGTGACAGACACACGACTTTGCCTGAAATTGAGAGAAGAGAGTTAAGAGCCAGCACATGGCACGACAGGCCTTCTTACCGAGAAAGCGGTCGAGCAAAGTGACCGATGTGGGGAAAGGAAATCACAGCATACCCTGTATGACCTGAGAGACCCTCCGTTAATCCTTTCAACTGCCCCAAAATGTACATTAGCTCATTTAGCTCAAAACTAGGTCCATGTAAAAAACCTTAGCCCAGGGGCACCTGGGTGGCTCATTCGGTTCAGCATCCAACTTCAGTTTGGGTCATGATCTCAAGAGGGGCAGGTTCGAGCCCCACGTCGGGCTCTGTGCTGACAGCTAAGAGCCTGGAGCCTGCTTTGGATTCTGTGTCTCCCTCTCTCTCTGCCTTTTCCCTGCTTGTGCTCTGTCTCTATCTCTCAAAAATAAACAAACGTTTAAAAAAAAAAAAAAAAAAAAAAGCTCATTTACCACATAAAGCTTGAGGAGCCATCAAAGTCTTCGTGTTCTCCTCCTGAGTCCTGACAGGGCACCCCAACCCTCTCAGCTCCTGTCCCCACCCCAGCCCGGTGGCTCCAAGCCTAGTCACCCTTACCATGGATGTCACTGCGCGTTTGATATTCCAGGTCACAAGACCACAGCAAAGTTAGAAGCAATCAACCAACCAACACACAGGGACGTTGAGTCAAAGTGATACAGAAGAAGAAGAAAAAGAAACAGTTTGTTGCCAAGAACTAGACCACAGAAACCTAAAACTCTAATCTCAGCAATTGCGAGTCGTTAGGATTCTCATACACCCAACCACCCAAGAACGCCACGGCCTTCTCGCACAATATGACAACCACACCGTAGTCACTATAAACTCCCTGCAGATTATCAAATTCAATTTCCAACCTCCGAGACGGCAGCACGGAATACAAGTCTCTTCTGTTCTGACAGGTGGGCGGGAAGCAGGGAGACGGAGGAAAGTGGAAAATGAACAGGGTCCGGGGAAGGGAAGGTTACAACAGAAAGGGCTGCCCACACAAGCAATCCGTACTACCCGCCACATGCACTCTAGACCCTGGTGCCGGGGGTTTCAGAGGACTTAACCTCATTCAGTCCTCACAACCCTCCCACCCCCCAACCCACCCTGGGTGGGGGAAAGGCTTTAGGCTCTTCCGACACCCGAAGAAAGTTATTGTATATGCTTGTGACCATGGGGGTGGGGGACACAGGGAGAACGTGAACTAGGACGCGCCTACCCCGGCAGCCCCCTCACCCTGGAGGCAGCCTACTCCTAAGCTTCACTCTGCACACACAAGAAGGCGGCAAGTGCCAAGCCCAGGGATGACAGGCTGTGCCTTCACCTAGAACAGAGGGTGTGGAGGGAGGAGAGGGTCTGGGGACTAGGCTCAAACCACATTTACTGTAAAACACGAACCACAGTTTTTACTTAGATGGAAGCTGCCTTATGGGCAGGGAGGGTGCACGGATGTAACTCCTTGAAGACAACAGAGCCTAGTGCCTGAAGCCCGAGGTCGGAAGACAAATTAGGTGAGCCAGAACCGTACGCACGCTGTGGCCGAATCGCAGACGTATCTGCACGTCAGGTTCTCCGAATGCCCACCCAGCCGGGAGCTGGGGAGAGATCCAGATCCTGCCCAGGAACACGGGATGGAACAAGGCCCGAGGGGCATCCCGAGGACCACAGACCCACACCACTCTCAGGGTGCCAAGGCGGATCCATCACCTTTCAGCTGCTGGTAGTTTCATCTCTGGGCCCAAATGTAAACCTGATCGTTAAGGGGCGCCTGGATGGCTCAACCGGCTAAGCGTCCGACTTTGGCTCAGGTCAAGATCTCAAAGTTCGCGAGTTCAAGCCCCGCATCAGGCTCTGTGCTAACAGCTGAGTCTGCAGCCTTCTGATTCTGTGTCTCCCTCTCTCTCTCCCCGTCCACGTTCACACTCAGTATCTCTCAAAAATAAACATTAAAAAATAAATAAATAAACCTGATCATTAAAACGTCTTTCTTCTTGGGGAAACAATTACTCTCAATGGTCAGTACTTATGTTTGTTAATACGAAGAAGCTACCTCTGAGAACCCCGTAAGGTTCGCCCCCAATGCAGGACTTCCCAGTAACACCACCACGGACACGTGGGGCCTGGTAATTCTTTGCGTGTGTGCGGGAGGGTGTGGGGTGTTTCCTGGGCACCACGGGATGGCCAGCGGCATCTCTGGCCTCTGCCCACGAGATCACAGGTGGCACCCTCCTGCCGGTTGAGAGCCACCAGCCTAAAGCAAGGCCACAGGACGCTGCGGTCTGTGTGGAAGACTTTTCTGAAGTGCCGTAGGAATACAGTTAGCAGTTGTATCATCTATTTATTCTTCCAGTGACAAATCGAAGAGATTAATTCACTGTAACTGCTTTCAGGAATACAGAGGATGTTTTTAAATTACATATACGATTATATTTGATGCAAACAAATAATATAGGTATCAAGGAAAATTCCCCGTTAGTTATAAATACTATAAGACAACAAATTCCTGGAGATTCTTAGTTACCACCACAAGCTAGAATCTGTCTGCCATTCGCTACAATTACAGATAGAAAGAAAAGGAAAGATTAAGAGGTATCCTTTATTTTTACCACTCAGGATATTTTAAAGGCATTATCATGATTTTTAAAAATTCCTCTAAGAACTTGAAACAGGAAATCCAATTCTATAGAACAAGAAAATTCAACAGTAGCATTGCCCTGAAAACATAAGCTTATCTGAATAATTACATTAACTATCACACATTAATTTTCCCTTAAAACACACAAAAAGGTTGTTTTGGGTTTTTTTTAACGTTTATTATCGAGACAGAGCATGAGGATGGGAGGGGCAGACAGAGGAGGAGACACAGAATCCGAAGCAGGCTCCAGGCTCCCAGCTGTCAGCACACAGCCCGACGGCAGGGCTCGAACTCACATACCGCGAGATCATGAGCTGAGCCAAAGTCAGACACTCAACCGACTGAGCCACCCAGGCGCCCCTACACACAAACAGTTTTTAAAACAGGTAAAAATTAAACTCTGAATTTTAAATGTAAAAATATGCCACCTGTTCTTTTGCAGAATTTCATGAAAGAAAAATCTGCCTAAAGAAAAAGATCTTGGGGCGCCCGGGTGGCTCAGTCGGTTGAGCGTCCAACTTCGGCTCAGGTCACGATTTCGCGGTATGTGAGTTCGAGCCCCACGTCGGGCTCTGTGCTGACTGCTCAGAGCCTGGAGCCTGTTTCAGATTCTGTGTCTCCCTCTCTCTGACCCTCCCCTGTTCATGCTCTGTCTCTCTCTGTCTCAAAAATAAATAAACGTTAAAAAAAAAAAAAAAGAAAAAGAAAAAGATCTTAGCTGCACAAAAAGAAACCAGCAATTACAAAGAAGCAGATCAGCTCCAACTAAAAACACAGAAGGGGCGCCTGGGTGGCTCAGTCGGTTAAGCTTCTGACTTCAGCTCAGGTCACTATCTCGTGGCTTGTGGGTTCAAGCCCCGTTTGGGTTTAGTGCTGACAGCTCAGAACCTGGAGCCTGCTTCAGATTCTCTCTCTCTCTCTCTCTCTCTCTCTCTCTCTCTCTCTGCCCCTCCCTGCTTGTGGTCTCTCTCTCTCAAAAACAAAACAAAACAACAAAACAAACCCCACAAGTAAATAAACAGTTAAGCACACAGAAATTGATCATGTCCTGATACTATCAGGTCAGGGAAAGAAAGCCTAAAATACAAATAAATACACACACATATTCAATATTCAGCTAAATCTCTTCATTTAAATAAAGTTCATGCTCAATACTTTTTTTTTTAAGTTTTATTTATTTTGAGAGAGAAAGTGTGTGCATGAATGGGGGGGGGGCAGAGAGAGGGAGGGAGGGAGGGAGCAGGAGAGAGAGAGAGGGAGAGAGAGAGAGGGAGAGAATCCCAAGCAGGGTCTGTGCTGTCAGCACCAACTAAGCCACCCAGGTTCCCTGCCCCCACCCCCCACCCCCACCACTCAATACTCCTTTTAAGGCAGCAAATCAGATTTTATTACATGGTGTGCCCCTGACATGCTCACCACTGATGTAGGTCACAAATCTATTATCCATAAACAGGAATGACTTTGCCACACACCCTGGCCATGAACAATTCTTGAACTGGCGTTTGAACATAAATGGACACCTTTTATAAGCCACTGACTCTAACACCAAGGGGGTCAAGTGAGAAAGAATGGGAGCCGACAATTCTGGTACAATTTGAACATAAAAATGAATACGAATGGATTACAGTGCACCTGGGTAGCTCAAACAACGGACTCTTGATCTAGGCTCAGTTCATGATCTCAGTTTGTGAGATCGAGCCCTACACAGGGGTCTGTGTGAACAGGGTGGAGCCTGCTTGAGATTCTCTCCCTCCCTCTCTCTCAAAATAAATACTTGAAGAAAAAAAAATGGATTATACACTGAATAAGAATCCCCAAGTCCATTCTGATATTACTACACACACACACACACACACACACACACACACACACACACACAGTCTTAACAGACTTGTTCACAGGCGAACTCCCAACTAATCAACGTAGTAGGAAGGACAAAAATACAAATGCAGAATCTTCACTTTATAATCATCACGGTAATAATGGGTTCAGGCAAGAATCAGCCATGGATGCTAAAACCACAGGGTAGAAAAATACTGGGTCACTCACAATAGTTAGAAAGAAGAAGAAAGAGCCCAATGTCCATTAAAGGATGAATGCATACACAAAATATTACATATACACAACGGAGTATTATTTGGCCATAAAAAAGAATGAGGTTCTGATACCTGCTACAACACGGATGAACCTTGAAAACATGACGCGAAGTGAGAGAAGCCAGACACAAAAGGTCACATATTGTGTGATTCCATTAATATAGAATGCTCAAAAGAGGTAAATCCAAAAAGACAGAAGAGACATTAGAGGCGGCCAGGGGCTGGGGAGAGAGAGAGATTGGGGCACAGATGAAAGTCATTTGAAAGTTGGTAGAGATAGGATGGTGACTGTACAACATTATGAATACATTGAGTTGTTCATTTTATTTTTTATTTTCCAATTTTCCATTTTATTTTACTTATTTACTTATTTTTTATTTTAAAGAGAGAGAGAGAGCGCACGCGTGCGCACAAGCAGGGGAGAGAGGATCCCAGGGCTCAATCCCGTGACCTGAGCTGAAATCAGGAATCAGACACTCAACGGAATGAGTCACCCAGGCGCCCCATGAATACTTCATTCTAAAGTGGTTATTTTTTAAGTTATGTGAATTTCAACTCAATTTTAAAAAGATACACTGTATACACTGTATGTTAGCCAACTTGACAAATTATATTTTTTATTTTTTTATTAAAAAAATATTTTTTAATGTTTATCTTTATTTTTGAGACAGAGAGACACAGAGCATGAGCAGGGGAGAGTCAGAGAGAGAGGGAGACGCTGAATCAGAAGCAGGCTCCAGGCTCTGAGCTGTCAGCACAGAGCCCGATGCCGGGCTCGAACTCGTCAACTGTGAGATCATGACCTGAGCCGAAGTTGGACGCTCAACCGACTGAGCCACCCAGGCGCCCTGACAAATTATATTTTAAAAAATACACTAAATGACTTACATATCCATGTGTGCATGCCCGAGTACACATGTGGATGTGTGAACATATGTCTGTATATAAGTATACTGGGGCACTAGATATTTAATTTCAAAGTATCACCCCAGAGATCACTTCTGTTAATTGAAAAGGCAAAAGAGAACTGGCCAAAAAACACCACCTCATTCAAACCCTAACGTTCCCCAAAACAAACAACTGCTGAATCTAGACAGATGTGTATGATACTCATTTTAGTATTCTTGCTATTTCTGTAGGTTTCATATTTTTTAAAATAAATCAAGGGAAAACAACTATTAAATAATACATACCTTAAGACTCAATTAACTCCATTCCTAAGTTTAGGTATAAGAGAAATGGGAACTTACACATGACAGAAATACATGTATCAAGGACACGAAAAGACACATAAAAGAATATCGTAATGGTAATACCCCAAATGTGGAAATAATAAAATATTCATCTGTAGCAAGAAGAATAAGCCGTGGTACCAGAGCAACAAAAAGGAATTCATGGTACATCCAGCAAGGGTACATCCTCACCACATGGTACATCCTCACATGGTACATTCATGGTACATCCTCACAACAGAGCACGGAGGCGGCTGGCCACAGAAAATTACATACTGCCTGCTACCGTCAAACAAAGTCCTAACGCCAGCAGAGGTGATTTCGTGGTCACGCATGGGTGGATAGTAGATTCTCCTGAGGGAGGAGGGTTGGGACCAGGAAGGGGATCAAAGGGGACACCTGGAGCGTTGGGTGTCAACTCTCCTCTGTGCGGCCAGGACACGAACATGTTCACTTCACAGAAATTCACCAAGGAGTATGCTTCTTCAAGAGGAGAAATAAAAAGGGGCTCCGGGTGGCTCAGTCGGTTGAGCGTCCAACTTCGGCTCAGGTCATGATCTTATGGCTTATGAGTTCGAGCCCCGCATCGGGCTCTGTGCTGATGGTTCAGAGCCCAGAGCCTGCTTCGGATTCTGTGTGTGTCTCTCTCTCTCAAGAATAAATAAAAAAACATTAATATAATAATATAATTAAAAGTAATAGGAATAAAAACCCGTAATAGAAAATAAACAGAGATGGGGCGCCTGGGTGGCGCAGTCGGTTAAGCGTCCGACTTCAGCCAGGTCACGATCTCGCGGTCCGTGAGTTCGAGCCCCGCGTCAGGCTCTGGGCTGATGGCTCGGAGCCTGGAGCCTGTTTCCGATTCTGTGTCTCCCTCTCTCTCTGTCCCTCCCCCGTTCATGCTCTGTCTCTCTCTGTCCCAAAAATAAATAAATAAACGTTGAAAAAAAAAATTAAAAAAAAAAAAGAAATAAAAAAAAAAAAGAAAATAAACAGAGATAACATATATGGTTAAGCTGAGAAACACAAACCAAATGTTATGAAATTTACAAGGAGAACCACATCCGGTGAGTGAACACTGGGGAAGTCAGAAAGCTCAATTCTATGGAATTCTATAGAACAAGTGTTTCTTACAAGGGGTGTGAACTCAATTCATATGGAGTCAAGAGAATTAACCCAACATGGGAAGCCCTGCCATCACTAAGAACAAGAAGGAAAAGCGTTTCCACATGGACCTAATTGCTTCCTCTGGGTGACCATTGTTCACGTGTGTAAAACCCAGGACACTCAACTGCAGGGCACCTACCAGTGAAGGCCTTTTACTGAGTTGATGGATTCAACAATTAAGAGACCAGTTCTCGGGGCACCTGGGTGGCTCAGTCAGTTGAGCATCCAACTTTGGCTCAGGTCATGATCTCACAGTTTGTGAGTTCAAGCCCCACGTCTGGCTCTGCTCTGGCAGTGCAGAGCCTGGCTGGGATGCTCTCTTTCTCTATCAAAATAAATAAATAAAGTAAAAATGTGGACGCGTATCTACCTCATACAGCTATTACGAGGGTTAAAAGATTCGATGCTTTTTCATGGACTGAGAACACTGCCCATAGGGTTTGTAAGGCTGACAGTGGCTCCCTAAAAGGTGTGTCCCTGTCTTAATCTCCGGAACCTGTGAATGTTACCTTAGTTCAAAAAAGTATTTTGCATATGTAATTAAGGGTCTTGAGATGAGAGGATACCTGATGATCTGGGATGGCCCTAACTGCCATCCTGAGTGTCCGTGAAGGAGACGCAGAAAGACCCCATACACAGGAAAGAAGGCAAGTTGAAAGAGGAGGCCAGAAACTGGAGGGGATGGGGCCGGGTCGGCCACAGGCCAGGAGTGGTTCCCCTGTCCCCAGAGCCCCCTGGAGGGGCGTGGTCCTGCCAACACCAGATTCTGGGATCCTGGCCTCCAGAACTTGTTCGAAACCAGTTTGTGGTCACTTGCTAAAGCAGCTGCAGGAAATAATACAGGGTTGACGTTAGCTATTATTATTCTAACTCCCGCAAAGGCTAGACACCCCTGCACCACACACCGGCCATCTGAGTGGGCCAGGGAGAGGCACAGGGACTTCTGCTTTCTGGAACAGTTGGCTGCCGCAGACGGCAGGTTTCCTCGATCAGCTGATCTTACAGCTTCCTGCCAGGGAGGCACTGCACACAGTCCTGGATCTGCAGAGGCAGAGGGATTCCGGAGGCTGGTGGGGGATCCAGGAAACTCAACCTGGAATCTACTGCTCGTGGAGTCCTCGAAAAGATTTTTGTATGAAATCCCTTTCTCCTAGGAGTTACTTCAAGTAGATTCAGGAGCCCACAAGTAATCCTGAAACGCAACGGGGATTTTTATCGATAGGAGAAGCAGATAGGATCAATGATTTAACAGTTTTGTTTGCAGCTATAGGGATGGGGCTAGAGAGGACTGTGCTAGGCAAAATAACATAGGATTTCACTCAAGTGTGGAATTTAAGGAACAAAACAAACGAACAAAGGAAAAAAAAAAGAGAAAACAAACCAAGAAAGACTCCAAACTATAGATAACTAATGGTCCCCAGAGGGAAGGTGGCTGGGGGTGTGTTAAATGGGTGCTGGGGGTGGGGTGGGGCAAGGTGGCTCAGTAGGTTAAGCATCTGATTTCTGGCTCAGGTCATGATCTCACTGTTCATGAGTTGGGCCCAAGTCAGGCTCTGTGCTGACAGCCGGGAGCCTGGAGCCTGCTTCGGTTTCTATGTCTCCCTCTTTCTCTGCCCCTTCCCTGCTCACACTTTGTCTCTCCCTCTCTCAAAAATAAACATTAAAAAATTTTAATTAAAAAAATAGGTGCCAGGGGTTAAGGAGGCCACTTAGGATGAGCACCGGGCGATGTACAGGTGTTGAATCACTGTATTTTACAACTGAAACGAATATTACAGTGTATGTTAATTAACTGGAATTTAAATAAAAACTCAAAGGGGCGCCTGGATGGCTCAGTCGGTTGAGCATCAAACTTCAGCTCAGCTCTGACCTCACCATTCATGCTGACAGCTCAGAGCCTGGAGCCTGCTTCGGATTCTGAGTCTCCCTCTCTCTCTGACCCTCCCCAGCTCACTCTGTCTCTCACTCTCACTCAAAAATAAACATTAAAAAAAAAAATAAAAACTTAAAAAAAAAAAGTTCTGAGTTTACATAGTACAAGAAATGCACTGAAAGTCCATTCATTTGGCCCCAATATTAACAGCATTTCTTTGGATACCTTAATCTCTATTATCTCCTTTCTCACACCCTCCTCACTACCCCAAGAAGGATCGGAGGGGGCAGAAGGCGCATGGCCCTTTAAGTCAAATACAGGTGGACTCACCCATAGGATGACTCAGGTGTGCAGTGAATTTTGAGTCCAGCTTAAAGAAAACTACAAACAGGAGACAGCACCTTAAGAACTAATGCACACTTCACATATTACCCGTGACCGGAACTACTACTGGTCTATTAAAATCTGACAATTGTAAAGAAGGTATGTTTAATTGTTACGCATTCTCTTCAATGACTTTTTCAAGGGCTCAATATACTGTTTTACCATCACAGACTCTGATCTAAGCAAAGGGACAGGAAGACGCAACATTTTCTACATGAACTGAGGCACTAAAAGGCAAAGACATAACTGAAATTAAACAATCTCCTCAAATTTCCCAGTCTCAGAAAGCAAGACTTGGGCCTTTGAATCTCAACTAAAATAGATTTAGTCCAACTCCTTCAAGGTACAAATGTGGCAGCGACATCACTGTGATATAAGAAAATACATACTGTATTCTGGTCTTCCTTCAAAGTTCCAAGCACAGAGCTCCTAAACCCCTTGGAATGTTTAAGTGATGAGATTGAAAAGGGTGTCTTTTGTTATTGAAACAAGTCCCTTTCAACCAGTAAGTTATCTTAATGAGGGGATAAAGCTCAGGGAGAGCCTCAGGGTGGGGTCTGGATGTTAGGGAACCAACAGTGTGATCAGAGGGCTGGAACTTTCAGTCCTACCCCAACCTCCACCAACGGGCCAATGATTTGATCAATCATGTCTGTGTAATGATTTGATCAACGCCTGCTTGATCGATCATACCTTAACTGATCGTTATGAATGAAGCCTTCATAAAAATGCTAACAGAAAGGGTTCAGAGGGCATGTGTGTTGATTGATGCACCCACGCCCTGGGAGGGTGAAGCACCCTCCCCTGAGACCCTCCCGGGATCCAGGACCCTCGTGTGCCCAGGACCCTCCCGGACCCCATCCTAAGCACCTCTTCATCTGCACCCTCTGGAGTATCTTTTAAAATAATCTAGTAAACATGAGTAAATGTTTCCCTGAGTTTTGTGAACCATTTTAACAAATTACTGAACTCGAAGAAGGGGGTCCTAATCAGTTGCAAACAGGTGACAACGTGGGCTGGTTATCAGGTCTGTGTTTTGCTGAGATTAGAGTATACTTGGGAATACTGGAAAACATTCCAGAATAAATTAAGGGGGAATATGAACTCCACACTCAAACTAATCTAATTTGAAGGTTCAGACTTGATGTTCACTCTCAGTGCCCTTGGATAGATCAGGAGACTTACCTGCCAAGCCTACCTAAAAAAAAATGTATCATGAGTAAAAAAAAAAAAAAAAAAAGTGTATCACGAGTAACAAAACCAAAACGAATTTATATATGAAAAAATGCTTTACAAAATATAAAATACTATGTAAATATAAAGTACTATCATCATAATGAGAAATCAGTGAACTTTTAAGGCACAATTAGGCAGTCAGAGGGTGTCAGGATGGAGTGTGGTTATGACAAAAGAATCTGATTGTTACAAATAAATGTATGCTATAACTCCAATGTAACTGGTGTGGGGCAAGTTGCCTAAATACCTTGGAAATGAGTGGAGAGTGTGAAACTATAGCCCAAAGGAGCCATACCTAACCCTAACGATGCTTCTCAAAGGTGGGGGGGGGGGGGGGCAGATTAACAATTCTGAAACCACTATTAAAGGGGAAAAATTTCCCTCTACCCTTTAAGATTCTTCCAGCTGGTCTAAGATTTAAATCGACACGAGACATATTAACAGAAGAAAAAAAAATTCACTTATGTGCACACGGAGACCCAATACTGAAATTAAGACCCAAAGAAATGAAAAAAGACTGGTAGTTCTTTTTAGACAAAGAAACAATACATCTGAGAGGAATTGACAGGACAAAAACTTATGTTCAGGAGCTTCAATTAAGAAGGAATTCCACACAGAATCTGGGCTGGGGTAGTAAATTGGTAAAAAGTAACAAAGGTTGTTCAGCCTTTTTGGTTCTAAATTCCCCACCTCTGACCATAAAGATGTCTCTTTAGCTCCTGGTACAAAGAGGGTACCTTTCGACATGGAAGATTTATTTCCTGCTTTCTGGAGACAAAGGAGGATCAGAATGTTCTTGCATAGGCGATTTTTAAGGAACTTTTTTTTTTTTTAATTTTTTTTTTTTAACGTTTATTTATTTTTGAGACAGAGAGAGACAGAGCATGAACGGGGGAGGGTCAGAGAGAGGGAGACACAGAATCCGAAACAGGCTCCAGGCTCCGAGCTGTCAGCACAGAGCCCAACGCGGGGCTTAAACTCACGGACCGTGAGATCATGACCTGAGCCGAAGTCGGCCGCTTAACCGACTGAGCCACCCAGGCGCCCCAAGGAACTTTTAGTTAAAAATAAACAATATGTCAAAGTGTCATATTTGGGGGTGGCCTACCCTTGCCCCCTATACATGTACACTGAAATTAAACAGATAAGTACACGGATGGTTGATAACTTCCTATGTTGGACAGAGAAGTTACAGATAAGTGAAAGGGGAAGACTAGAATGACCCATGTGGTACAGGATTAGAGTTGGGAGACATCACTACAAACTCAGGTATAGTTTAATAGGAGTGGAGGTGAATAACCACAGACTTGTGTGTACGTGAATTAGTGTATGCCAGCCAATTCAGAGCTGTTTCTTAGCTCTGTCCCCCGAGGGTTGAGAAGCCACAACATTGGTACCAACAAGCACAGCCACTGCCCAAACCATATATTCTAACTCTATTCTCCAAAAAAAGGAACTAGGACTCCTTGGAGAAATGGCAGATTCTAAGACCGGGGCGCAAAATATGCAACATAAACCTAGAAAGTCTGACGGTACCAGAAAGGACGGATGCCCTCAAAAACCACCACCAACCGACCAAAAATTGGTGAGGGTATGTCAAAGTGACACAGAAGACAACCGGAAGAACTCTCACTGGCTAAAGCTGGAACAGCCTGAGCAACAAAACAGAGCACTGGATTATAACCCATAGTATAAAACATCCCTGAGTCCATACTGATACACGTGGTGGAATAAATACTAAAGGAACAAGAAAGTACAAATATTTCCTATATAAAATTTCCAAATAATTTCTATAGATATTCTGGCCTCAAGGAGGCATCCACTCCTCAAGTGGACATGTGCAGAGTGACTCTGTTCCAAAGAGGACAGTAGGGAAAGGAGGGAAGGAGCCACTTCACAGAAGAGCAGCCTGACAGCCCTGTGGTCAAGTTCACCACCAACAGTGTTAAGTCATGTTGACCGCATCACCTCTGACAGAACTTGGTCTTCCCCAAACCTGTAACCACAACTAAGAACCATGAGAAAAACATCAGACAAGCCCCAATCGAGGGGCATCCTAGAAGATACCTGAGCAATATGCCCCCAAAACTGCAAAGGTCATCAAACACAAGGACCGTCTGAGCAGACGTCACAAGCCAGAGGAGCCTAAGGAGACATGACAACTAAATGTACTGTGGGATCCTGGTGGGATTCTGAGAAAGAAAAAGGAGATCAGGGAAAAATTAATGAGATCTGAATAAAGTATGATTTCTAGTTAGTAACAACCTATCAAGCTTGGTCATTAGTCGTGACAAATTGTACCATCGCAACTAAGATGTTAACAATCAGGGACATGGGAGGGGGAGAATCTGAATAAAATAGGCGGATTACATCACAGAGGTATCCTGATTGTTAATATTTTATTATAGTTTGCAAGATATTACCTTTGGGGGCAACTAGGTAAAGGGTGCAGGGACCTCTCTGTATTATTTTTCACAACGGCATGGCAATCTACAAGCATCTCAAAAGGAAAATTTTTTTCTGCTTTGGATCTTTTACTTGCAATGACTTGTCCCCTGCTTCGTAGGAACTGTATAGTGTTTTGTTGTAAGGATTTGAAAGATCCACGGCATCGATAAATAAAGCAAAAGTGAATTCCTCAAAGCAATAAAATTTGAAAAGAAAAAACTTTACTTAAAAAAAAAAAAAAAGACATATCCAACAAATGAACTGAACTTAAAAAGTTCAAAAACAAAGGGCTTAGTGGCTTTCTCACCATCACGTTTAAGTGCCTGGCTGAGTCAGTGAGGACTAATCTGTTTCACTGGTGGGGCCAGCGCCCGGTTTATGACCTCCCAGTGTGTCCTGTCACCCCATGTAGTCTGTCTAAGCCAGTAACAGCAGAACTGTTATTCCCCAATGATGATTTCTATTAAAAAGTTCAAGTACTAGAGATTCACTCGGATCTCAGACTCCAGGACTAAAGCAGCACTGATAAAGAGAGGACCAGTGTTGAGTCCTACAGCACATCTTTTCCTAACACACAGGGCAAAAGTACCACTCAAGATAAGTAAGACCATTTCCTACCTCCTGAGCCACACTTCTACAACACTGACTGTAAGAGCTACTCTCATTGTAAGCAAGTGTCCACAGGCTAGCAATCTATATTGTTGCTTTGTAAAGATTCAAAATGAAAGGGCACTCCACTTTTACTCTAAAAACTACTACCCTCAACTTTTGCTGCACATTGTTTTTATATGTTTCCTTTTAGCTACCTCCCTCCCCATTTTTTTCCATAAACAAAAGTGCACTTTTAATTTTTAAAAAAAATTTTAATGTTTATTTATTTTTGAGAGACAGAGCGTGAGCAGAGGAGGAGCAGAGAAAGAGGGAGACACAGAATCCAAAGCAGGCTCCAGGCTCCGAGCTGTCAGCACAGAATCCAACGCAGGGCTCGAACTCACAAACCAATGAGATCATGACCTGAGCCTAAGTCAGCGGCATAACTGCCTGAGCCACCCAGGCGCCCCAAAAGTGCACTTTTTTACACGCATCTCAGGTTTGATGTCAAGTAGACAAATCACGTTTCAGTATCTCAGCAAACAAAAACATAAAAATGTCTTGCCTAAGATTATTCCTTCTTTAAACTGATTACCAGGTTTAAGTTTTACAAATTCTTGGTAAATTCTCCAAATTGAAAGCTTGAAAAAATGGGGGAAATACACAATGCTATTTCCACTCAATGGAGTATTAACTGCACGGCTCAACAGATTTATGGGCAACAAGTGAAAAAAGGAACCAAGATACACAGCATGTATATTTACATAAATAAAAACGTGTAGCTTTGCTTTATATGTACACACGTGTTTATAATTTTTAAAAAATTTGAAAGACCCAGGCATCAAACATATTGTCTGGAGCCAGAAATGACTCACCTTACATATTCAATAAGCCCGGAAGGTGTTTTATTTTTACACATTAAGAACATGTTCACGTGGTCACTTCTGTTTTTTTAAAATACACAGATTCATGAATTTTAACCTTCCTCAGTAAAACTTACCAACAATTAAGCATCTAGAATTATTTACGCATTCTTTTATATATGTTCAGGCTCTAACTACCCTATGTGTAGGAATTATCATTAGGCATCCACAAATACTCTACAATTTAAAGCAGATATTTATTATCTTACTATGTGATACCTACTATTTAACGGGTTTTGACAATTCTGATTTCAATTCCTCAAGATAGAAACCCAGGGATCCGAGTTGACTCTGGACTGAAGAGAAAATGAGAGGTCTAACAATTAGGGAATCATTCCACTTTCTTCCAGAGGGTACCTATTCCACATCTAAATGGTGGTGTGAAAGACCACAAATGTAGAAACAGAACAAATGACAGGTGTTTTCATTTGCTAGGTAAGTTTCCTTCTCTCCAGCCCCTTTCTCAAACAAAATATTTCCCTAAGAATTTCTACCCCAAAGAGCTGGTTGCTCTAGGCCCCAAATTTTGTGCCTCGGAAGCCTTCCAAAGCAGTTTCCTGTCCAGATTACTGACCAAATTAAACCAGTATCCATAATAATCCAAAATACTCACAGTATGTTTGACAACTCTTCTTCCCTTGTGGCAAAGTATATTTGATAAGAGAATTTACTACAGCTACAAAGAGGGCTGTGTTTTGAGGACAAGCGGCTGGAAAATTTTAGTCACAGAAGTCGTTCAAAAAAGAGAGGGGTCTTTAAAACATATTACCTGTTCTCCCAAGGGTCCACGTATTCAAAATAAAACGTAGACTATGTTAAGTCATAATAACCAGCAGCACTGTAAATTCTTGACGTTTTTATTGCCAGTTTCTTTTTCACACACAAAAACCCTAACGGTAAGACATGTGCTATATTTAACACATGCCAGAAATGCAGAGTCCACTGTGGTAGCACTGAGTCCTGAATGGTGGGAACAGTTTTACATTCCGTAGTAGGTAAGTCTTACTGCAAACCAAGCCGAAATTGGATAGAAAGTTATCAAATCTGATCATGTTCTTCTCACTCTGTGCCTATCAAAAGAAGAATCAAAGTTGGATACAAAAACCATTAACGCTTCTACTTAAAGTTCTCTCTTTGCATCCAGGGCTGCGTTTCTATGGTTACGCTGCAGCTGCGACTTCAACCTCAAAAGGCACTTTATTTACAGATATTATAACTTAAATTGAAATATTTTAGTAGGAAACTTCATATTGTTAAAACCAAAAATATACTAAGCCTACAGATCTGCTGAGAATCCCACACAGACAGACAAATGTGTATTGTTCATTGCTAATAATGGTCTGGGTTAAAGGATTTGTCAAACCAACTCTTCCTTGGCTGGGCCACTAGAGAGTGCTAGAAATGCAGTTATATAGGACCCAAAAGATACAAAATACCGCCCCGCCCCCCCCCCCCCCCCCCCACCAAGTCTGGAGCATAAAAGATGAAGGACATTAAGATTCCTCGCTGGTATACTACCAAAAAGTATTGCCAACACTGACAGATCTGAAGTTTGAGAGTATTTATCACCACCTCTTACCTGTCTGTAGCTCGAGTTCTTACTAGTGAACAACAAACAAAGATGTGCTTCAACAGCTTTCAAACTAAGCAGCTGACATTAAAGGTTAATCCAAAACACAGTGCGCGCACGCGCGCGCGCGCGCGCGCACACACACACACACACACACACACACACAGTGATTCCTTCCTTTAGGAAATGAGACAAAGTTAATGATGTGTTAAACTGGACTGTTAAACAAAAATTTTTTGTTAAAATATTACAGGGGTGGGGCGAAAGAGAAGAAAAAAGCAAAAAGCAGGGGATTCCTTACTTAATCCAATATGGAGAAGAATCTTACAGAGATCATATAAACCCCAACCAATGAACTAATATGCGGCGGTAACAATACAATCACCTGAAGACCGATGGTTTCAACCAGGCTATTTTTTTAAAAGCATATAATTCCATTAGCAAGAATCTCACTCTGATCCTAATAGAAATCATTTCCGATTTTAGTTCATTCTCAGAGGTAATGCTTCCCAACACCGTTACTGTTAAAAAGAAATAAAACCGGTGCTTAACATTCCCTACAATCTCAGGGGATGTTAGTTCCCCCTCCCCCCCCACCACCACACCAAAAAGCTATTCAAGGTGGAACCTAATACACCTCTCAACCTTCCTAATATGCAAAATCGCGTCACGCTGTACCAAGGTTATTCAGATAAGAATGCCGTTATTTTCCAATTTCCAAATCATTAATAAGCCTAACAGGACATACATCTGAAAAATATAACGCTAAAAATGTAATTTCTTCAACATGTCACTGGAGGCGATCAGTTTCTGACTAAAGCCTCTTAACGAGAAGGCACGCCACTCTCCCACCTTCCCAACAGACCGATCTTTTCTTGTAAATCCATTCCTCCGTAGCTACAAGCGGTTCTCCAAACCACAACCGTGCTGATAACGAAGTGGCTCTCCCGGATATAGGTCTGAACACTGGCTTGACTTGCTCCATTCCCAACGGTCATTCCCTCCACCCACGTCCAAATCTGAAATGAGGCGGGGCGTTGCCATTTCCCTACAGTCGTTCCTGCGGACCCGGGAGCCGGTGAGGTGTTTTGCCCAGGCACCAAGACAATTGTAGCTTCACCCTAACAACTCCCGATCCCGACACGTGGTTCCGTTTCCCTGACCCAGGTAAGCTTTGATGCACACTCCTTCTAGAGCCCAAAATGGTGGCAAGCAGCTGGCCCACAGCAGGCCACCCAACAGTCCCCGGAGTCTTTGTCCCCTTTTAGTTTTCTTTGTCTTACGTTTTCTTCACTGCCCCCACCCCCCCCCCGAACCCTCCCCCGCCCTGGAAGATTCCCGGGTGAGGCCCAGCGCTGGAACGTGGGACACCTGCTTCCTAGGGACCAAGCTTCCACCGCAACCCTGGAAGAGAAAACCTCCCGGTTCCCAGATCTGCACTCACCCACCCCCGGAACTGGACACGCCCCAAACCCCGCCCCTGCTCCGTCCCCACCCGCGCAGCGGAGGGGCGGAGGAAGGTGGGGGAGGGGAAAATAGGGCGCGGGAGGGAGGGGGCGGAGGGAGGGTGGGGGGGAATTGGAAAGGAGAAGCGGCCTACCCCCCCCCCCCCCCGCCGCCTGCGAACGCCGCCCAAAGGGGTCCGCAAGAAACTAGCAAGCCCTCCCTTCCTTCTCTTCGCCCCCAACAGGGCCCAAAAGCCCCATCACAACCACCTCGCCGGGCAGCGCTGCAGCACGACGGGTCTCCTCCGGCCCCCAGCGCAGCCCGCAGTTTTCCGGGGGGAGAGGGGGTCGCACCTTGCGCTTGCGGGCCTCCGCCGTGCCGCTCCACACGAAGCACTGGTAGATGGCCCGCAGGTTCTGCTTCCAGTTGTCCACCTTGAAGCTGCTCAGGTGCGAACAGCCCGGCGGCGTCACCACCAGCTCCGCGTCCATGGCCTCGCTCTCCGGCTCCGGTCGGGAGACCATGGGGGGCAAGGCCCGGCCGCGCGCGGGGGGCGGCGAGGGGGACGAGGACGACGCCAGCGCGACGCGGGGGGCTGCTCGGCGGCGCGCCCCGGCCGGCGGGAGACGGGCGCCGTGAACAAAGCGCGGGCGGCCGCGGGGCCGGCGGACAAAGACCCGGCTGCGCGGACGCCAAGGGGGGAGGCGGTGGCCAGCCAGGCGCCGCCCGCGCAGCGCTCGCCCGGTTCGCGGAGCGCGGCGCGGGGCGGGGCGCGGAGGCCGCAGGCGGAGGTTACGTCATCCCCCGCCGGGCGCGGGCGCCGCACTGCGCAGGCTCCGGCCGCTCCCGGGCCCGCCCCGCCCCCCCTCCGCCTCCCGAGCCCGCAGGCTCCGGGGTAGTCCGCGCCAGAGTGGACGGCGGGGCACGGAGCCGACGGGGGCCGGCCCCCCGCCTACACGCCGGCTCGCAGGTCTCCCCGCAGCGCCAGCGGTGGTTGTCGTTAGCTGTCAGCCCAGGCCGCCTGGTTCAGAGCTGCCTCTGGCCAAGCTGGCCACTTGCCACTCCCCGTCTCCCAAGGAGAACTAGGGAGGAGGGGGCGAGCGGAGGCTTGGGTGCTGCGGTGTGTCCGTCGGGGCACTGAACCGGTTTGCACCGGCCTGAGCTCTGCCGCAAAGAGGCGGAGCCACGGGCTGGGCCTTGCAAATCCACGCAGTCTCCCCTGGCCTCCGGCTCCGTGCCAAGCCCCAGCCTGGGCTTTCCCACCCCAGGCCGTACTCCTTGGTTCGCTGTCAGTTTTGTTCGCAGTTGGAGTCCCTCATCTAGGACTCCTCAGGCCTCTCCCATCTTTGTACCCTGTCTGGCAGTTGCCGGGCATTGAAATGATTCAGATCATATTCTACTTTGAGAATCCCACAATGGATGCTATGATTTCACTTACGCGGAATTGAAGAAACAAAACAAATGAACGAAGGAAAAAAGAAAACCTAGACTCTTCAAAACAGAACAAGCTGGTGGCTGCCTGACGGGGGACTGGGGTGGGGGCTTGGGCAGGGGGTGGGCATGGGTGAAATAAAGGGGATTAGGAGTACACTTATAGTGATGAGCACTGAGAAACTAATATAACACTTTATGTGAATTACACTTCAGTAAGAAAAAAATTCCACATTGGTATGTAAATTGATGAAGCCACTGGAAAACATTAAAAACACTAAACATGTAACATGGAAATACTACATGAGATGGTAAATCCACAACTGGGTATTTACCCAAAGAAAATAACACTATCTGGAGGATATCTGCACCCCTTTGCTTATTGTAGCACTGTTTATAATAGACAAGATATGGAAGCAACCCAAGTGTCAATTGGTACATGAATAGATAAAGATGTGGTACGTATACACAATATAGTATTACTTGGCCATAAAAAAGATTAAGAGCTTGCCATTTGCGATAACATGTAGGGACCTAGAGAGTATTATGCTAAGTGAAATAAATCAGACAAATATCGTATGATTTCACTTATATGTGGAATCTAAAAAACAGACTGAACAAAGCAGAAACAGTCCGGTGAATACAGAGAACAATCTTGTGTTTGCTAGAGGGGAGTGGGAGATGGGGGGATGGGCAAAAAGGGGTGAAGGGGATTGGGAGGTACAGCTTCCAGTTATGGAATAAGTCACAGGGATGAAAGGTACAGCATAGGGAATACAGTCAATGGTATGTATAGGGCTGTATAGTGACCGATGGTAGCTACCTGTGGTGAGCATAGCATAATGTACAGAGTTGTGGAATTACTATGCCGGAATGTGGAATTAGTTACCTGTAACTAATGTAGGACATTGTGTGTCAACTATATTTCATTAAAAAAAAAGAAGAATCCCACAATGTAGTGGAATAAATAGCAATATTAGCAGGCAATTACAATAGTATGAAATTGCAGAGATAAAGGAAAGTCCAGGTATGAAAACACTCCAAAACACCTCTCACCCTAATCCTGCCCAGACATAGTGGAGGGGATCCGAAATGTTTAGTATGCCCTTGCATAAGTGTAGAAGGAGACATAGGAGTTGGCCGTTTTTAAAAATAAACAACATGTTAAAAACAAATAAACAACATGTTAAAAACGGGGGGGGGGGGCACCCAGGTGGCTCAGTCAGTTAAGCGCCTGACTTCTGCTCAGGTCATGATCTCACGGTCCAGGTCCGTAAGTTCGAGCCTGGCGTGGGGCTCTGCACTGACAGCTCAGAGCCTGGAGCTGCTTCGGATTCTGTGTCTCCCCCTCTCTCTGCCCCTCCCTCACTCATGCTCTGTCTCTCTCTCTCTCTCTCAAAAATAAATAAGTAAAATAAAATAAATGACATGTTGAGAGATTTGCCTTCAACAGTATTGCCCACCACCCATGAGACTACCGTGGTCTAAAATGTTACTTTCTGTATCTGTTTTTTTTGTTTTCAAATTTAAAGAAATGTAAAACACCCATGGAAATATGTTTCCAAGATGATCTAACCGTCCCTCAGATGGCAACTATGATCTCTGGAAACAATACGAAAACAAACACCAAACACCTGAAAGCGTTGGAGAGTGAACCAAAGTGAGAGGTTTGGGACCTGCCCAAAGGAAGTAACCTGTTTTGTATGGTTTATACATTGAGTGCAGGCTACACTCGGAGGAACCCAAACAGGGAGGCTGAAACTCTGATAGAAGGCTCCCCTCTTTCTTGACTGAGGAAGCGGAGAACAGAGTACAGACCAACCAAACCACTGAAAAGTGAGGAGAGAGAGAAGGGGAGCCCCAGAGTCTATGTGTAAACTATGTCTAAGTATCTAGTTGACCACTTAGCCATTCATGGCTGAGGCAAATTCCAAACAGCCCAAATAGAACAAAAAAAAAGCAAGCAGAGATTTAAGCTGCCACCTAAGGAATAGTTAAATTCTAAATTAGTGCCAGCTGAAACAAAAATAGCTACTCTCTTTGGAGGTACATGACAAAATCCATACTGAAAACAATATACCATTTATAACATTCAGGATATGATTCAAAATGATTTGACATATGAAGAAAAATATGAAAATACAATTCATTTTCAAGAGATAAGACAGAGGTGAACAAAATGGCTATGATAACTGCTTTGTGAAGGAAAGGACAATATCCTTGAAATGAATGAAAAGATAGGAAATAGCCTCAGGAAATACAACCTATATATAAAACCGAATGGAAGTCCTGGAACTGAAGTATACGGTATCTCCAATAAAAAGGTCGCCAATAGGGCTTAAGACCAGAATAGGAATGACATAGGAAAGTAAGGAAACTTGAAAATAGATCAAAGGAGGGCTGCCTGGGTGGTTCAGTTGGTTAAGCATCCAACTTGGGTCCAGGTCATGATCTCACGGCTCATGAGTTCAAGCCCTGCATCGGGCTCTGTGCTGACAGCTCAGAGACCGGAGCCTGCTTCAGATTCTGTGTTTCCCTCTCTCTCTGCCCCTTCCCCACTCACACTGTCTCTCTTTCTCTCTCAAAAATAAATAAACATTAAAAAAATAAAAATAAAGAAAATAGATGAATTGAAATGATCCAATCGGAACAAGGAAAAAATATTGAAAAACTGAACAGAGCCTCACAGACCTGTGAGACAATATCAAAAGGACTAACATATGTGTAATTCAAGTCCCAGAAGGAGTGGGGAGAGACTATGAGAGTGAAAATATATTTGAGGAAGTAATAGCAGAAATTTTCCCCAGTTTGGTGAAGGATATAAATGTACAAATTCTAAACTGCCATTGAATCCCAAGTAGAATACGTGTGAAGAAAACATGTCTAGGCACAACATGGTTTACTAAAAATAAAATAACAAAGGACAAATCTCTTTTTTTTAATTTTATTTATTTATTTTGAGAGACAGAGTCTGAGCAGGGGAGGGGCAGAGAGAGAGAATCCCAAGCAGGCTCCATGCCAACAGCACAGAGCCTGACGCCCGGCTCAAACCCACAACTGTGAGATCATGACCTGAGCCTAAATCAAGAGTTGGACGCTTAACTGACTGAGCCACTCAGGTGCCCCAAGAACAAATCTTGATAGCTGCTAGAGAAAAACAAGACATTATATACTGGAGAACAAAGGAACAATGTTTTGAAAGTACTGAAAGATACTTAGGTATTGCAAATGGCAGGATTTCTTTTTATAGCTGAATAACATTCCATTGTGTTTTTATAGACACAACACATTTTCTCTACTGTGGTCAATGGAATATTATTCAGCCATAAAAAAGGAAATTCATAACGTGGATGGACCCTGAGGGCATTATGCTACATGAAAGAAGTCAGAAAAGACAAATACCGAATGATCTCACTTATATGTGGAATAAAAAAAAACAAACAGAAAACAGCAGTGTCTGAGTGGCTCAGTCGGTTAAGCGTCAGACTTGGGCAGAGGTCATGATCCCACGGCGGTTTGTGAGTTTGAGCCCTGCGTCAGGCTCTCTGTGCTGACAGCACGCAGCCCGCTTTGGATTCTCTGTCTCCCTCTCTCTCTGCTCCTCCCCTGCTTGTGCTCTCTCCTTCTCTCTCAAAAATAATAAACTTTTTTTAAAAACCTATGCTAACATTTAAAATACAACAGAAAACCAAAAAACCCAAACTCACTGATGCAAAGGTTAAATTGGCAGTGGCCAAAGATGGGGATGGGTGATAGGCAAATTTGAACGGTGATGGACATTAATGAGACATTATTGTACTCACTCTGCAATATATATATTTATGTCAAATCACTACGTTGTACACCAAAAACTAATATAATGCTATATGTCAGTTCTATCTCAATTTAACAATGGCAACAACAACAAAAATAGCAACGCCAAAGTTGTATTTAACTTATTAACAAGGGAGCAACAGGAAGACATAGGTCAAAAGATGACATGGGAAAATGGGATTTTGATAATCAGTGGAAAAAAGGGAATGATAAAATAAGATTTTCTAATTATTGCTTTAAAACTCGGTTACTGTCCTAAGCAGTGGTTCTCAAACTGGAGCGTATAACAGAGGAAACTTGGGATGCTGGGCTTCACCCCTAGAGTTTGTGACTCCCCTAGAGTGGAGCCTGAGAAACTTCATTTCTTATACATTCCCACCTGGTGCCGATGCTGCTGGTCCGGGAACAACACCCTGAGAACCACTGTTGTCTAAGAAAGTGCAACTGCAAGCTTTGGGGTAGTCTTTTCTCCTGGTCATAAAAGAACATCATCATACCTTCCTGCTGTCTATCATTAATTTTCAAGTTTCGAGAATTGTAAAATGTCTGGTTCCTAATTGATTAAATAGTAGGTTAAGCAGAGCTACGTTTCCTTAGAGAACAGATCATGTCTGGCACATTCAATGTCATGCAGCCATCTTTTACTCTGTTTCCAAGCCTTGGATAATACTTCTAAATAGTCGTGCTGATTGCACAAATGTGTTGCCAAATTAGAGATTGCCCTAATCACCCGGGACAGTGTTTTCCGGTAACAGGAAAAACAGCGGAGAAGAAAAATATCACCATCCTTATGTGTCATCCTTTATAGGTTTCAAAGGGATAATACACATATTATCTCACTTGACCTTTGTCATAGCCCTATGAGGAAAGTGGTTTGATCTCGTTTTTTAGGAATAAGTAAACTGAGCCTCAAAGGAACTTAAGTCACCCTCTCAAGGTCACAGCGAATGTGGAGTGTGTCCTTTGCATGGAATGAAATGTGAATGGAGTCCTGCAGTCCGTAAGCATGTGGCTCTGGCCACAGCCTTGCAGCCTCATTGCCCCTTATCATTCTGTTGTTTTGTTGCTAATTCAGTTTTACAAAATGAAAATCTTGCTGGTTTGCCCAGCAAACTGGGGCCTCTTGAAATAGCCTGGCTATTAAAATCCCTTCTGTGTAGAAGAAAGGGGAGAAGAAAGATTTTTCTACAATAGCTAGGAGTACATATGCATCTCTGCAAGGGGCAAAATATGACATTCTGTGTCAGAAATTGCAACACCCTGTTTCGGAACCTGATGAATGTTTTATTAGTGAGAAATGCTTTTTTGACCACTGTGTTCTGTCACTTACCAGCCTGCTGAGGAGGCCCCAAAGCAAACTGCAGCCCCTGGCTGGTCTCTAGGCTCTGGTGATGGGACCACCTCGTGCTGAGTCTTGAGCTGCCTCTGACCAGGAAGGCGACCCTTTAGCAATCTGAACACGTAGCGAGCTGGGCTGGATGCTCTGCAGCCTAGCAACCATGTCCGTTGCCAAGGGACGAGAGAGGGACAATGGCTCTTCCTTTACAGAGCCACCGATGCCTCCCCTCTCTCTCTGTCTCTCCTCGCTGCCTTTCTCCCTGCCATTTTGTACTCCTGTCTCCGTGTCATCTCTGTGGTCCCTGACAAGGCGTTTCTGCCTGTCTCTGGCATGCAGCGAAAACTGATGAGGCATTGCAGTCGGCGAGGGAGGGGACAGCTCAGTGCTGGGCTGGCCACATACTCTTCCCTAAAGTGCCCAAGACTCCCCTGCCTCCTCCCAAGGAAGGAGGTATGTGTGTGCGCGTGTGAGTGCCCATCAAGGCACATTTAGGGGTCATTGCGTGCTTGGACCAGACAACCTTTGTCTCATTTACAGCCCCCATCACCTTGCTGCCTACCCTCTGGGCTTCCATCCCGACCTGTCTCTGTCCCCACTTCTCATTCTCTCCTGAGCACAGGCGGCAGAGCATAGAGGATAAGAGCAGAGGTCTGGGGCCAGACCGCCTGGGTTCAACCCTGTCTCCAGTACTTACGGGTGTGTGACTTCCAACAAGTTAATTGTGCCTCAGTTTCCCTATTTGTGCCATGGGGGTGACAATAGCAGCCACCTCGAGGACCTGTTGTGAGGATTAAATGAATGAGTTACACCGAGCAAAGAATTTGGGACAACGCCCAGCATATGGTAGATCTGAGTCACGCATTTGGCCCAATCACCATACTTACTGCACGATTTGGAAGTACAGAGACACAGACCAGATGGGCTCATACAAAAGTAAATATCAACACCACTAAAGCACTGATTATATCCCTACTGTGTGTCAGGCATCATACTGGTCATGTGAGAGCCAGCATCCTGCAGGGGGGTGATATTAACCCCCCCATTAGAGAAGGGACCGGGACTAGACAAGTTCGACCACCTGCCCAAGGTCACATGCCGTCCAATCCCCAAAGCCAAAGTCTTCCCATTGTGCCCTGCTGCTCTGCCTGCGTGGCGGACCAGAAATGAGTCCCCGTCTGATTTTCATACTTCCTGTTAATTCCACTATTGTCCCATAATAAAACAAATGTAGACTGCCCATGAGCTTCTGGAAAGACAGGGAGGAGGAATGAGTGGCTGCCTCCCCAACCCATGAGTGGGGGGGGCTAAGAGGAAGAGCGTGTCCGTCAAGGCCAAATTCGGCAAACCTCACGCTTTCCGAGGCTCTAGCACGGAAGTTGTCCACGCTAGTGGCAACTGGGCAGGAGATCGCTTCCCTGGAAACTTCCAGCCCCCCATCCCCTGCAGTCCTTCTCAGGGAGTCCTTGACACTTGGATAGTAGGACACCAAGAAGTCTTCCTCGGCGTGAAGCGGGATCCGGCCATCATGTAACTACTTTTTGTGCTGGGCTCCTAAGTTTTGCCAAGGGACGAGTGACCTAGGATGTGCCGACAGGATGGGAAGACCACTCGTTAGTCACCTCTGCGGGGAGCCATAAGGGAGTCACTCATGTGGGGTGCCTTCCCCTCTGGTATCGGGATGCCTGAGGCCCAAGGATGATGAGAGCTGAGCTGAGCAGACTGCAAAGTTGAGTCCTGTGAGGGCTGCGATGTGGTGGATCCTTCCAGGGTCGTCTCAGTCCAGGTGGCAGCTGGGGAGCGGGTAAGTGTTTGCAGAGCACGGGAGGAGGAGGGCCACGCTGGGGCCGCCCCTTACCACTCAAGTCAGGTGATTCAGCTGGCCCTGGGATGGGGGCTGGCGCCCGAGGCCCTTATTTCTATCCTCCAGATGTGCTTTTCAGTCCCCAGAGTTTTCCTGTTTGGATGATAAAAAGTTCTGTTTTTCATTTCCTCCACTGCTCCTACTGGACGAAGAAGACCTCTCTCTCCTCCACACCCAGGTGGCATTCCGGCGTGTTAGAGACCTGGCAAGACAGCAAGCAGAGCTGGCCACAGAAGGAGGGCTTACAGACAGGGTGAGAGGGCTTGTCTGCAGGGTGCCCACCCCGCCCTCAATCCCCCTTCCCCTTGTGGCCTCCAGACCGCCATGTCCAGAAGGAGGGCCGGCCAGCACCTCTGCTCTGGACCAGTCCCCCACCATCTCGTCCCTGGATGATCGCTCTCAACCCCAACGGGTGTCCCTCCCTGTCCACCCTCCTGCAGCAGTCGGGGGATGCTGTCGGAACAGGCACCCCTGGGTCCTGTCCTCCGCTCAGAGCAATGTCCAACACGTCACGCAGAATCAAAGCTTGGTCCTTGAAACGACCCAGAGCCCATCAACACAGGAATAGTCCAGTCAAAAAATTGTGGTGCATCTATCCAATGGCCCATTACTCAGCTATAAAGAGGCGTGAAGTTCTGACACACGTAAAACATTGTCGAAGCCTGAAACCTTATGCTAAGGGGAAAAGGCCAGACACAAAAGACCGCATATTGTATGATTTCATCTCTGTGAAATGTCCGGAAATCCATAGAGGTAGGAGGCAGATTAGTGGTTTCCAGGGGCTGCAAGGAGGGAAGAGTGGGGAGCGACTGCTTAATGGGAATGGGGTTTCTATCTGGAAGCATGAAAGTGTTCTGGAACCAGACGGTGAAGGTGGTTGCACAGCAGTATGAATGCACTTAATGTTGCCGAATTGTACACTTCGAAATGGCTAATCTTATGTTACGTGAATTCCACCTCAATACAAGATGTTTTAAAGCCTCGCATTAAAATAAGAAAAGTGGGGGCGCCTGGGTGGCTCAGTCGGTTAAGCGTCCGACTTCAGCCAGGTCACGATCTCGCGGTCCGTGGGTTCGAGCCCCGCGTCGGGCTCTGAGCTGACAGCTCAGAGCCTGGAGCCTGTTTCAGATTCTGTGTCTCCGTCTCCCTCTCTCTGACTCTCCCCCATTCACGCTCTGTCTCTCTCTGTCTCAAAAATAAATAAACGTTAAAAAAAATAATAAATAAAATAAAATAAGAAAAGTGGCTAAGGTGATAAATATTATCGTTTGTGCATTTTACCACACACGCAAGAAGACGAGTTAAGATTTACCATGTGCCGACCCTCTACAGCTCTCGCCTCCTGCCGTCTTCTTGCTCTCCCATGCCGGCCACACTCAACTCCTTCCAGGCCCTCTCACGCACCAGGAATGCTTCTGCCTCAGGGCCTTTGCACCTACTGTTTGAGGCCTGGACAGCTCTTCCCCAGGTATGGCTTGGTCCCTCACCAAGTCTTGCTCAGCGAGCCGTTCCAGACCCTTCTATTTAAAATTGCAAACATCTCCTCACTCAGCGCTTCAGATGTCTCTTAGCCTGTTTTGTATGTCTTCTTATCATATCGCTTTTTTATCTTATTCTCTCTCTCTCTCTCTCTCTCTCTCTCTCTCTTCCTGTACCAGAATGCAAGCTCTTTGCAGGTAAGATTTCTTAAACTTGATGTGCACCCGGGGTCTAACCCGTGCCCAATACTCAGTAAATGCTCGTACCTGGGTCAGTAGACTCACCCGGTGGCCCATCTGCCTGCCCAGAGGCTCTAGCACCATTCTCCTTGCCAATCCAGTCTCTCCCCTCCCCCTCCCAATCCTGTAGCCCCTCCTCCTCAGGGTCCCTGTCCTGCTCTTCCTTCTGCCTGAAGAGCCCACACTGTGCCTTCATGGGATTCTTCCTTTTTGTCCATCACTAAGCCCTTCTCATTCTTCCTTCAAGGAAAACCTGCTTTCTCCCCTTCCACATCCATCGTCAGTCCTGAGTCTCCCACGGCCAGTGACCCAGCCTGGTTTCTCGGTCCCGTTTGCCCCGAGCAATCTTGTACAAGCACAGATCAGATCATGTCTCTCCATTAGTTCGCGCTGCCCTTGGAATAAAATCCAAACTCCTTGGCACGCCCTTGGGGGTCCCGAGTGACCCCTCCCCTCCCTACTCCCAGCTCAAGGGAGTGGCACTGGCTCTCCCCCTGGTTTTTACTGTCACCCAGGTGCGCGCTGGGCAGTCAGACGTCAAGCGGCCTTCCTTGCCCTCCCTCAGAAGCCTCCCTGCACCCAGCAGGCACCCGGCCTGGTGTCCTGCTTCATTTCCAGCATGGCCCCAAATCTTCTCTCATGGTGTGAGGCTAGGAGAGCATGGAGTGGATATCTGGTGCAGACCAGCTCTCTGCAGCCCCCGCTGCTCTCTGAGATCACCAGGGAACTTTTTTCCTTTTCAATTTTTCATTTACATTCTAGTTAGTTAACATACAGTGCAATATTGGTTTCAGGAGTAGAGTTTGGTGATCATCCCTTACGTACAACACCCAGGGCTCATCTTGCAAATGACATTTCTGTTAAAGGGTTAGTATCTAAAATCTACAAAGAACCTATCAAACTCAACACCCCCAAAACGAATAATCCAGTGAAGAAATGGGCAAAAGACATAAGGGACATTTTTCCAAAGAAGACATCCAGAGGGCTAACAGACACATGAAAAGATGCTCGACATCACTCATCATGACGGAAACGCCGATCAAAACCGCAATGAGATACCACCTCACCCCTGTCAGGATGGCTAAAATCAACCACACAGGAAACGACAGATGCTGGTGAGGTTGTGGAAGAAAGGGAAATCCTCTTACGCTGTTGGTGGGAAGGCAAACTGGTGCAGCCACTCTGGAAAACAATATGGAGGTTCCTCGAAAAGTTAGAAACAGAACTACCCTACGACCCGGCGATTGCACCACCGCATGGTTGCAGCTGGAGAGTATGATGCTAAGTGAAAGGAGTCCGTCAGAGAAAGACAAATACCGTATGATTTCAGTCATATGTGGAATTTAAGAAACAAAAGAGCAAAGGGAAAAACAAAGAGAGAGAGTCAAACCACGACATAGACTCTTACCTATAGAGAACAAATTGGTGGTTAGCAGAGGGGAGGTTGGTGGGGGGATGGGGAAGTAGGTGGCGGGGATTAAAGAGTGTATGTAGCATGATGAGTGCTGAGTAATGTATAGAAGTATTGAACCACTATATTTTGTACCAGAAACCAACGTAATACTGTACGTTAACTGTCCCAGAATTAAAATTTAAAAGCTTAATAAAAAAAAAGTGTACTTAAAAAAATAAAAAATAAGAAGTTTGCAAAGAATGAAAAAAGTCATGCAGCCATTCAACAAACATTATTCACCGTCTAGGAAAGAGCAGGAACAGGTTCTTTTCAACCCCAGCGACACATTAGAGTGATTTGCGGGACTGAAAAATGTGTACATTGATGCCTCTTTCTTGCCCGAGAATGATTAAAAGGAGTTTGAAGGGCACGGAGTATGGACATTAGTCCTTGATTAAAAAGTGAGAAAAAAGTTCTTGGTGTTTTGATAAGGATTGCATTAAATGTGTAGCTTGCTTTGGGTAATATAGACATGGTAACAACATCTGTGCTTCCGATCTGTGAGCATGGAATGTCTTTCCGTTTCTTTGTGTTGTCTTCTTTCATCAGTGTTCTATAGTTTTCAGAGCACAGGTCTTTTACCTCCTTGGTTAGGTTTATTCCTAGGTCTCTTAATTCTTTTTGGTGCAGTTATCAATGCAATTGTTTTCCTTATTTCTCTTTCTGCTGTTTCATTCTTGCTGCATAAGAAACGCAGCAGGTTTCCGTGCACTGGTTTCGGGTCCTGCAGCTTTACTGAATTTATTTCTCAGTTCTAGTCCTTTTTTGGGGGGGAGTCGTCAGGGTTTTCTACATATGTAGATGGTATGATGTCATCCGCAAATAGTGAAAGTTTTACTTCTTCTTTCCAGCTTGGATGCTTTGTATTTCTTTTTGTTGCCTCACTGGCTAGGACTTCCAGTACCACGTTGAATAAAAGTGGTGAGAGTGAACATCCTTGTCTTGTTCCTGATCATGGTAGAAAAGCTCTCAGTTTTCCACCATGGAGTATGATGTTGTCTGTGAATTTTTCTTACGAGGCCTTTATTAGGTTGAGGTATGTTCCCTCTAGACCTACTTTATTGAGGGTTTTTATCACGAATGGATGTTGTACTTTGTCAAATGCTTTCTCTGCACCTGTTGAAATGATCATATAGTTCTTATCCTCTCTTTCATCGATGTGATCCATCACAGTGATTGATTTGTGAACATTGAACTGTACTTGCATCCCAGGAATAAATCCCACTTGATCATGGTGAATGATTTTTTTTAAATGTATTTCTGTAGTTCGCAAGTATTTTGTTGAGGATTTTTGCAACAGTGTTCGTTAGAGATATTGACCTATAGTTCTCTCTTTCTCTCTTTCTCTCTCTCTCCCTCTTTTGTGGCGTCTTTATCTGGTTTTGGTATCAAAATAATGCTAGCATTCTAGAATGAATTTGGAAGTTCTCCTTCCTCTTTTATTTATTTATTTTTTTTGAACAGTTTGAAAAGAATAGGTATTAACTCTTCTTTAAATATTTGGTAGAATTCACCTGTGAAGCCGTCTGGTCCTGGACTTTTATTTGTTAAGAGAACTTTGATTACTGGATGATAATTGGCCTGTTGAAAATTTCTATTTCTTCCTGATTTAGTTTTGGAGGGTTATATGTTTCTAGGAATTTACCCATTTCTTCTAGGTTGCACAATTTGTTGACATATAATTTTTCATATTCTCTTACAATTGTAATTCTGTGGCATTGGTTGTTATTTCTCCTCTTTCATTTGTGATTTTCTTTACTTGAGTTCTGTCTCTGCTTTCTGTTTGCTTGTTTTTATGAGTCTGACTAGAGGTTTATCAATCTTGTTGATTTTTTTCGAAGAATCAGCTCCCGATTTTATTGATTTGTTCCATTGCTTATTTAGTTCCTATATCATTTATTTCTGCTCTAATCTTTGTGATTTCCTTCCTTCTACTAGTTTGGGGGTTTTTTTTGTTCTTCTTTTTCTAGCTCCTTTAGGGTAAGGGTAGGTTGCTTATTTGATTGTTTTTCCTTGCTTCTTGAGGTAGGCCTGATTGCTATAAACTTCCCTCTTAGAACCACTTTCGTTGCATTCCAAAGATTTTGCATCGTTGGCTTTATCCTCATTTGTTTCTATGTAATTTTTTATTTCTTCCTTGATTTCTTCTTTGACCTATTCATTATTAGTAGCATGTTGTTTACCGTCCATGTATTTTGTGCTCTTTCCAGATTTTTTCCTGTGGTTGATGTCTGGTTTCATACCACTGTGGTAAGAAAAGATGTACGGTATGACTTCAATCTTTTTAATTTGCTGAGAGTTGTTTTGTGGCCTAATATGTGATCTATTCTGAAGAATGTTCCTTGTGCACTTGAAAAGAATGTGTATTTTGTTGTTTGAGGATGGAATGTTCTGAATATGTCTGTTAAGTCCATCTGGTCCAGTGTGTTATTCAAAGCCACTCCTTCCTTGTTGATTTTCTGCTTAGATGATCTGTCCATCGTTGTAATTGGGGTGTTAAAGTCCCCTACTCTATTGTATGATTATTTATTAGTTCCTTTATGTTTGTTATTAACTGTTTTATAATAACAGTTAATCACAATATATTTTACATATTAACTGTTTGATATTGGTGCTTTCATGTTAGGTGCATAATAGTTACAATTATTATATCTTCTTGTTGAATTGTTTATTATTACATAGTGTCCTTCTTTGTCTTTTGTTACAGTCTTTGTTTGAAGTCTATTTTCTCTGGTGTAAATATTGCTACCCCACTTTCTTTTGACATCCATTTGCATGATAAATGCTTCTCCATCCCCTCACTTTCAATGTGCAGGTGTCTTTAGGTCTGAAATGAGTCTCTTGTGGGACTCCTGGGGGGCTCAGTTGGTTAAGCGTCTGACTTTTGATTTCACCTCAGGTCACTGTCTCACATGAGATTGAGTCCCGTGTTGGGCTGCATGCTGGGCATAGAGCCTGGATAAAATTCTCTCTCTCCCTCGCCCTATGCCCCTCCTCCACTCACTCTCTCCCTCTCAAAAATGCAAAACATTTTATATAAATAAATAAATAAATAAATAAGTCTCCTGTAGGCAGACTCTTGTTTTTTAATCCACTCTGTCACCCTGTGTTTGCATCTCTCTTTTTCCTTAGAGAGAGAATGTGAGCAGAGAGAGGGGCAGAAGGTGAGAGAGAGAGAGAAAGAGAGAGAATCTTAAGCAGGCTCCACACGTAGTGTGGAGCCTCAGGCAAGGCTCAATCCCATGACCCTGGGATCGTGACTTGAGCCAAAATACGAGAGTCAGATGTTCATCTGACTGAAATCGCCCAGCCCCCCCCCCCCCCCCCCCCCCCCCCCGCTTATCCACTCTGTCACCCTATGTCTTTTGATTGGACCATTTAGTCCATTGACATTCAAAGTAATTATTGATAGGTATGTATTTTTGTCATTTTATTACTTGTTTGGTGGCGGTTTCTATAGATTTTTCTCTGATCCTTCCTTCTCTTGCTCTCTTTTATGGGTTGTCATCAAAGATTTAGAGAGTTTTATTGTGTGTTGAACTGTGTTCCCCCCACCCCAAAGTTGTTTCAGAGTCCTAACCTTTAGTGCCTGTGCGTGCGACCTTATTTAGAAATAAGGTCTTTACAGATGTGGTCAAGTGAAGATGAGGTGATGCTAAATTAAGGTCAGTCCTAAATCTAATGACTGACATCCTTACAGGGAGAGAGGGAGACTGCAGACACACGGACACATAGAAAGAACAGAGCCAGAGGTTGGGGTGGTTGCACCACTAAGGGGTGCTCACAATCATCAGGAGTCTGGATGGTTCTGGCAACCACCAGAAGCTGGGAAGAAGCAAGGAAGGATTTCCCCCGGGAGCCTTCAGAGAGAGCACAGCTCTGTGCTCTCTCTGAAGGCATCATGAAACATCATGATTTCAGACTTCTGGCCTTCAGAACTGTGAGAGAATACATTTCTCTTGTGTTATGCCGCCTTGTTTGTGGTAGTTTGTTACAGCAGCCATGGGAAACGGATACAGATTTTGGTACGTGGAGGTGGGCTTCTGGTGTAACAAATACCTAAAAAGGTAGAGGGGCTTTGGAATAGGGTGTCGGGTAGAGGCTAGAAGAATTTTGAGACCCTTGACAGACAAAGGCTGAATCAGCCTGAAGAGACTGCCGATAAAAATGTGCATGTTAAAGGTGGTTCTGCTGAAAGATCCTGAAAGACGTGAGAAGAGTAAGTTTCTGTAGTCTTAGAGAATACACATACATGCCATCACGAGCAGAATATTGGCGTGCCAGCCTGCCGTATGAACGTTAAAGGCTCCTGGTAAGGCTTGGAAGGAAATGAGCACATCGTCGGACACTGGAGAAAGAGGAATGCCTCTTATAATATGGCAGAGACTTGGCTGAATTGGGTTCTGTTGTCAAGTGGAAAGTAGCACTCGCAAGGGACGAACTTGGATATTTATTTAGGTGAGGAGATGTCCAACCAAAATATGGGAGGTGCAGCCTGGTTTCTCCTTCCTGCTAATAGGAAAACGCAGGAGGAAAGACATAAATGGAGGAAGAAATTGTTAAGCAAGAAAAGGAACTAGAACCCAAAGACTTGGAAAATTCCCACCATATCCAAGAGATGAGAATATGTAAGAGAATACCAAGCGTGTGCCTGGAGAAACCTTTGCTGGAGAGATTAGGGGTGTGAGTTGTGAATCTAATCAAAGATCCCTGCGGAAATGCAAGGATGCTTTAAGATTTAAGTCCCCAGCTGGGACTGAAGAGGAAGAGAAAACAACGATATCAAGACACACAGACACACATGGGGAGAAGGCTGTGTGAAGATGGAGAAAGAGACTGGAGTGAAGCATCTGCAAGCCAAGGAATGTCAAGGATTTCTAGCAACTTCCAGAGGCAGCAGAGAAGCATGAAACAGTTTCTCCCTCAGACCCTCCAGTAGGCACCAGCCCTGTCAACACCTTGATTGCAGACTTCCAGCTCTGAAAGTGTGAGAATAGATTTTGTTTTAAACCTCCTGGTTTGCATTCATTTGCGATGCTAACCCTAAGACAATTAAAACACCCACTTTAGAAAGTAATTATCTAGCACTAGCGTTTAGAGGGGCAGGTATCCTGGCAGGGCAAACTGCTATAAGCTTTTAGAGGGCAATATGTATATAAATATAAACACTTGTACCATCTGCTTAAGCAAAACTACTTCCTCTGTGTTTGCATCTTTGCACAAAGGAGGGCATTCCAGGAGAATTCATTGCCACATTGTTTGAGACAATCATCAGGAGTCTGGATGGATACATTAGGGAACATCCTTTCAATGCAATACCTCACAAAAAGAAGCCGCCAGTGTCAGGAGCGTTCTATTTCTTCAAAAACAATAAATGAGACCTGAGGAAATATGGTGAATTTTATTTATTTATTTTTTAGAATGAAATTACAACATAGGGATGCAAGAGCAAAATATACAATGTGGAGGTGGGAGGGGGGACCTCCACAGGATAAACTGTCCCATTTCTTAAGCAAGTAAATTACAAGGAAGGAAACACAGAGACAGGAGATCTACAGCTTAGGAGAGATCGAAATTGGGTTCTGTTTCGGGCGTGGCAGGGCGAGCTTCCACTGGAACTGACGAGTGTGCAGAGAACTAGAAACTCGGAACAATAACAACAAAAAGAAACAAAACCAAAGCAAAAACAATGACCACAAGGTATCAGAGAGCGAACAAAAGCAGGCAGTTTCTGGAGTGCAGTCAACACCTGGGCGAAGGACTGACTCACAATGAATTTCGTGTCATTGTAGCTTTTAACCTAAGGGTAAGGAACAGTGTCTATGGCATGGGATGGCTCAAACTCCAGTAGAAAACCTATAGTTGTTCTGACCTGAAAATCCAGAGTTCAGGCAAACCATAGCTGCTAGCACCTGACAGAGGAATTCTGGAAAAAAAGAGGAGCCAGAGAAAAGGAGCCGCAAATTCTGTATGTTAATGGATCCCAGTCTGCCTTATCCCCAAAGCAACCCAGCAAAGAATAAAGAACTGACCGGAGATTTGAGCTGCCATCCAAAAAGACAGAATCTACAGTTAGGACTTTGTTGTTGTTTTTTAAAGCACTCTTCGGAGGACTGGAACAGAGTTTAGAATCTCCTCAACATAATATTCACAGTGTCTATGTTAAAATAAAAAATTACTCCGCTTGAAAAACCAGGAAGAAGTCACCTATTCTCAAGAAAGGAGACTATCCTTGAAGATTAATCCTAAAATGACCCAGATACTGTAGAGCAGACAAAAATTTTAAAGAATTATGCTCAGTGATATAAAGCAGAAGTCACCAAACTTTTTCTGTAAAAGATCAGATAGCAAGTATTTTTGGTTTTCTGGGCCACAGAGGATCTCTGTTGCAAACTGGACTTAACTACTCAGCTGCAAATCGTACTGTAAAAGCAGCCATATGAGACAGAGACGGAGAGGGTGAGCAGGGGAGGCACAGAGAGAGGGGGCGAGAGAGAATCCCAAGCAGGCTCTGCATTGTCAGCATGGAGACTGATGTGGGGCTCGAACTCACAAACCATGAGATCATGACCTGAGCCGAAACCAAGAGTCACACGCTTAACTGACTGAGCCGCCCAGACGCCCCTGTTTTGCAATAAAATTTCGTTTATGAAAATAGATAGCCAAATTTGGCCCACAGACTCTCTTTTCTTGACCTCTGAGATGGAGAAAAACATTGTCACAATGAATGAGAAGATAAGAAATCCCAGTAGAGAAACAGAAACTACAGAGAGAACCCATAGGAAGGGCGCCTGGGTGGCTCAGTCGGTCGGGCGTCCGAGTTAGGCTCAGGTCATGATCTCACGGTTTGTGAGCTCGAGCCGCGTCCGACTCTGTGCTGACAGCTCGGACCCTGGAGTCTGCTTCTAATTCTGCGTCTCCCTCTCTCTCCCTGCCCCTCTCCTGCTCATGTCTGTCTCTCTCTCTCAAAAAGAAATAAACATTAAAAAAACAAATAAAATAGGCAAAAGACTGGAACAGGTACTCCACAAAGGAGATATACAAATAGCCAATAAGCACATGAAAAACACTCAACATTGTTAGTCATCAGGGAAATGCAAATTAAAACTATAGCATACATCCATTACACACCATTACACATTTGTCAGAACAGCTAAAATGAAAACAAGTAACAACATTAAATATTGTGATGATGTGGAACAATTGGAACTCTCACATCATTAGTGGGCATCTGAACTGGGACAACCCACTTTGGGAAAAAGTTGTAAAATTAAACACACCCTACCCAGTGATGCAGGCTTCCACTCTTTGATATGTACCAAGAGAAATGAAAATATATTTTCACGAAAAGACTTGCAAAATAATGTAGCCACTTTATTCATACAGCCCCAAATTGGAAACAGCCCTAGTAGCCATCAGTAGGAGAATAGGTTAGCGGCGCCTGGGAGGCTCAGTCGGTTAAGCACCGACTTCGGCTCAGGTCATGATCTCGCGGTTTGTGAGTTTGAGCCCCACATCAGGCTCTGTGCTGACAGCTCGGAGTCTGGAGCCTGCTTCAGATGCTGGGTCTCCTCTGTCTCTGCCTCTCCCCTGCTCACACTCTGTCTCTGCCTCTCAAAAATGAATAAAACGGTAAAAAAATAGAATGGGTTAAACAAATGATGGTGAATTCATTTGTTGGAATACTACTCATCAATAAAAAGAAATGAATCACAACTACCCACAACAAAGATACATCTCTAAAACCTTTTCCTGAGTGAAGGAAGCCTTACACAAAAAGAAGCATAGTATATGATTTTATTTATATGCAGTTCTAGAAGAAGCAAAATAAATCTGTGCTGAAGAAAACCCTCAGAATAGTGGCTGCCTCTGGGCGATAGCAGGTGAGCATTGAACAGAAAAGGGCATGAGGACGCTTTCCGGTTTATGGTAAATCTTGCTATATTTTGACTTCTTTATACGTGTTTTTGTCAAAACACAGAATATGCTACCCGATATTTGTGCATTTCATTGTATATAATATGTTCTTTTTTATTGTGGCAAAATACATGTATCACAAAATTTGCCATTTTAACCATTTTTAAGTGTACAATTTGGCGTCACTGATCACATTCATAAGGTGACAGCCATCACTGCTGTCTATGCCCAAAACTTTTGCATCACCCCAAACAGAGATTCTGTAGCCACTAACCAACCAATGACTCCCCACCTCCTCGTCCCCCACCTCCTGGTAACTTCGAATCTACTCGGTACGAATTTGCCGGTTCTACGTGTCAGGAGCTCAGCTCTGCTGGGAGAGAGAGAGAGAGAGAGCGCTGAGCTGCCAGGTGTTGGAGCAGATGACTAGAGCGACAAACCCAGAATGCAAGCGTTAAGCTTTAACCACTTACTGAGACGATCCGGGCGAGAATCTAAAACTGGAAAAGGCCGACTCCCCCCGTTCCACTCATGAAACGGTGTACCTGTTGAGGAGCGGGGGGATCGGCACAGGTGTGGGGGGTCATCTTACTGTGGAGGGAGTCCCAACAAAAGGCAGTTTTATTTTTTTTTATTTTTTATTTTTTTTTATTTTTTATTTTTTTTCCAACGTTTTTTATTTATTTTTGGGACAGAGAGAGACAGAGCATGAACGGGGGAGGGGCAGAGAGAGGGAGACACAGAATCGGAAACAGGCTCCAGGCTCCGAGCCATCAGCCCAGGGCCTGACGCGGGGCTCGAACTCACAGGCCGTGAGATCGTGACCTGGCTGAAGTCGGACGCTTAACCGACTGCGCCACCCAGGCGCCCCAAGGCAGTTTTATTTTTATGAGGCCTGAATTCGGAGGCAAGGCGAGGGAGAGGGCTCAAAGTGGGAAAGTATTGAGTACTGAGCCCGGGGGGAGAAAGTGCCTTGGAGGCTCCCCTAATCTCCCTCCCCCATAAAGAGGCTTCACAGAAGCACCTGGAGATCTCTGCCCAAGGCCTCAGATAAAGAGATCTGACAGCGAAGGCACGAGGGCCAGGGATGCACACAGGCAAGGAGCGGGGCCAGCCAGGGGGCCTGAGTCCTTGACTGCAACTCTCCTTGGAGACTGAAGGGCGCCTGCCCGTGCCCAAGCCCAGTGTGGGGAGAGAACCTTGACCCACACCACCCCCCTCCCACCACTTCACCCCCACCCACGCCAGTGAGGCCTGACTGAGTAAGCCTTTGTGATGGCCTGTGGTCAGGCCTCAAGGTCACCCCAAGGTTTCCAACCCTTCAGCAGTGTTTTGTGGCTTTCAGAAGAAGGATTTTCTTCTGCCCGCAATCTTCTTGTTTTCTGCGTGTCTTACGAGTTTCTTGCTCGTCAATTCTATGACTATATTTTAGGTGATATAGTTTAGTTATTTATTTAAGTTAAGTAGTTAATCTATTGTAGCGTATCATTTGTATGTAGTGTATTTCCCTCTTCTTTCTTTTTCTGTATGTTTTTTAGTTATCTTCTTAGTGGTTATCTTTTCGACTACAGTTAACATCTTAAACTTATTAGCAACCTAATTTGAAGAATACCCACTTTGCTTTCCATAGTACACACGCTGCTCCCATACTTGTCCCTTCCTCTCACTTTATACTGTTGTTTTCACAGGTTACGTTTTTATACATTGTGTACCCATTGACAGATTTATAAATATTGTTTCAGGCATTTGCCTTTTAATCATAGGCGGGGGGGTGGGGGGGGGGCGGGGAGAGGAGTTACAAACCAAAAGTACAATAACATAAGTCTTTATACTTAACTCTGTGGTTATCTTGTTTTTTTTCTTACTTCATATGGCTTCAGGGTACTGCCCGTTTCCCTTTCATTTTAGCCCAAAGGGCTCTCTTTAGCATTTCTTATAGGGCAGATCTCCTAATGACTTTGAATTTCCACATGATTTTTTAAATATTTTTTAAAAAGCGTTTATTTATTTTGAGAGACAGAGAGCCCGCACGTGAGTGTGGGAGGGGCAGAGGGGGAGGGAGAGAGAGAATCCCAAGCAGGCTCCATGCTATCAGTCCAGACCCTGACTCAGGGCTCAATCCTATGAACTGTGAGATCATGACCTGAGCTGAAATTGACAGTCGGACCCTCAACTGACTGAGCCAGCTTAGGCGCCCCTCCTAAGCATAGTTTTGCCAGATGTAGAATTCTTACTTGATGGTTTCATTCTTCATCACTTTAAGTATGCTATCCCACTGCTTTCTGGTTTCCATGGTTTCTGATGAAAAATAGGCTGTTAATCTCATTTAAGGTCTCTGGCACATGCTGAGTTGCTTTCGGCTGCTTTCAAGATTCTTTATCTTTGACTTTGAGAGACTTATTACATTACATGTCAGTGTCAATCTCTTTGTATTTATCTCTTTAGAGTTCACTGTGCTTTTTGGATGTGGAGATTCATGTGTTCCTTCAAATTTGGGAAGTTTGGGGCTGTTCTTTCTTCAATTTTCGGATGTCTCTCTTTCTATCTCTCTTTCTGAGACTCCCTTGGTGCATATATTGCCACTTTTGCTGGTGTCCTGCAGGCTTCTCAGGTTCTGTGCTTTTTCGTTCATTCTTTTTTCTTTCTGCTCCTCCGACTGGATAATTTTAACTACCTTATTTTCAGGTTTGCTGATTCTTCTGACTACTCAAATTTACCGTTGAACATTTCTAGGGAATTTTCATTTCAGTTACTGTACCTTCGAACTTTGGAGTTTCTAGCTCCTTTTTATAATTTTTCTCTCATTTCCTACTTGTTCATACATTATTCTTCTGATTTCCTTTACCTCGTTGAGCACATTAAAGACAGTTGATTTCATGTCCTCAAGTAATATAACCAATGTCTGGGCTTCCTCAGAGATAATTTCTGTCAAATTCTTTTTTTTTTTCCCCTGAGAATGAGTGATATTTATCTGTATGCTTTGTAATTTTTTAATTTATAATTGGACATTTGAGTATTCAATGTGGTAACCCTAGAATTAAATGCTTTGTATGATTTGTAATTTTTTTATTTCTAATTTGACATTTGAGTATTATAAGGTGGTAATCCTAGAATTAAATCTTCTCCCTCCTCAGAGATTGTTTTTGTTTCTTGCGGAGGGCTGCACTTGTCTGTTTGTAAAGTGACTTTTCCAAAATATTTTTTAAACTTTGTATTCCTTATTGTGTGTGGTCACGGAAGTTTTTGTTCAGTTATTTCCGTGATCAGCCTGTGACCTGATAGAGATTTCCTTCAGTGTCTGGATCAAAGAATAAAATAAGATAAACTAAAAGATGATCTCTCTTTAAATCTTCTGATAAATGCCAGCTGATGGAGCAGCCTCTCCAGTCATCAACTACTCCCTTGGTTGCTGTAAATGTCTGATCACGTTGTGGAGTTTTGTTTTGTTTTGTTTTTTTTCAACGTTTTTTATTTATTTTTTGGGACAGAGAGAGACAGAGCATGAACGGGGGAGGGGCAGAGAGAGAGGGAGGCACAGAATCGGAAACAGGCTCCAGGCTCCGAGCCATCAGCCCAGAGCCTGACGCGGGGCTCGAACTCACAGACCGCGAGATCGTGACCTGGCTGAAGTCGGACGCTTAACCGACTGCGCCACCCAGGCGCCCCATCACGTTGTGGAGTTCTGGCATTATTGATTCTGATGATTTTTCCCAGCGTAATGGCTCTTTCAGTAGACCACATACCAAGCTCTGAATCTTCCTATCCACCATTTTCTAAGATGTTACTCTGTATGTAAATTCTACATGAAAAGAAAAAATGTAAAAAAAACCCCATAGATTCTAGTTAATGATATGCATGGTAAAGTATTTAGAAGAAAGTATATGATAGCTGAAATTTACTTTTAAATATATGACAGGGGCGCCTGGGTGGCGCAGTCGGTTAAGCGTCCGACTTCAACCAGGTCACGATCTCGCGGTCCGTGAGTTCGAGCCCCGCGTCAGGCTCTGGGCTGATGGCTCGGAGCCTGGAGCCTGTTTCCGATTCTGTGTCTCCCTCTCTCTCTGCCCCTCCCCCGTTCATGCTCTGTCTCTCTCTGTCCCAAAAATAAATTAAAAAAAAAAACGTTGAAAAAAAAAATAAATATATGACAAAATATACTGGCTTAATGAATGGATAGAGAGATGATAAATATGTGATAGACTAAGTATATCATTCAGGGTTCAACTAGAGAAGCATAACACGTAAAACATATATATTAAGAGATTTATTGCAAATAATTGGCTTACGTGATAGTGGGGGCTGGCTGGGAAAGCCTGAAATCCAGGAGCAGGCTGTTGGGAATAGCAGACTAGAACTCATGGGTGTGGGTTAAAGCTTCTTTTCTCAGGGAAGCCACAGGCCTGGTTTTAAGGCCTTTCAATAATCAGGCCCGCCAAGAGTATTCTAAGTTATTATGAGATTATTCCAGATTTAATCACACCAACCAGATGCATTCAGGCAACATCAAGATTAATGTTTGATTGAGTGTTTAGGAACTGAGTCTAACCAGGCAGACTCATGGAAAAGACCATCACAAGAACATCTGGGTGAATTTGGATATATCTGAGAACGTTGTACGCATATTTAACCCAGTCTTCCTTGCTTGAAGGCCATGTAATGACCTCATTTGAGGTAGCTGCTTTGTAAGGGGTGAGTGATCTTCTTCCAGGGACTCCCTCCCCCCATCTCTCCTCATTGCCTTCAGACCCTAACTACAGTCAGATCCCAGTGTGCCCCAAGGAGACGAATACAATGTCTGATGCCAAAAGAAATATATTACGCACTGGAAGAACTACAAGATGATGAAAGAATTATAAGATTTTACTAACGTATATGCCAAAACCTGGGAAATGCACGGAAATGGATTTTAAGGGCATTGGATCAAGGGGAAAAGAGTATTTTGTTTGATTAGACAGAATTTAGGGATATGGATTCAGTTGCCAGGATTTCTGGATTTGAAATATTAGCTTGAGTATCTGGAGGTGGTTTTAATGGGTTGTTTCATTGGCCGATTGAGACCCGAAATCATCTCAGCCTGTATTCAATGAGGCTTCAGTTATTCCTAGTTTAACACTGAACAGTTGTTCTCACACTTACGTGTGTCTGTTAGAACGCAAGCTGGTGGTCTTCATTCCTGAAGATTCTAATGCAGGAGGTTTGTGGCAGGAGCCAACAATTTCCATTCATATATGTATGAAGAATACATATTCTTGATATGTATGAAGAATAAATATAAACATATAAATATATATATCACATATTTATCATCTCTCTTTCCTCTGTCATCTCTCACCTGCCAGCCAGTTGTTGAGAGAGCCAGACCCCTTTGTATGTTTTACATGGAAAGTAAAAACTTTCATTCGGTGCTCAAAACTAAGATATGAGACTTTGTCTTCAATATCTTTTTCTTTATCGTCACCGTATTACAGAAACTGGGACATAGAAAAGTTTGATAACTTGTCTGAGGTTACCCACAGCTAGGCCAGGGAACCAGGCAGTCTGTTCCCTAAGCTCTCTTTGACTCTCCCTGCCATGTTCTGGCCACCACTTGACTTGGAAGTCCCTGCTACGCTGAAGGTGTAGCTGGCCCCAAGTGACTTACTAGCCCCTGTTTGTTTGTTTGTTTGTTTGTTTGTTTGTTTCTAGCTGTGTCCCATTAGGAATACAGAGGATGAAAAATGCAGGCACTTCCCACATGAGTTTAAAGTCTTAAATGGGGGCATCGGACAATCAGACATTGATTATAGAGCATGGTGGAGATAGGCTAGCAGAGGGCGCTGGTGGTCCAGATGAAGGGCGCCTCACCCAGCCTTAGAGGTCACAGAAGGCTTTCCAGAGGTGAGATACTGGAACCAAGTCTTGAAAACCGAGGATTATCCAGATTATCCAGACAGAGAGAGAGGGAAGGATTGTCCCATTAAAACTGTTCTGTTTATTGGGGCACCTGGGTGGTTCAGTTGGTTAAGCCTCTGACTCTTGATTTCAGCTCAGGTCATGATCTCACGGTTCATGAGATCAAGCCCCACGTTGGGATTCTCTCCCTCCCTCTCTCTCTGCCGTTCCCAGCTGGTGCATGTTCTCTCTCTCTCTCCCAAAATAAATAAATAAACACTTAAAAAAAAAAAAAAGAAAAAAACTATTCCAGTTATCTATTGCTATACAACAAATCATTCTAAACCTTGTAATGTAAGAATGTAAGAATCATTACATTCTCTCATGGTTACGGGAGTTGATTGCCACGGTTCTGTGTCAGGATCTCACCCAGTTACAGGGAGATGGCTGGAATCCTGGGCTGGATTCCAAGAGCGCACATCCCAAAGAAGCTGGGAGGAACTGATCTCACGTTGACTTGGAAGTGGCGTGGCCTCGTCCCTCCATAGTTACCAGCCCTCCCAGATTCAAGGGGAGAGGTGCTACCTCTCAATAGGAGGAGCATCAAGGTCACCTCTCTTCTCACCACTCAGATGTAATTCAAACACAAACAACCCTAGACCATAAAATAGGTGCAATACAGCTCAATAAAGAACAGACTTTCCCATAATGACTCCTTCCATGCATTTTGGACTTTTTTTTTTTGGAGGGGGTTTTTGGGGGGTGTCCCTACTTTGCTGGTGCTCTATGCATGTGCTCAAACTATATGTTAGGCGTTCCAGGCAGAAGGAGCAGCATACGAAAAGAGAAGAAATAGAAGAACAAGGTTAAGTACACTTGAGTGAACAAGTATTGACGGGTGAATGGGGAGATACCATGCTGGAAGGTTGTTAGGGGACAAAGGATGAGTGGCCTCGAGAACCCATAGCAATAGCATGCATCCTTTTGTTCTTAGTATTCTAGGCACTTTTCATGTATTAATTCATTTAATCATTCAACAATCCTGTAAAGTGGGTAATATGATTACTTTATTTTACAAACGAGGAAAACCGGTTAAACATTTCTTCAGGTTCGTGTGACTAGTGGGAGGCAGGGATAGGATTTAAGCCCAGGAAATCCCGCCCCAGAACCTGCTCCTCTAACCACAATCATTATGTCACTAATCAAAGGAGTTTGTAGTGCAGCCCAGAGATGATAGGGAGTGATTTATTAGAAAGTGAAATTTGAATAAAATGAAAGTAGAGCGTTCCCACTAAAACCTTCCAACCCGATTTCAGATCCTATGGGAATACTGACTCAAGAATGAAGTGTTAACATCCATCAACAAGAACAATACAGGCCCCAAATGACACTGCTTAGGTTAAAGCCCCGAGTCAGTAAACCAAGACTTAATACTTAACCTAAATGCAGTTTCCGCCCCCCAGGAATGTAACCTTTAACCACTCAACGTGGGAATTCATGGTCAGCACTAGGAAGTTTGCTCATAGACCTCTTCCATTCCCTTTGGGAGGGTGACCTTGCCCCAAACCATGAGTTCTCTGCTAATGATTTTCCTTTTTTTCTGCTCCCCCTCTACCTTTAAAAACTCTTCCAATTCTGGAGCCCTTTGGCATTCCCCTCTACTTGCTAGATGAGATGCTGCCCCATTCACGAATCAATAATAAAACCAATTAGATCTTTAAATTCTACTCAGTTGAATTTTTCTTATTTAACATACTTTACTTTTTTGCAGCATAATACACATGCAGTTGTTATAATAAAGTGCACTAATCTTAAGTGTACACATGAAAAATGTTCACATACGTACACATGTATTCCCAAATCAACATGTAGACTAATTCCTGTACCATCAGGCTTTCTCATGGCCTGCTCCCCATCACAATACCAGCCCCCAGGGAACCACTATTTTAGCCTCTGCCGCCTCCATCGCCTGTTCCTGGACTTCATGAAATGGTACTCAAATTTCTCTTTGTGAAAGATCACTCATCGCTATGTCTGTGATATTCATTCATTTTGCCTGTAGTCAATTCTTTTCCGTTGCTTTGCTAACAATGCATTGAATGATTACACCACAAATTGTTGACGAACGTTTGGGGTCGTTTCTGCGTTTTGGCGATTACTGATAAAGTAGCTGTGCACATTCTGGTACATCTCTCTTGGCAATACACCTACCAGTGGAATCACTGGGTGGCAGGGTGGGCTACACCTTCACTCCCTCAATTCCGCTGCCTTGCCCGCGGCAATCCCTGGCCCAACGTCCAGAGACCACGGGTTACTTTCCGAACACTAGGACCCTTCAGCATCAGCACTTAGGGAAGAGGAGAGGTAGACACAGAGCTCAGCAACCCCTCCTCGGGACGCCGGGGCTGGTCTCGTCTCGGGTACTGACATCTCGTTGGCCCTCCAGGCTGCAAGGCATCATGGGAAGTGTAGTTTTTATTGAAGATAGAGTGACCTGCTAAAAACTAGGGGACTTTTACTCCAACATCGACTGAAAGAATCAATATTTATTACTGTTACAATGACAAAAAGGGATTTTAAAGGAAGGAAAGAGCAGGGATTCAGGGAACAGAAATTAACGGACAACCTCACAGGACAGGATGCTAGAAAGTATCAGCCAAACTCCCTCCACTCATTTTTTTTTTTTTTTTCTTTTTGGACTTAACGTCACTTCTCGCAAAAGCCCTAGAGACAGAGCCTGATCGGTCCAGACATGACAGAAGCCCAACCTTTGATGAAGACCTCTTGATTGGAAGAACTACCGATCTCTAGACTGATGGACAATCCACAGACGGGTGGACTGACTCCCGCGCGCGACCACAGTCGGTAAAGGGAAGGAGAAAACAATTCCTTGCGAGTGGATCCGGGGGAAAACACTACCCAGATCTAAATCGAAACCACTCCTGTGTCTCCGGCAACACGCTTCCTAACGCTGTCGGAGAGAATTTTACAGTCATTGACACCCGCCCAGCTACAGAGCCGGCTGGGTGGCCGGGGGAGCTGCCTCCCATGAGGGGGTCAGAAGTTGCATCTCTCCTCTTTTAATTTAAGGTGGAAAAGGAGAAAAACCAGTATCTCATCGGAATCCAAATGTGACGTGTGATTCCCCAACAACTACCAGGAGGACGGTATCCATTTCACACAGAGCCAGAAACTGCGCAAAGAGAAAGTCAGAATTTACATGAATTCCAGGCAGCAAGCATTTTCTTATCCTTCAGTTAAGAGGCT